>NW_028273708.1:0-300000 GCF_024610735.1 Ursus americanus | reverse complement strand
CCATGGAGCAGGTAGCTTTCTGTGGGCATCATTTTGATTTCTTGGTACTCTTGTGAAGGTGCTTTTGTCTCAAATTCCTCCATTTAGGAGTAATTATAATGATGAAAGTAATTTTTATCTTATATCATCTGTGGGCCCTGATCCTGGGATCCCAGGGAAGCTATCCTTTAACATTTTACCCGGTTCAAAATGATTGGGCAAAACCTCAAAGCATGGGCCCTATTTCTGCCCCAAGCACATGTTGTACATCTGCTTCAAGAAGAAAACAATAACCAAAAATGCCAACATGAAGATAAGAAAAAATAAAGAACCTCTTTGGCTCCCATAAGATTAAAGTCATACTGACATGTACATACTGAACATGCATGAAATCATTGCATTTCCTAAAGCCCAAGCCTTGGAGGGTCTGAGAGCCACTGATCTTGCCCAGAACCAGGCACACCCCAACAGGGAGGTCTGGTGCAGAAAGGGAAGGGGCAGGACTCTGAGGGTGGTCTGCAGCTAGAGGGGTCCCTGGAATGGGCCAGGTGTGTGTGGGGAGCCCAGCCCAGGACCCCACCTATGCCTATGCTGGGTGTTGGGTAGAGGAGGCACCTCTTGGACCCCCTGCACTTTCAGGGTTCCAGGGGCTTGAGGGCGGCTTGCCTGGCTTCCCAGGGGCTGGGGCACCACCCTCCCTGACAAATCACCTCTTGGGAGTGGAGCTACGTCTCTGTGGGCTGTTCCAGAGTTGCAGTGGGGTGCAAACCTGGGACAGAAGAAGGGGAACTGGGAGAGAGAGTTGCCCTGCGGAGGTCCCGGCAGGTTAGAGAGCAGCGTGCACCGTGGGTGGGGGGGTCTGGGGGTAGGGTGCGCCCCAGGTGGGAGGCAGGGTTCTGGAAGGGCACCTGGAGAGGGTTCATTGTGGGAACTCAGGTGAGTTTTCTTTTTCCTTTTAAAGTCTCTTCTGCCCCATGTTCTCAACTGGCCTTATTCCCCATACCTGTGAACTCCAGGGCGCCCACTCACCTGAGCTTTTGTGGGATTGGTTGCAGAATTTCAGGGTTTCCTCTGTTCCCCGGGAAGAGTGCGGGTAAGGACCTCACAGAGTCCCCACCTTCAGTGATGTGTCCCACGGTTCTCTGACACAGTGCAGGTGATGCATCTTGAGAAGTACCCCAAGTTCAGCAGGGTGTGCCCTGGTCCCCCAGGCACAGGTGTGGCCGTAGCAAGCCCCAGAGCCGTCCCCCAACTTCAGCATTATGCCCCGTGTGCCCCCAGGTTAGTGGTAATTGGCTGTTAGAATCATGCAGGAAAATCCTCCAGGTGGGGGCCTGAAGGAGGGCGTAAACCAGACCCCACTCTAATTGCATTGGGAATACACGAATTGAGGGTTTCTTTAGAAGAGTAAGTCTGCTTTCCAGAAAAGGCAAGGTCATTGGTCTATTGAGAATGAAGATAATTACTGATATACAACAAGTATGTGTTGCCCCTGCACCCAGAAACCGAAGCAGGTGTGCAGGCTATAGGTCAGAGGGGCCTTCTTCTCCCCAGCTGACAGCACTTCTCTGCTCTGGCTCCAAGACACCCGAGGTTTTGAACGTCAGCATCGGAGTCAGCGAGGCAGCTTGTCACAGGACGCCAGTGTTCAGAGAAAGCACAGGTATGTTTGGCAAAATGTCCTATCTATGTCAGGGCTGGAAGTAAAACCTCTCATTATCGCAAAACCTCCTGGGCTTTTCTCTTTTTTCTAGTTGAGCCACAAAGTAAAATTGAAGTAGCTGTCAGCATTCTGGGTTTGGTGCAAGAATTACTTAGTTTCCCTGGAGGTAGAACTTTGCAGGGGATCACAATTTCTGTCCATTTATTGCTGACAAATGTATTTTGACCATCTGTTTCCTAGGAACCCTCTTTTATTAGAAAGGGAAGGTGAGATTCACTCTGTGCCTGTTTGTAACATCTAATTTGTTCCTTCATCTAACAGTGTTTATTCAATTGGGCCTAAGATATGGTTTAGTGGCCAGTATCTAGAGTTAGGTGGCTTTTTTCATCTGATACAGACTTGGATGATGTCATTTGACAAAGGTGATGTTTCATCATTGATTAGTTTTTTCATCAGAAGAGTTAAAATTAGGGTGGAGGGAAAATTCAAAATTATCCAAACCGGCCTGTTCCTGTTTAAAAGTTGAGCTTGACTTTCTAGTTTTACTAAATGTATTATCTCGATATTTTGAGGTGCCATATTCCCTCTGTAGTTTCTTTGGTGGTGGAGTCAGAAGGAGAGTCTGGGAATTCTTTTGGATAGTGGCATGCTGGTGGCTTCAAGGGGCTTGGCGTCAGGAGCCTTGGGGTGAAGTCTGCAACTGCTTGCCTGACCCTGGGTGCATCTCCCAGAGGTTTTGTTGCCTCTTATGAAATTGCCGGCAGATAATGTTCTGCTTAAAGGGGAACCCTCCCATCCTGTTGGTGGGAATGCAAAGTGGTGCAGCCAGTCTGGGAACCAGTGTGGGGGTTCCTCAAAAAGTTAAACATTGAACAACCACATGATCCAGCAATTGCTGTCCTACGTATTTACCCAAAGGATAAAAAAATGCAGATTCGAAGGGAGTCCATGCACCATAATGTTTATAGCAGCAATGTCCACAGTAGCCAAACTATGGAGAGAATCCCAAAGTCCATGCACTGATGAATGGATAAAGCAGATGTGGGATACATATATATAATGGAATATGACCCGGCTTCAAAAAGAATGAAATCTTACCATTTGCAAGGATGTGGATGGATCTAGAGTGTATTAAGCTAAGCAAAATCAGTGAGGAAAGACAAATATCCTATGCTCTCACGCTTGTGGAATTTCAGAAAAAAAACAGATGAACAGAGTTGAGGGGTGATGAGAGAGGCAAACAAGGAAATAGACTCAACCTTGGAGAACAAACTGAGTGTTGCTGCAGGACATGGGCGTGGGGGTAAGAGATAAATGGGTGAGGGGTATTAAGGAGGAATCTTGTGATGAGCACCGGGTACTGTATGCAGGTGAGGAATCACTAAATCTTACCCCTGAAGCGAATATTCCATGGCATGTGAACTAACTGGAATTTAAGTAAAAGAAGAAAGGAAAAAGTGTTCTGCTTCATGAAGAGTGAGGTAAAGTTCTAGTGATTTGGGCTGTACTCTTCTATAGATGAGAGTTGTAGAACACCCTGTTGTAGGATACACTAGTTTCTTATCACATAAGGATTCCTCAAAAAGCTGCAATGAAAGATTCAGGTCTCAGAGCATGTTCATGTTCCACTGATATGTTACAGTTTGCACAGGTAGGAAAGAAGGTGGAGAGAAAGGCAACAGAAGGGGAAAGTAGGTGTGAACCTTTCATTAGTTAGCGTTATAGCTTTCTCATGAAAGTCTTGCGCCAGTGTGATTTTGGAAGCAGAGTGGGAATCCGGGAGCTTTGCAGGAGATGGGGGAGTTCCAGGTCTGGGTAAAGCTGACAGGGGGCCCAGAGGAGAGCTGAATGCATTCTGCAGCAGGATGTGGGCAGGGTGGGCTCCAGGTGTGGCTATGGGTCTCCTGGGTGAGAGTTGTGACAGGTGAGGGCTGTGTGCAAGTTCCTGGCTGAGGACAAGGGAGGCACAGGCGGAGAGCTGGCAGAGAACCTTCTTCTGGGCCACCAGTCTCACCCAACACACACAGTCTCATCTTCTGTCCCTGACACTCCAATTCAGACTTCTCCGAAGGTGAGTGAGAACACATCAAGAGCATTCGAAACAGAAGGGAAAGCATGTGCAATGGCTCTGGGGCAGGAGAATTCCAGGTATGTCCAGGAGCAGCACGAAGGCCCTGTGGCCACAGGAGACAGCTTAGGACATGAGCTCAGAGAGGTGACAGAGGGTGACAGAAAGCCATTCCAGGGCTATATCCCCATGAGACCCTGTTTCACTGGGCCATCCTGGCTACAATGTTGAGAACAGATGACAGAGGGTTGAAGATGGCAAGGCAGGTCAATGACGAAGCTTTTCCAGGAACTCAGGCACTGTGGACCAGACAGGTGGCCTTGGATGGAGTTGTTAGACCTATTCTGGGTCCATTTTGAAGATACAGCTCACAGGATTTGCTGATGGGTTAGCTATTAGGAGCAGGAGAACGGAGGAATTAGGGTAACTCCCAGCTTTTGTGGGTTGTCGTGATCGAGGGGAAGGAGAGGGTTTCTCGGGAGGTAGGAGGTAGTCCGTGTTCCGCATGCTGAGGAAGGTGCCTTTCCCGGTGGGTCTGCTGAGGTTTGTGTCTGGGAGAACCTTTCACATCTCGTCCCTCAGCAATGCTCAAGTACAAGTATCCCCCGTTTTTAACGTTCACAGTAAGACACTGGGATTTCTTGAAAAACTATGTTATTACCCAGCTTCAGTAAGAGGAAGAGACCTGAAGAGGATTTCCCTCTTATGCAAAAAGGTGAACAGTGAGAATCGCATTCAGCATCTGTTTTGGGGAGAAGCACGACAAAGGCAGTGTGCTCCCCAACCAGCTCCTTCCGCTGGGAACTGCTCTCCGCATCCAGCCACCAGCACTTTGAATTGTGTTTGTGAGCCTCTGCTGTGCTTTATCTTCATTTATGCTGGGCCTCCATTGGAAACTTGTGTGCTGAGGCCTAAGAAAAGCCAAAGAGAAGGAATTTTGGAGTCTGAGCACACTGTCTAATTGTTCCGTGTAAATTAATGGCCATTCCTTCTTGACACCATTTCTGCTGTGCAAGGTTTCTCAGAAGCTCTGTACTTTCAAAGAGCAGGGAAACCTATACCCCATGCTGTGGGGTTAGTTTTAGTCTCCATGCTGGACAGAACATTTCATGACTGTCGGATTTTCTCACTCAAACATTGAGACTTTGACCGCCTTCACCCGTTTCTACCACCCCATCCCCGAATCTGGCACCTACCAATCTGCTCTCAGTATCTATGTGTTCAGTATTTGTTTATTCCACGTGGAATGTACATGAGAGCATCTGGTATTGGTCTTTCTGTGTATGAGTTACTTGGCATAAGGCCCCCAAGGTCTGTGTTTCCATGTCTGGTTCTTGTGAATAATGCTGCAGTGAATGTGGGAGTGCATCTGTCTTTTTGAGGCAGTATTTTTGTGTTCTCCGAATCAATACTCAGTAGAGCCATTACTGGGTCATGTCATAGTTGCTTTTATTTTTTCAGGAACCTCCATACCGTTTGTCACAGTGGCTGCACCAATTTCCATTCCCACCAACAGTGCACAGTGTCTCCTCGTCTGCACACCCTTGACCCCACTTGGTGTCTGTCTCTGGGACAATTGCTGTTCCAACAGTTGTGAGAGGATAGCCGATTGTGGGTTTGACTGATGTTTCCCTGACGATGATTAGTGATGTTGAACAACTCCTTCTGTCTGTTGGCACCTGTGTGCCATCTTTGGAAGGTATCTATTCACATATTCCCCACATTTTTTATACTTTTTTTTGTTTTGATTTGTATGTGTGTTGTGTGTATTTTGGATATTAGCCTCTTCTCACACATATGATTCACAGATATTTTTTTCTTATTGGGTCAGTGGCCTTTTAAGTTTTTGATGGTTTCTTTTGCCGTGTGGAAGATTTCAGTTTGATGTTGTTCCACTTGTTTATTTTTGCTTTTGTTGCCTTTGCATTTGGTGTCCGATCTGAAGACTCTTTGCCAAAACCAATGTCAAGAGACTTAGTACCTGTGTCTTCTTGGAGGTTTATGGATTCAGGTCTTATGTTCAAATCATTCATCCATTAAAAATTTTGTGTGTGGTGTAAGAAAGTGACCCAGTTATATTCTTCTGCATTTAGTGTCCCCTTTGCCTGTTACCGCTCACTGAAGACACAGTCCTTCCCTCATGGCATATCTTCTGCTGCTGTGTCGTAAGTTAGGATCATTTACGTGTGGGTAAGTTTCTGAGCTTTCTGTTCTGTTCCACTGACCTGGTGTCTGTGTTTCTGCCAGTACCATCCTGTTTTGATGACAACAGCTTTGTAATCTAGCTTGAAATACAGGTGTGTGTTGACTGCACCTTTCTTTCTCCAGGTTGCTTTGGGTATTTGGGGTCTTTTGTGATTCCATACAAGTTTGAGGACTGTTTTCTATTTCCTCGAATAATGCCACTGGAATTCAGATAAGGATTTCATCACATCTGTCGATTGCTTTGGGTACGATGGACATGTTCACATAATTAACTTTTCCAGTTAAGGAGCATGGCGTAAGCTTCCATTTGTTTGTGTTGCCTTCCAAATCTTTGACCCATACATTCTGCCCCCCTCGACACACGTGTTTTTCATTTCTTTTCTGCCATGTGTTGAGTGTACTATGTCTTTCTCATTCTTGGTTACTTTTATTCCTAGATTTTTTTTTCATGCAATTGTAAATGGCATTGCTTTTTTATTTCTCTTTGCGAAAGTATGTCATCAGTATACAGAAATGCAACAAGTTGGGTCATCTGTGTGGCTCCATAGGTGAAGCGTCTGCCTTTAGCTCAGGTCATGATCCCAGAGTTCTGGGATCGAGCCCCATGTTGGGCTCCCTGCTTAGCGAGGGTCTGCTTCTCCCTCTTTCTGACACTCCCCCTGCTCCTGCTTTTTCTCTTCCTGTCAAATAAATAAATAAATAAATAAATAAATAAATAAATAAAATCTGAAAAAAATAAAGACAACAGGTCTCTGTATATCGACTTTATATCCTGCAGCTTTCTTGAATTTGTTTATTCTAACAGTTTTTTTGTGTGGAATCTTTCGGGATTTCATGTCATTTGCAAATAGTGACAGTTTTCCTGTATGGATTTCATATCTTTCTCATTTTTAAAATGATGTTAGTCACCCTAGAGTACTTCATTTGTTTTTGATGTAGTGTTCCATGATTCATTGTTTGCATATAACACCTAGTGCTCATTATGACACGTGCCCTCCTTTTTTTAAAAAAAAAAGAATTTATTTATTTATTCGACAGAGATAGAGACAGCCAGCGAGAGACGGAACACAAGCAGGGGGAGTGGGAGAGGAAGAAGCAGGCTCACAGCGGAGGAGCCTGATGTGGGGCTCGATCCCATAACCCTGAGCCGAAGGCAGACGCTTTACCGCTGTGCCACCCAGGTGCCCCAATATGTACCCTCCTTAATACACATCACCAGGATAACCCCTTCCCCTTCCCCTCCCTTTCTGCAGCCTTCAGTTTGTTTCCCAGTTTCAGTAGTCTCTCATGATTCATTTCCCCCTCTCATTCCCCCCTTCACTTTTCCCTTCCTTATTCTAATGTCCTCCATGCTATTCCTTCCGTTCCACATAGGAGTGAAACCATATGATAATTGTCTTTCTCTGCTTGACTTAATTTCACTTAGCATAATCCCCTCCTGGTCCATCCACGTTGGTGCAAATGGGGGGTATTCATCCTTTCTGATGACTGAGTAATATTCCATTGTGTAGATGAACCACATCTTCTTTGTCCATTCATCTGCTGAAGGACACCTTGGCTCCTTCATCAGTTTGGCTATTATGTACATTGCTGCTATGAACATTGGGATACAGGTGCCCCTTCTTTTCATTACTCTGTGTCTATGCGGTAGATACCCAGTAGTGCAATTGGTGGGTCATAGGATAGCTCTGTGTTTAACGTCGTGAGGAACCTCCATATTGTTTTCAAAAGTGGCTATACCAGCTTGAATCCTCACGAGTAGTGTAAGATGGTTACGCTTTCTCCACATCCTCTCTGACTTTTTTTATTTCAAGTCTTGTTAATTTTTTTTCAAGACTTTATTGATTTATTCCACAGAGATAGAGATAGACAGCGAGAGAGGGAACACAAGCAGGGGGAGTGGGAGAGGAAGAAGCAGGCTCATAACGGAGGAGCCTGATGTGGGGCTCGATCGCATAATGCCAGGATCACGCCCTTAGCCGAAGACAGACGCTTAACCACTGTGCCACCCAGGTGCTGCATGCCTTGTTAATTTTAACCATTCTAACTGGTGTATGGTGGTATCTCATTGTCGTTTTGATTTGTATTTGCCTGATGGCAAGTGATGTGGAGCATTTTTTCATGTGTCTGTTGGCCATTTGTATGTCTTCTCTGGAGAAGTATCTCTTTGTGTCTTCTGCCCATTTTTTGGGTGTCGAGTTTGAGGCGTTCTTTATAGATCTTGGATACCAGCCCTTTATCTGTAATATTATTTGCAGATATCTTCTTCGATTCCATAGGATGCCTTTTTGTTTTTTTGATCATTTGCTTTGCCGAGCAGAAGCTTTTTATCCTGATGAAGTGCCAATAGTTCATTTTTGCTTTTATTTCCTTTGCCTTTAGAGACATGGCTTGCAAGAAGTTGTTGTGTCCAAGGTTGAAGAGTTCTTTTGATTTTGATATGAGACAGGAATCCATTATCTTTCTTTCTTAATTTTCTTGGAGTCCTCTGTCTTTCTTGGTGAGTCTAGCTAAGTTTGTCAGTTTTGTTTATCTTTCCAAAAAAGGCAGCTCTCATTTTCTTTTTTTTTTTTGTCCATTTAGTCTCCATTGGATTTATTAATGCATTCCTTTTTGTTATTTCCTTATTTCTACTAATTTGTGGCTTTGTTTGTTCTTTTTTTTTTCTAATTCTTTACCACATAAATCAGGTTGTTTATTGGAGAGCATTCTCATGGATTGATGAAGACTTGAATTTCTATGAATGTCCCCCATAAAGCTACTTTTGCTGCATCCCATAAGTTTTTGTAAGTTGTCTTTTTCATCAGTGTCAAGGTACTTCTAAAATTTTTTTGATTTCTTCTTTGACTGTTGGTTGTTCAGTAGCATGTTGTTAAATCTCCACACATTTATTTAAGATTATTTAAGTATCTGACAGAGAGTGAGACAGCGAGAGAGGGAACGCAAGCAGGGTGGTGGGAGAGGGAGAAGTGGGCTTCCCACTGAGTAAGGAGCCTGATTCGGGGCTAGATCCCAGGATCCTGGAATCACGACCTGAGCTGAAAGCAGATCCTTAACAACTGAGCCACCCAGGCCCCCCAATCTCCACCTATTTTTGACTGTCCCATTTTTTTCTTGAGACTGATTTCTAGTTTCATATCATTGTGGTTGGACAAGATTTGAAGCAGAAGGTGAAAAGAGCATTCAGATGAAAGGTTTGTTTCCTGGAGGGTTTTCTGAGGGCAGACCATGAGTTCAGTGGGGATGGAGGAAGGTTTTGTGAGACGGGGGGTGGGGTTAACCCTCGTTAGAATTACTGACTACTACCATGCAGGCTGTGTGCTACCGTTCACACCGTAGTCCTGATGGACTGGTACTTCATTAGAAATATTTTCTAGGAGGTGTAGGCATAGTCTTCACTTAAAGAAAGGTGCCATGTGGGTTCATGGCATGACCCCAGGTCAGCAACCAGGATGTTTGGTATTGTGGGGGATCAGAACCAGGCTTTCTGTGGGAAGTGACAGAAATAGGGTATGGTGAGCTCCATGACCATAGGTGAGGTCCCTAGTGACCCACTGGGTGTTGGGTTCTGTGGATCTGTCTCATCAGGTGCTGTGGAATTCAGGGACACCCTCCTGTCTGTGGATTTGTGTGGAGACCGGTAGACATCAGTGTCTGGCCAGGCACGAGGGTCACACTGGACCACCACCAGAGGTGCAGCGTGCGTGGGAGCCACTGCTTGGTTTCCACGAAAGCTGACCAGGGTCTGTGACCGTGATTCCTAGCAGCTGCAAGGGGAGAGGAGGCCGGGGGTGGTGCACACTTCCTAGAGTTGTGGTCAGGACTAGTCTGGAGCCCACTGAAGTCAGCCACACTGGGCACAGAAGGCACCCAGTCAGTGTAGCTGTGGGCACTGCTCCCATGGCACATTCAGGCCGGCTCCATGCTGCCACCTCCTGCATTTCATCATCATCTTCAAGGTCATGTGCCTCTGCTCTTGCCCCATGGCCTCCGGGGTATTGTCCGTCCTCCATCTGGCCCTCGTCCCTGGTGCCCTGTGCAGTCCAATGCCAGGGTACCCGTCTTGAGACAAATATCTGGCCCTGATGGAACACTTCCATGGATCTCGTGTAATGTGAGGGTGATGCCCTGCACTGGAAGGGGGCTACAGGTCCCCAATCAGGAGAGCCATGTCTCCCTTTTCAGCATGGCCTGCCCGCCCCTCAGTCTTCTTAGGGAAGCTCTCCCCACTTCCTGAGATGACAGCCCTGAACTTAAAAATGAATGTCATTTTACATATCTCTATGCCTTAGTTCATCCATGGCATGTCTTTCAACCCCGTCAGTGGGTTTTTTTTAGAAGTTCTGAAGGGCTGTCTGCTCAAGGAGGGGATGACCTGGGTGGGGCAGCTTTCCCTCTCATCTCCCTCAGCATGTCTCTGAGCCCTGGGGCCAGCTGTCCCACTGAGGATTGAGGGACACGAGCCAGCCCTTCCTGAGCCCAGGCTGTGTCAGCTCATAGACTGATGCGTGTCAGAGTGGTGGGTAGCTGGCATGGGCCAGAGGCAGGCAGTGTCTCCTTCTCATTCCTTCCCTCCCTTCCTCCCAGAGGTAGCTCAGAGCAGCCTTCAACCTCTGCATCTCCAGATCCCTTGACCTGTGCCTCCTGTGTTCAGCTGGTGACCTTGGAGTTTCGCATGGATTCTACCACACGTACCCTCTCCCGTAGCAATTCCTGGATCAGGGGAGGGGTCGGACCCTTGTCTGCTTTTGGTCTTCTTCCTGTCCAGCACCAAGCCCACCCACCTTTGCATCTTCCATGTATGTGCTTGGAAGCAAGCCCATCCACAGGGAACCTATTAGCCAAATGGATCCAGGCAATGAACACTGAAGTAGAGATCCGGGATCCATAATAAACCTGCTCTGAAACCTGTCCCAAAGTCTGTGAGTCTCTCACACTGAAACAAAAACAATAATAGCTTTCTGGACTGTGAAGTGACATGTGTCTCTACTTCCAATCTTGAATGCATTGGTGCTGAGCCTGGACTGAAAAGGACCATGGCTCCCGTGGGCTGGGATCCACGGTAAGAACTCAGTGAAATCTGAATTTGATTCATGGAGTGAATAATTATTGTAGAGCGAATCCTCCCAAGTAGGGCTTATGCACAGTGCACAGGAAAAGCTTTTTCAAAGAGGTTCCTGAAAGAAAAAATCTTTTTTAGAAATTTATTTTAATTCCAGTAGAGCTAACATACAGTGTTACATTCGTTTCAGGTGTACAATAGAGTGATTCAGTAATTCTATAAATTACTCAGTGGTCATCAAGAAAAGTGTCCTCTTAATCCCCTTCACCTATTCCACTCAACCCTCTATCCACCTCCTCTTGTAACCATCCGTTTGTTCTCTATTGTTAAGAGTTTGTATTTTGGTGTGTCTCCTTTTTCTCTTTTAGTTATTTATTTTTGTTTGTTGCTTAAATTCCCTATTAGAGTGACATCTTATGGGATTTGTCTTTCTCTGAATGCCTGATTTTAGTTAGGATAATACTCTCTAGCTCCATTCATGTGGCTGCAAATGGAAGGTTTCATTCTTTTTCAAGCCGAGTAATACTCCATTGTGTGTGTGTATGTGTGTGTGTGTGTGTGTGTGTGTGTGCACGTGCGTGTGTGTGAATACAGATCTATCATCTCATTTGTCAATTTTTCTACAGACACTTGGGTTGCTTCCATATTGTGATATTCTAAATAATGGTGCAAGGAACATAGGGGTGCACGAATCCTTTTACGTTACTGTTTTCCTATTCTTTGGGTAAATACGAGTAGTGTGATTGTTGGATCGTAGGGTAGTTTTATATTTAATTTTTTCAATAACCTTCATACTGTTTTCCACGGTGGCCACCACAATTTGCATTCCCACCCACAGTTCACGAGGATTCCCCTTTATCCACATCCTCTCAACACCTGTTCTTTGTTGTGCTTTTGATGTTAGCCATTCTGACATGTTTGAGGTATTACCTCATTGTCCTTTGGATTCACATTTTCCTGATGATGGGTGATGGTGAACATCTTTTCACGGGACTGTTGGCCATTTGTATTTCTTCTTTGGAGAAATGTCTGTCCATGTCTTCTGCCTATTTTTTAACTGGATTATTTGTTTTTTGGGGGTCGAGTAGTATCAGTTCTATATGTTTTGGACACTATCCCTTTATTGCATATGATCTTTGCAAATATCATCTCCCTTTGAGTAAGTTGTCTTACTATTTTTACGTTTTCATTGTTCTTCTGCCATGTGGAAACTTTATTTTGCTGTATTCCCAATAGTTTATTTTTGATTTCATTTCCTTTGCCTCAGGACACAGTCTAGAAAAACGTTAATATGGTCCATGTCAAGAAGTTACTGTCTTCCCTCCTGTAGGATTTTAATGGATTCAGGTCTTATATTGAGGTCTTGAAACTGTTTTGTGTTTGTCTGTATTGTGTAAGAAAGCAGTCTAATTTCATTCTTTTGTGCGTAGCTGTCTAGTTTTCCCAACAAAATTTGTTGTAGAGACTGTCCTTTTCCCTTTTGATATCGTTGCTTGCTTTGTGGAAGATTCATGGACCACATAATTATGGGTTTCTGTTTGAACTTGTATCCTGTTCCTTTGGTCGCTGTGTCTATTTTTGTGCCATACTCTCTTGTTAGGATGACTGCAGCTTTGTAGTATAACCTGAAATCTGAAATTGTGAGTCCTCCAGCTTTGTTTTTCTTTTCCACATTGCACTGGCTGTTCGGAATCTTTAGTGGTTCCATACAAATGTTTAGGATTGTTTATTCAAGGTCTTTTGTTCTTTAATTTAAATTCAATTAGCCAACTTACAGTACATCATTAGTTTCAGATGTAGTCTTCAATCAATTTTCAGTTGTGTGTAACACCCAGTGCTCATTGTATCGTGTGACCTCCTTAATGCTACTCACCCAGTTACCCCCCCAAACTTCTCCTCCAGCAATCATCAGTTTCTTGTGATAGTTAAGAGTCCATCATGGGTTTTCTCCCTCTCTGATGACTTCCCATTCTATTTTCCCTTCCTTCCCCTATGGTCACCTTCCTTGTTTCTGATATTCCACATAGGAGTGAAAGCATATGATCATTGTCTTTCTTTCATTGACTTATTCCACTCATCATAATACCCTCCAGCTCCACCCAGGTAGGTGTGATGGTAAGTATTCATCCTTTCTGATGGCTGAGTAATATTCCACTATAGATATGATCCACATCTTCTTTATCCATTCATCTATCCATGGTCATCTGCACTCCTTCTGCAGCTTGTCTATTATGGATATTGCTGCTATGAACACTGTGGTGCATGTGTCCCATCTTCACTACCTCTGTATCTTTGGGGTACATACCCAGTAGTGCAATTGCTGGGACATAGGGTAGCTTTATTATAACTTCTTGAAGAAACTCTGTACCATTTTCAAGAGTGGCTGTACTGGACTGCATTTGTACAGGGGTGTAAGAGTGTTCCCATTTCTCCACATCCTCTCCAACATGTATAGTTTCATGTCTTCTTATTTTTAGATATTCGGCCTCGTGTGATATGGCATCTATAGGGGTTTAGATTTGCATTTCCCTGAAGCCAAGTGATATGAAGCATTTATGCATGTATCTTTTGGTCACCAGTACGTCGTCATCAGTGAAGTGACTTCCCATTTTAATCCATCTCAAGACCTAAAGCTGGGTAAGGCACTGAAGCTGGATGGTGCCATCGGTTGGAAGTGTGGAGAATTTCAAAAGATCTCCTTGGAGAGCAAGTTTAAAGGTCAGTTTGAAGCTACTAATTGGATCCGGGGAGATCTCTGAAAGTGGGGGTTGCCTGCGATGGGCTGAGGAGGGCCCTCCGATTTTCCTATGAATCCTTGCTGCAGCCCCAAATGACAGTTTCCTGCTGTGGGGCAGGCTGAGTCCTCTAGTCGTGCAGAGGTGAGCCCAATGCCTGCTGCCTTGGAGGCAGGCAAACGGGGAGGGACCCTCAGCAGAAGACCCAGGGTTAGGTTAGGCCTCAAGAGACAGCAGGTCCAAACTGCCCAGTGCTCAGAGAACTCCCAGGCCGACTGAGATGAGGGCACAAGCGTGGGTGAGTGTGAGCCTTGGGGTTTCATCCGGAATGGCCCACAAATGTCGGGGTTCACCAGAAGGGGCTCTCAGGGGGTGCCCCAATTCTCTTGCACTGAATGCTCTGTTGTGCCCCAAAACGGTACAGTTTCCTGTGGGCTGCAGGCTGAGTCCTACAGTGGGGCTTGTGTGTCCCCAATCCCCCGGAGTAGGGTGCCAGGACCCTGGGGAGGGGCCCCTCTGTGGCTAACCTAGTGTAAGGTTTAGGGTCCAGGAGCCCGGCAAGGACAATCTGCAGGCTGTGCAGCGAGCTCTGTGGAGGGCTGAGAGGAGGCCATGGCGGATGGTGAACATAGGCCTCAGGGTTGGGGCACGGGGGGCTGCCAAAAGTGGGGACAGGCCCTGGGGGCCTCCCCATGTTCTCATGCCCTGTAGGCTCCGTAGAGCCCCAAGGGGCACAGTTTCCTTTCCGGTGGCAAGCTGAGTCCTGCGGTGTGGTACAGGTACCCCAATTCCCTGGGGCTGTGGTGTAAGGCTCCTGGGAGTCCCCCACACCCGCGGCCGACCTAGGGCTAGGGTTAGGCCCCAGGAGCCCCGCAGGCCCGATCTGCTGGCTGTATGGCGAGCTACATGGGCTGAGGTGAGGGTGCAGGGAGGGTGAGCGTGGGCTTCAGGGTTGGGTTGCGGGAGGCCACCGACGTTCGCTGGTGGCTCAGGAGGGCCCTCCTGGTTCTCCCACCCTGAACGCTCTATGGCCTCCCAAGGCGCACGGTTTCCTGCGGGGTGGCAGACTGAGTCCTGCTGTGGGGCTCAGGTGTCCCAAATCCCCGTGGCTCTGGCTCCAGGCTCCTGGGGAGGGGCCCCTCCACAGATGAACTAGGGTTAGGGTTGGGGCCCAGGAACCCCGCAGGCCAGATCTGCCCGCTATGTGGCGAGCACTGCCGCGGGCTGAGGTGAGGGTGCAGGGTGGGGTGAGCATGGGCTTCAAGCTTGGGTTTAGGGATCGCTGAAGTTCGCTGGGGACTCTGGGGGCCCTCCTGGTTCTCCCGCCCTGAATGCTCTACAGCCTCCCAAGGAGCACGGTTTCCTGTGGGCTGGCAGGCTTTATCCTGCAGTGGGGCTCAGGTGTCCCCAGTACCTGGGGCTGTGGCACCGGGACCCAGGGGAGGGGCCCTACCCAGCCAAACTAGGGTCAGGTCTAGGCCCCAGGAACCCGGCAGGCCTGATCTGCCGGCTCTGCGACGCGCTTGGTGGCAAGCTGAAGGGAAGGCGTGGGGCGGGATGAGCGTGGGCCTCAGGGTTGGGGTGTAGGGGGCCGCCGAGGATCGCTGGGGTCTCAGAGGGGCCCTACCAGTTCTCCTGAACGGGATGCTCTGCGGCGCCCCAAGGGGCATGGTTTCCTGAGGGGTGGCAGGCTGAGTCCCGTGGTGTGTTCCAGGGGTACCCAATCCCCGGGGTTAGGGTACGGATTAGGGTACGGGTTAAGGTTAGAGTATGGATTATGGTTAGGGTATGGGAGAGGGTAGGGTTTAGGGTTAGGGTAAGGAGAGGGTATGGGTTAGGTTTGGGTTTAGGGGTTACAAGTTAGACGTTATGGGTTAGGGTACAGATTAGGGTTCAGGGTACGGGTTAGGGTTTAGGGTTTGGGTTTAGGGTTAGGGTTAGGGTTGGAGTAGGGGTTAGGTTTAGGGTACGGATTAGGGTTAGGGTACTGGTTAGGGTACGCATTAGGGTACGGTTATGGTTAGTGTTGGCATTCGGATTAGGGTACGGTTTAGGGTACGGGTTAGGGTACGGGTTAGGGTTAGGGTACAGTTTAGGGTTATGGTACAGGCCAGGTTACGGTTTAGGGTTAGGGTTAGGGTACGGGTTAGGGAATGGGTTAGGGATAGGGATAGGGTACGGTTTAGTGTTAGGGTATGGGTGTGGGTATGGGTTAGGGTACAGGTTAGGGTTAGGTATGGGTTAGGGTATGGGTTAGGGTCCGGGTTAGGGATAGGGTACAGGTTAGGGTATGGGTTAAGGTTAAGGTAAGGGTACTGGTTAGGGTTAGGGTACGGGTTACAGTTTAGGGTTTAGGTTTATGGTTAGGGTATGGGTTAGGTTTAGGGTACGGGTACGGTTAGGGTACGGGTATGGTACGAGTTAGGGTATGGGTTATGGTCAGGGTTCAGGGTTAAGGTTAGGGTATGGGTTAGGGTACTTGTTAGGGTTAAGGTTAAGTTTAGGGTACGGTTTAAGTTATGGGTTAGGGTACAGTTTAGGGTTAGGGTTAGGGTACAGGTTTGGGTACGCGTTAGAGTACGTGTTAGGGTTAGGGTACAGGTTAGGGTTCGGGTTAGGGTATGGGTTAAAGTTAGGGTTAGAGTATGGGTTAGGGTAAGGGTTAGGGTTAGGTTACTGGTTAGGGGTAGGGTTAGCTGAAGGGGTAGGGTTAGGGGTAGGGTTAGGGTTATGATAGGGGTCGGGGTATGGTTAGGGTTTAGGGTTAGGGTTTGGGGTTTGGCTTAGTGGTTAAGGTAAGGGTTTAGTGTTTAGGGTTTCGGGTTTAGGGTTAGGGGTTAGGATTTAGGGTTTAGTGTTAATGTAGGGTTTAGGGTTTAAGGATTAGGGTTTAGGGTTAGGTTTAGGTTAGGGTCAGGGTTAGGGTAAGGGTTAGGGGTTAGTGTTAGGGTTAGGGTGAGGGTTAGGGGTTAAGGTTTAGGGTTTAAGGTTAGGGGTTAGGGTTTAGGGTTAGACCCCAGTAGGCCAGCAGGACCGATGCAACGGCTGTGCGGCGATCGGAGGAGTGGGCCAATGTGAAGGCGCTGGTGAGCGGCAGCATGGGCCCAACCATTTTGGTGCAGGAGGGCCTTCGAAAGTCGCCGGGGCCTCGGAGTGCCTTGCCCGTTCTCCCGCTCTGAATGACTAGCGGGGCCCCTAGCGGCTCGGGTGGCTGAAGGGCAACAGGGTGAGTCCGGCACATGGGCTTGTGGTCCCCATCCTCGGCGTTGCGGAGCCACGCCACTCGGGAAGTGCCTCTCGGGGGCTGACCTACACTTAGGGTTAGTCCCCAGGAGGCCGGCAGGCCCGATACACCACATGTGCGGTGATTGGAGCGGTGGGCCGAGGTGAGGGTGCTGGTGAACATGAGCCTGGGCCGAAGCATTTTGGTTCCGGGCACCTTCGAAGGTTGGAGGGAGTTCGGAGGGCCCTGCCAGTTCTCCAACACTGAATGAATGGTGGTGCCCCTAGCGGCACGTTTAGGAAGGGACCCTCAGGGGCCGTCCTAGGGTGTAGGGTTAGCGCCCAGTAGGCCGGCAGGCCAGATCTGCCAGCTGTGCGAAGGGCAGAGGTGTGGGCCGAGTTGAGGGCGATGGCGAGCGGGAGCATGGGCCCCAGGGTTTTGGCGCCCTGGGCCTTGCAATGTTGCCATGGCTCGGAGGGCCCTGCCCTTTCTCCTGCCCTGAATAACCAGCGGCGCCCCTAGTGGCTCCGTTGGCGGTGGGGCAGCAGGGTGAGTCCTGCACTGTGGCTTGGGGATCCCCAATCCCCGGCGTTGCGGGGGCAGGCCCCTTGGGAGGAGCTCCTCGTGGGCTGACCTAGGGTTAGAGTTAGCCCCCAGGAGGCTGGCAGGCCCAATCCTCTGGCTGGGCGGCGAGAGGTGGGCGGGCAGAGGTAAAGGCACTGCCGAGCGGGAGCGAGGGCCCCTGCATTTTGGCGTGGGAGGCTTCAAATGTCGCTGGTTTCTCCAGGGCCCTGTCGTTCTCCCGCCCTGAATGACCGGCGGCACCCCTAGCGGCCCGGGTGGCGGCATTGAGGCAGGGTGATTCTGGCTCTGGGGCTTGGGGTTCCCGATCCCCAGTGTAGCAGCAGCAGGACCCTTGGGAGGGGCCCCTGAGGGGCCGACCTAGGATTAGGGTTAAGACCCAGGAGGCCGGCAGGCCCAATCCGCCCGCTGGGCTGAGAGCTGAGGGGCAAGCCAAGGTGAGGGCGTGGGGAGTGGGAGCGTGGGCACCAGCGTTTTGGACCAGGGAGCCCTTGAAAGTCACCGGGGGCTCGGAAGGCCCTGCCCCTTCTCTCGCCCTGAATGACCTGCGGCGTCCCTAGCGGCCCGGGTGGCGACAGTGCGGCAGGGTGAGTCTGGATCTGGGGCTCTGAGTCACCAATCCCCAGCGTTACAGAACCAGGCCCCTTGGGATGTCCCCCATGGGGCCGACCTAGGGTTTTGGTTAGCCCCCAGGAGCCCGGCAGGCCTTATCCACCAGCTCTGCAGCAACCAGAGGGGCGGGCCAAGGGGAGGGCGCTGGTGAGCAGGAGCGTGGGAGCCACCTTTTTGCGCAAGGGTGCTTTGAAGGTCGCAGGGGAAACGGAGCACCCTGCCACTTCTCCCACACTGAATGACCCGTGGCTCCCCTAGCGGCCTGGGTGGTGGCGCGGCAGCAGGTGAGTCCAGCGCTGGGTCTCAGGGGTCCCCAATCCACTGTGTTGCGGCGCCAGGCCCCTTGGGAGGGGCCCCTCGGGGGCTGACCTAGGTTAGGGTCAGCCCCCAGGACGCCAGCAGGCTCAATCCGCCAGCTGTGCGGCGAATGGAGTGGTGGGTCGAGGTGAGGTCTCTGTCGAGAGGGAGCTTGGGCCCAAGCATTTTGGCTCCGGGGGCCTTTTAATGTTTCCGGGGACTCGGCGGGCCATGCCCATTCTCCTCCCTGAGTGACTGGCAGTGCCCCTAGCTGCCCAGGTGGCAGCGGGGCGGCAGGGTGAGTCAGGCGCTGTGGCTCGGGTATCCCCAATCCCCGGTGTTGCGGCGCCAGGCCCCTTGGGAGGGGCCCCTCGGGGGCCAACCTAGGGTTAGGTTTAGCCCCTAGGAGGCCGGCAGGCCCTATTCGCCAGCTGTGTGGAGACTGGAGTGTCGGACCGAGGTGAGGGCGCTGGTGAGCGGGAGCGTGGGCTCGGGTGTTTTGGTGCGGGGGGCTTTTGAAGGTCGCCGTGTCTCGGAGGGCCCTGCCTGTTCTCCCGCCCTGAATGAACGGCAGCACCCCAAGCCCCCGGGTGGCAGCTGGGTGGCAGGGTGAGTCAGGTGCTGAGGCTCAGGATCCCCAATCTCCAGCGTTGGAGCGCCAGGCCCCTTGGGATGGGCCCCTCGGTGGTCAATCTAGGGTTACGGTTAGCCCCCAGAAGGCCAGTGGTCCCGATCAGCGGCTGTGCAACACGCGAAGGGTTGGGCCGAGGTGAGGGCGCTGGCGAGCCTTAGCATGAGCCCAAGCCAAGCACGGGGGGCCTTTGAATGTCAGCGGGTGCTCGGAGGGCCCTAACCATTTTCTTGCTCTGATTGAACGGTGGGCCCCTAGCGGCTCGGGTGGCTGAAGGGAAGCAGGGTGAGTCTGGCACTTGGGCTCGGTGTCCCCATCCCCAGCGTTGCGATGCCAGGCCCCTTGGGAAGGGCCCCAGGGGTGCCGACCTATGGTTAGGGTTAGCCCCCAGGAGTCCGGCAGGTCCGATACACCACCTGTGCGTCGAGCGGCGAGTTGGGCCGAGGTGAGGGTGCTGGTGAACATGAGCCTGAGCCCAAGTGTTTTCGTTTGGGGCGCCTTCGAAGATCGGCAGTTTTCGGAGGGCCCAGCCCGTTCTCCCACCCTGAATGAACGGTGGCATCCCTAGCGGTCCGGGTGGGGCGGGGCGGCAGGGTGTAACTGACGATGGGGTTGGGGGTCCCCAATCCCCAGCACTGGGCCGCCAGGCCCCTTAGGAGGGGCCCTTCAGGGGCCAACCTAGAGTTAGGGTTAGCCCCTAGGTGGCCAGCAGGCCCTATTCGCCAGCTGTGTGGAGAGCGGAGTGGCGGACCGAGGTGAGGGCGCTGGTGAGCGGGAGCGTGGGACCTAGCATTTTGGTGCGGGTTGCCTTTGAAGGTCGCAGGGGACTGGAGGGCCCTGCCCATTCTACCACTCTGAATGAGGACGGCGCCCCTAGCGGGCCGGGTCGCGGCAGGGCGGCAGGGTGAGTCTGGCGCTGGTGCTCGGGGGTCCCCAATCCCTGTCGTGGTGGCGCCAGACCCCTGGGAGGGGCCCCTCGACATCCAACCTACTGTTAGTCCCCAGGAGGCCGGCAGGCCCGATCCGGCGGTTGTGCGGCTTGTGGAGGGGCTGGCCGAGGTGAGGGCGCTGGTGAGCGGGAGCGTGGGCCAAAGCATTTTGGCGTGGGAGGACTTCAAATGTCACCGGAGGCTCGGAGGGCCCTGCCCATTCTCCAACCCAGATGACCGGCGGCGCCTCTAGCGGCCCGGGTGGTGGCGGGGCATCAGGGTGCGTCCGGCAGGTTGCTTTGGGGGTGCCCAATCCCCCGCATGGTGGCGCCAGGCCCCTTGGGATGGGCCCCTCAGGAGCCAAGCTAGGATTATGGTTAGCTCCAGGCGGCCGGCAGGCCTGATCCACCGGCTGTGCGGCGAGCGGAGGGGCGGGCCGAGGTGGGGGCGCTGGGGAGTGGGAGCGTGGGCCCAAGCGTTTTAGTGTGGGGGGCCTTCAAAAGTCGGCGGGGGCTTGGAGGGCCCTGCCCGTTCTCCTGCCCTGAATAACCGGCGGCGCCCCTAGCACCCCAGGTTGCGGTGGGGCGGCCGTATGAGTCCGGCGCTGGGGCTCGGGGGTCCCCAATCCCAGGCCTTGCAGCTCCAGGCTCCTTGGGAGGGGCCCATCGGGGGCCGACCTAGGTTTAGGGTTAGCCCCCAGGAAGCTGGCAGGCCTGATCCGCCAGCTGTGTAGCCAGCAGAGGGGCAGGCCGAGGTGAGGGCGCTGTCGAGCGGGAGCCCGGGCCCAAGCATTTTGGCGTGGGGGCATTCGAAAGTCACTGGGGGTTAAGAGCGCACTTCCCGTTCTACCTCGCTGAAAGCCCAACGGCGTACCTAGCGGCTCGGGTTGCGGAGGGGCGGCAGGGTGAGTACGGTGCTGGGGCTCGGGGATCCCTAATCCCCGGCATTGCAGCACCAGACCCCTTGGGAGGGGCCCCTCGGGGGCTGACATAGGGTTTGGGTTAGCCTCCAGGAGGCCGGCAGGCCCAATCCACCAGTTGTGCGGCGAACGGAGGGTCAGGCGGAGGTGAGGCCACTGGCGAGCGGGAGCATGGGCCCAGGTGTTTTGGCGTGGGGGTCCTTCAAAGGTCGCCGGAGGCTCAGAGGGCCCTGCACGTTCTTCCACCCTGAATGACCGGCGGCTACCCTAGCGGCCCGGGTAGAGGACGGGCGGTATGGTGAGTCAGGCGCTGGGGCTCGGTGTCCCCAACCCTCGGCGTTGGGGCGCCAGGCCACTTCGGAAGGGCTCTAGGGGGCCGACCGAGCATTACTGTTAGCCCCCAGGAGGCCGGCAGACCCGATCTCCCAGCTGTGTGGCGAGCAGAGGGGCGGGCCATGGTGAGGGCGCTGTTGAGTGGAATCGTGGGCCCAAGAGTTTTGGCGTGGGGGGCATTCAAAAGTCGCTGGGGGCTCAGAGTGCCCTTCCCGTTGTACCGCGCTGAATGCCCGACAGCGCACCTAGCGGTGCGGGTTGCACAGGGGCGGCAGGGTGAGTCCAGTGCTGGGGCTCAGGGGTCCCCAATCCCAGGCGTTGCGGATCCAGGGCCCTTGGGATGGGCCACTCTGGGGCCAACCAAGGGTTATTGTTAGCCCCCAGGAGGCCAGTAGGCCCAATCCGCCGGCTGTGCGGCAAGTGGAGGCATGGGCCCAGGTGAGGGCGGTTGAGAGCAAGAGCGTGGGCTCAAGCGTTTTGGCACGGGGGGCCTTTGAAATCATCGGGGGTTCAGCGGGCCCTTCCTGTTCTCCCACCCTGAATGACCAGCGGCACCCCTAGCGGCCTGGGTGGTGGCGTGGCGGCAGGATGAGACTGGCAATGGGGCTCGGGGGTCCCCATTCCCTGGCATTGCGGCGCCAGGCCGCTTGGAGCGGCCCCTTGGGTGCCGAGCTTGGGTTAGGGTTAGCCCCCAGGAGGCTGGCAGGCCTGATCGGCCAGGTGTGCGGCGAGTGAAGTGGCGTGCAGAGGTGATGGCACTGGCGAGCGGGAGCGTGGGCCTAAGCGTTTTGGCGCTGGGGGCATTTGAAAGTCGCCGGGGGCCCAGAGCGCCCTACAGGTTCTCCCACCCTGAATGACCGGTGGCGCCCCTAGGGGCCGGTAGGGGAGGGGCAGTAGAGTGAGTCCAGCGCTAGGGCTCGGGGGTCCCCAATCCCGGGCATTGTGGCGCCAGGCCTTTGGAAGGGACCCCTCGGGGTCCGACCTAGGGTTAGGGTTAGCCCCCAGGAAGCAGGCCGGCCCGATCCGCTAGCTTTCGGCAAGCGGAAGGGCGGCCTGAGAAGAGGGCGCTGACAAACAGGAGCGTGACCCCAAGCGTTTTGGTGCGGGGGGCCTTCGAATGTCCCCGGGGGCTCGGAAGCCCCTGCCCGTTCTCCCGCCCTGAATGACCGTGGCGCCCCTAGCGGTCCGGGTGGCGGCGGGAAGGCAGGGTGGGTCCCACGCAGGGGCTTGGGTGTCCTCAATCCCCGGCGTTGTGGCGCTAGGCCCCTTGAAAGGGGCCCCTCGGGGGGGACCTGGGTGTAGGGTTAGCCCCAGGAGGCCGGCAGGCCCAATCCGCAGGCTGTGTGGCATACGGTGGGGCGGGCCGAGGTGAGGCCGCTGGCGAGTGGGAGCATGGCTCCAAGCATTTTGCAAAGTGGGCCTTCGAAGGTCGTCGAAGTCTCGGAGGGCCCTGCCCGTTCTACTGCCCTGTATAACCGGGGGCACCCCTAGCACCCTGGGTGGCGGTGGGGCAGCCGGGTGAGTCCAGTGCTGGAGCTTGGGGGTCCCCAATCCCAGGCGTTGCTGCTCCAGGCCCCTTGGGATGGGCCCCTCGAGGACCGACCTAGGGTTATGGTTAGTCCCAGGTGGCCGGCAGGCCCGATCCGCCGGCTGTGTGGCGAGCGGAGGGGCGGGCCAAGTTGAGGGCGCTGGCGAGCTGGAGCGAGAGCCCAAGCGTTTTGGCGCGGTGGGCCTTCGAAGGTCGCCGGGGGCTCGGAGGGCCATTCCCGTTCTCCCATCCTGAATGAGGACGGCGCCCCTATCGGGCCGGGTCGTGGCGGGGCAGCAGGGTGAATCAGGCGCTGGTGCTCGGGGGTCCCCAATCCCCAGCGTGGCGGTGCCAGGCCCCTTGGGAGAGGCCCCTTGGGCGCCAAAGTAGGGTTTGGGTTAGCCCCAGGAGGCCGGCAGGCGTACGGAGGTGCTGGCCGAGGTGAGGACGCTGATGAGGGGGAGCGTGGGCCCAAGAGTTTTCGCTCGTGGGCCTTCGATGTTCGCTGGGGGCTCGGAGGGCACTGCACGTTCTCCCGCACTGAATGACCGGCGGCACCCCTAGCGGCCAGGGTGGCGGTGGGGCTGCAGGGTGATTCCAGCGCTGGGGTCGGGGGTCCCCAAACCCCGGCGTGTTTTGCGCCAGGCACCTTGGGAGGGGCCTTCGTGGGCCGACCTAGTGTTAGGGTTAGACCAAAGGAGGTCGGCAGGCCCGATCTGCCAGGTGTGCAGTGAGTGGAGTGGCGGGCCGAGGTGAGGGCGCTGGCGACAGGGTTCGTGGGCCCAAGTGTTTTGGCTCTGGGGGCCTTCGAAGGTCACCAGGAGCTCTGAGGCCCTGCCCGCTCTACCGCCCTGAATGACCGGCGGCGTCCCTAGCGGCCCGGGTGGCGGCAGGGCGGCAGGGTGCGTCCGGCGCTGGGGCTCGAGAGTCCCCAATCCCTGGCGTGGCAACGCCAGGCCCCTTTGGAGGGGCCCTCAGGGACCGAACTAGGGTTAGGGTTAGCCCCCAGGAGGCTGGCAGGCCCGATCTCCCAACTGTGTGGGGAGTGGAGAGGTGGGCCGAGGTGAGGGTGCAGGGGAGCGGGTATGTGGGCCCAAGCATTTTGGGGCTAGGGCCTTCGATGGTCGCCGGGGGCTCGGAGGGCCCTGCACATTCTCCCGCCATGAAGGACCAGCGACGCCCCTAGCTCCCTGGGTGGCAGCGGGGTGGCAGGGTCAGTCCGGCACTCGTGCTTGGGTTTCCCCAATCCCCAGCGTTGCGGTGCCAGGCCCCTTGGGAGGGGCCCCTCGGGGACTGTCCTAGGGTTAGGTTAACCCCCAGGAGGCCAGCAGTCCCGATCCGCCGACTGTGCAGTGAGCAGAGGGATTGACCATGGTAGGGCGCAGTCGAGCGGTAGCGTGGTACCTAGCGTTTTGGTGTGGGGGGCCTTCTTATTTCACCGGAGGCTCGGAGGGCCCTGCCGGTTATCCCGCCCTGAATGCCCGGCGGCGCCCCTAGCGGCCCATGTGGTGGCGGGGCAGCAGGGTAAGTCCAGCGCTGCTCCTCGGGGGTTTCCAACACCCAGCATTGCGGCGCCAGGTCACTTGGGATGGGGCCCTAGGAGACCTACCTAGGGTTAGTGTTAGCCCCCAGGAGGCTGGGAGGCCCGATCTGCTGGCTGTGCAGCGTGCGGAAGGGCGGGCCGAGGTGAGGGCACTGGAGAGTGGAAGCGTGGGCCCAAGCGTTTTGGCGAGGGAACCCTTCGAAAGTTGCCGCGGCTCGGAGGGCACTGCCCATTCTCCCGCTCTGAATGACCGGCAGCACCCCTAGCAGCCCTGGGGGCAGCGTAGCGGCAGTGTGAGTCTGGTGCTGGGGCTCCGGGGTCCCAAATCCCCGTCGTTGCGGAGCCAGGCCCCTTGGGATGGGCCCCTAGCAGGCCTACCTAGGGTTAGTGTTAGCCCCCAGGAGGCTGGGAGGCTTGATCCGCAGGCTGTGCAGCAAGTGGAGGGGTGGGCCGAGGTGAGGGCACTGGTTAACGGAAGTGTTGGCCCAAGCGTTTTGCCTGGGGGGGCTTTCGAAGGTTGCCGGGGGCTCGGAGGGCCCTGCCCGTTCTCCCGCCTTAAATGACCATAGGGGCCCCTTGTTGCCCCGGTGGCAGTGGAGCAGCAAAGTGAGTCTGGCGCTGCGGCTCGGGGGTCACCAATCCCCAGCGTTGTGGCCCCAGGCCCCTTGAGAGGGCCCCCTCGGTTGCCGACCTAGGGTTAGGGTTACCCCCAGGAGGCCAGTAGGCCCAATCTGCTGGCTGTGCGGTGAGCGGAGGGGCAGGTTGAGATGAGGGCGTTGGCGTGCGGGAACGTGGGCCCAAAATTTTGGAGCGAGGGGCCTTCGAAGGTCACCAGGGGCTCAGAGGGTCCTGCCCGTTCTCCCGCCCTGAATGACCGGGGGTGCCCCTTGTGGCCCGGGTGGCAGTGGGGGGCATGGTGAGTCCGGCGCTGGGGCTCATGAGTCCCCAATCCCCATCGTTGTGGCGCCAGGCCCCTAGGGAGGGGGCAATAGGGGGCTGACCTAGGGTTTGGCTTAGCCCCCAGAAGGCCCGCAGGCCCGATCCACCAGCTGTGTGCGGAGCGGAGGCGAGGGCCGAGGTAAGGGCGCTGGCCAGCGGGAGCGTTGGCCCAAGCGTTTTGGTGCGGGGGGCCTTCGAAGGTGGCCGGTGACTTGGAGGGCCCTTGCCATTCTCCCTCCCTGAATGAATGGCGGCGCCCCTAGGTGCCCAGGTGGCTGTAGGGCGGGAGGGTGATTTGGGCGCTGGAGCTCGGGAGTCCCGAATCCCCGGTGTTGCGGCAATAGGAACCTGGGATGGGCCCCTCCGGCGCCCACCAAAGGTTAGGGTAACACCCAGGAGGCTGGCAGTCCAGATCCACAGGCTGTGCAGCGAGCGGAGGGGCGGACCGAGGTGAGGGCGCAGGCGAGCGGGAGCATGGGACCAAGCGTTTTGGCGCGGGGGGCCTTCGAAGGTCGCCAGGGGATCGGAGGGATCTGCCAGTTCTCCCTCCCAGAATGACCAACGGTGTTCCTAGTGGCCCGGGTGGTGGCGGGGCAACACAGTGAGTCCGGCGCTGGGGCTCGGGGGTCCCAAATCCCAGGCATTGCGGTGCCAGGCCCCTTCGGAGGGGCCCCTCAGGGACCAACTTAGGGTTATGGGTAGCCCCAGGAGGAGGGCAGGCCTCATCCACTGGCTCTGCAGCGAGTGGAGGAGCGAGCCAAGGTGAGGGCGCTGAGGAGCGGGAGCGTGGGCTCAAGCGTTTTTCATGGGGGGGCCTTTGAAGGTCGCCGTGGGCTCGGAGGGCCCTGCCCGTTCTCCCGCACTGAATGACCAGGGGCACCCCAAGCATCCCGGGTGGCGGCGGGGCAGCAGGGTGAGTCCGGCGCTGGGGCTCGGGGGTCCCTAATACCTGGCGTTGTGGCGCCAGGCCCCTTGGGACGTGCCCCTCGGGGGCTGACCTAGGGTTTGGGTTAGCCCCCAGGAGACTGGCACGCTCATTCCGCCCATGTGCAGTGAATGGAGGTTTGGGTCGAGGTGAGGTAGCTGGCGATCGGGAGCGTGGGCCAGAGCATTTGGCTTTGGATCGGGGTGCCTTCGAAGGTCGCACGTGGCTCGGAGGGTCCTGCCCGTTCTGTAGCAAAAAGGACTGGCGACACCCCTAGCTCCCCATGTGGCAGCGGGGCAGCAGGGTGTGTCCGGCGCTGGGACTTGGGGGTCCCCAATCCCTGGCATGTGGTGCCAGGCCACTTGGGAGGGGCCCCTTGGGGGTGACCTAGGGATAGGGTTAGCCCCCAGGAAGCCAGCAGGCCGGATCCGCCAACTCTGCAGCGAGCGGAGGGGTGGGCCGAGATTAGGGAGCAGGCGAGCAGGAGCGTGGGAGCCAGAGTTTTGCGCGGGGGGCCTTCGAAGGTCGCAGGGGGATCAGAGGGCCCTGCCCGTTCTCTCTTCCTGAATGACTGGCAACGCCCCTAGCGCCCTGGGTGCTTGCGGGGTGGCGGAGTGAGTCCAGCCCTGGGGCTCGGGGGTCCCAAATCCCCAGCATTGCGGTGCCAGGCTCCTTGGGAGGGGCCCCTTGGGGGCCGACCTAGGGTAAGTGTTAGCCCCCAGGACTCCAGCAGGCCCTTTCCGCCAGCTCTGCAGCAGGCGGAGGGGCAGGCCGAGGTGAGGGCACTGGCGAGAGGGAGTGTGGGCCCAAGCGTTTTGGCGTGGGGGGCCTTCAAAAGTCGCCGGGGGCTTGGAGGGCCCTGCCCGTTCTCTCGCCCTGAAAGACTGTCGGTGCCCCTAGCAGCCCGGGTTGCTGTGGGGCGGCAGGGTGACTCCGGCGCTGGGCTCGGGGGCCCCAATCCCCGGCGTTGTGGCACCAGGCCCCTTGGGAAGGGCCCCTCGGGGGCCGACCTAGGCTTAGGGTTCATCCCCAGGAGGCTGGCAAGCACTGCGATAAGTGGCTCTGGCAATGTAACAAAAATGCCATACACTTATCTGTAAGAAATAACAGTGTACAGGAACCCTCTTAGCCCTAACATCATCCTTTGTGAATATGGAAGCCAGCCCCAAAGTGGTCGTGGAAGTCTGTCGAAAGGGCTAAGCACTTTTCTCTGAGTCACCACACTATACAGGGAAAGACCAATGTACATCATCTTTCACGAGTAGGAAGCATTAATGAAAAGGTTCTGGAATTTCGAGGACTCTGACCCATCCTTATTGGTAATAAACCACCGTGTACAGGAAAACACCTTCAACTCTCATCACCTCCTCAATCCTGATTCCGATTCAACTTTGGGTGTGTAGGACTAGGGAAATGTCCACATCTTATTAAGCTAAGAAAGAACGATGTCAGGGTAATGCCCGACAAGTCACATCAGCCTCCCTGAAGACGGAAGCAGGAATCAAGGTGGTTATGTTACCATGAGGTAAGGAAGATGAGCATATAAGTGAGAAACAACAGTGGGCAGGACCTCTCTTCCAACGAAGAGTATCTTTGCTTAATGTTGAATCCCTATGGTAAGTGGTTGTGGGCATTTGTGAGGTCAAAATCTTGAGTGTTTTGTAAAACCTCTTGGCCATTCACAGATGAGACTAAGGTAGTTGGGGACTCCTAGGCAGTGATTTGTCCACTGTCAAAAATATGAAAAGATAAAAGAGACAGATGAGGTCTCCTCAGGCATTGTCCTTTATCCTCATCCTCCATGAGGATGGCCATCTCTGGACAGCTCAGTGGCAGGGTCTCATTCACAGTGGGGGCATCTGTTCCTCACAGACATCAGGCAGGGAAATGGATTTGGTTCTCTGTGCCAGCCCAGCCACAGCTGAGTGTCACAGCACCCTCTCGTGGGCTCATAAGAGTTTCACTGTCACCAGGCAGGTCATTGTATTTGATAAACCACTGTGAGAGTTTGCAGTCGCCTTCATCTGCAACCTCCTAGAGGCAAATGCAGGTGTCTGGTACCATGTGAAGTCATGTGAAGGCATTGTGAGAAAGTGTCCTTTTGCTTAAGAAAAACATGGCTGGGGCTCCTGGCTGGCTCAGCCAGTTAAGCATGTGCCTTTGGCTCAGGTTATGATCCCAGGGTTCTGGGATCGAGGCGAGGCTCCCTGTTCAGCAGGAAAGGAGTTAGGGAAATAGCTAGAACCCACAGAGAATGTGAATAAAGGGGAGTGAAATGGAATTTGGTCTGTGTTTTGCTTTAGGGATTGGAAGTTAGTTTTTTCTCAATTGTGATGGTTCTTGAAACAGAGAAGCTGTATTGGTTTTTTTTTACCTTTAATTTTTTTCTAATAATAATTTTTTATTATGATATGGTAGGCACTATACAGTATTTCCTTAGTTTTTGATGTAGTGTTCCATGATTCATTATTTGCATATAACACCCAGTGCTCCATGCAATATGTACCTTCCTTAATACCCATCACTGGCCCATCCCAATCCCCCACCCCTCTCCCCTCTGAAGCCCTCAGTTTGTTTCCCAGAGTCCATAGTCTCTCGTGGTTCATTCCCCCTTCTGTTTAGGGTCCATTGTCTAAAGGGACAGACAGTGGAAGTTCACCGAATATAAGATCGAAATTTCGTTGTTCATTATAGATGCCGCTAAGTAGTTCCCAGTCATTTCATTCTACTGTAGTAATTCATTATACCTGTGCAGGTGCACGTGGAAGACAATTGATGCATGTTTAGTGGTAATAAAACACGCCCCTCAGTAGTAGAATAATAGAGGATGCACATGTGTAAAATTATTCGACTGCAGCTTCCATGCTTTCCCTTTGGTTCCTTATTATCTCTGAAATTGGACAATTTTTGTTCTCTAGGCTTAAAACTCATTGTCAGTATTCAGAGTTTTTCAATGCTGATCTTCTCCTGTATAAGTTACCAAAAACCTAAAATATGTATGAAATTTAAAAAACGCTATATTGAAAATGACAGCAGGGAAGTTCCATTTTGTGAATATTGTGTCAATGGATCTCTATTTTGACATCAGTGTTCATTAGAAATGATGACATTTCATGTGAGTATAAATATCAATGTGAAAAAGAAAAGGTAGGAAGAACCTTGAATGTTTAAGTAATTGCTGAAATGACAGGTGTGTGTGTGTGTGTGTGTGTGTGTGTGTGTGTGTGTGTGTAATTGATTTTCAGTGAGTGGTTCAGCTTCTTGTAGGGCCTCCGAGAGAGCCCAGGTGAACCTTTCAATGAGTTGGTATCTGTTTTCAGAACATGGGAATCTCTTAGTCCAATAGTCAATCAGGCAAGCTTTGAGGTCTTGAAGAGTTTCAGTCCTCAGCGATGGTGTTGCAGACCCTTGTGAGCAAACCCTAGGGTATGCTCAGAGCCCTCATTTGCTGGTAGCAAGGTGTGACGATTTCAGACGGCATTTCCCAAAGAAGTACCTCTTGAGTCTCTGTCCTTGTCAGTTCCCTACACTTCCTTACACTAGTTATGTGTTCAATGTGTTTCAGGATAATCCCCACATGTGATTTTTGCTATTTCCTACTAGTCCTATCTGTTTCTCATCTTCTTCTTTTATGGTAGGTGTTGGGAAGCAACCTGTGCAGTGTAGGAAGGGGTGTGGTAGTTGTCTGCCTTCAGAGGACCGAATGATGCCTAGAAATTGTACTGTAGTTTGAGGTCAATTGTCCATCCTCTGAGTGTCAGGAATTCCATCACTTTACATTGATGCTAGTCTGTTCTTCAAGCTGTCCTCAGAAATAAGGACGTCATCCATCTAGGGAATACTGGTTTGTGTGTATGTTTTCATTTTAGGAAAGGCCTTGCTGCTCCTGAAAATAATACTGTAGAGCACCCTTTCCTGTTCTTATTGGCCATCAGTCAATCTTTTGTGAAGTATTCCTTTATAAATAGACTTTTTATGGTTGATGAGCAGGAATTCTTATTGACAAGTCTTTGTCAGTGTGTGTATTGCAAATCTTACTTCCCAGCCTGTGGTTCACTTTTTCATTTTCTTATGGTCATAAGATAAGGAGAAATGTCACATTTTTATGAAGTCCCACTGAATTCTTTTAAATGGTTAGTGCACCCTATGTCCTGCCCGAAGATTGACAGGTTCTACGTTTTCTTTCAGAAACTGTCCAATGGGAAACACAATCCATCTCAAATTTATAAATTGCATTTTTAATTATAATAGGGTATTTATACACTGTTTTGGATTTTCTATGTACACAATCTTATTATCTTTGAATAGTCACAATTATCCCCTCAATTCTTATACTTTTTGTTTCTCTTGCCTTCTAACACTGGTAAATTCTCCAATGTAACGTTGAGTAGAGCAGCATTGTTTGAAGATTTTAATATACCTTTCTCAATATCTGACAGAAAAAGCAGACAAAACATTGGTAAAATGTGACCTAATGGACATATAGGGAACATTCCATAATAAGTGCAGAATACATTATTTTCAAGTGGTCATAGTCTCTTTACCCAAATAGATGATAGGTGGGGCCACGAATCAAGTCTACAAATGTTAAACCCTGAAATTAACTAGATTCTATTCTTAGACCACAGGGGAATTGAGCCACAGTCATAGGAAAAAGAAAACCAGGAAGTCCTTCAATGTTTAAAAATTAAATGGAACTTTGCTACATATCCTAAAGGTGAGAGAGGGAATCTCAATGGAAATTCTGAACCTTTTCTACATGAGGGCTCACACACAATGGCACTTTCTTTGTGAAGAGCATTATAATAACCTAGACAGGAGTTGAGCCTTAAGTCAGAGTTCTGCCTGCCCCAGCCACACCTGGCAGCCTTGGCCTGTGGTCCCCCTCAGCTGTCCTTTCTGGTGGCCCTGAGCTAAGGGGTCAACATGGCCATATGGAAATGGGAAGCTCCCCACTCATAGTGATGGCGGTGCCCCCTCCCCAGCTGCCCTTTCTGGTGGCTCTGAGCTAAGGGGGTCAACATGGCCGTATGGAAATTAGAAGCTCCCTACTCTTAGTGATGACGTTGCTATCGTATCGTCCTCACCAGTCCAACAACATGATTTCTGAGTGAACTATGACACAAGAGCGACTTCTTGGCCTTCCTTCAGGTTTGAAAATCATCTGGTGAGTCATCTATTAGGAATATGGATTCAACATGTGTTCTTTCTTCTGGAAAAGAAATAGACCCAATAGCAATTATGGCTTCCTGAGCACCTGTTCCTGAGAGACATCATACTGGCTCTTTGTAGCATTCTGCCTCTTAAAATTCTCAACTAGGGTGTAGATATTTTTAGGCACATTTTCAGGTGGTTAGACAGGGACTCAGATGATATGAGTCACAGCGGATTTTAGTGTCAGAAACCTAAGTGGGATCCCCAAATTGACTCCAAATCCCTTGTTGTTCCATACAGGGTACTATTTCCCTCTTATCTCTGGTCTTCTCAATCTGGAAACCTATCAAGTATCAGGATTTTCTTGTCATGTGGAAAACTGGAACGAATTCAGCGGGCCTTTTCACGTCTGCCCATGGTGATCATTAAGATCATTATCTCAGTGGAGGACCTCTGGGTAAGATACTCAAAGATCCTTAGGAATACAGACAGTATAATATTTTCCTGGTATTAAAGTTACAGAAACCAACTATCATTTTTAGTCGATTCAGGCTCTGGTATGTTCAAACCGTGCTGTAAAACCGGTCTGAAATAGTATTTAAAAACCCTCAGCTCAGCCTCTTCTACAAAGTGAGCCAATGCTTATAAACATGGCTAAAATATTCCCTTACCTACGATGACTTCCCAGCCATCGTAGTGTTTATATGGTATGACTGTGACTTACATTAGTCACCATTTGCAGAGAAAGAACTTAGTGCATCCAGGGGGCACATCATGTTGAAATTAGTTTGTGACAATGAGCTACTGTGTTTTATTCTGCAGTCCAAGGGAATGGTGCCAGACATCTCAAAGGTGTCTAGCAGTTCTACAATTCTGATTTTAAGTGGTCTGTGTGCTTCAGAGATTTGGGCAGGAGAAGGGCAGGAGTCCAGAGACTGTGAACACTCTGTCACCTGTGCTGACCATGGAGCAGGCAGCCTTCTGTGGACAACATTTTGATTTCTTGGTACTGTTGTGAAAGGTGCTTTTGTCTCACATTCCTCCATTTAGGAGTAATTATAATGATGAAAGTAATTTTTATCTTATATCATCTGTGGGCCCTGATCCTGGGCTCCCAGGGAAGCTATCCTTTAACATTTTACTCGGCTCAAAATGACTGGGCAACACCTCAAAGCATGGGCCCTATTTCTGCCCCAAGCACATGTTGTACATCTGCTTCGAGAAGAAAACAATAACCAAAAATGCCAACATAAAGATAAGACAAAATAAAGAACCTCTTTGGCTCCCATAATATTAAAGTCATACTGACATGTATATACTGAAAATGCATGAAATCATTGCATTTCCTAAAGCCCAAGTCTTGGAGGGTCTGAGAGTCACTGACCTTGCCCAGAACCAGGCACACCCCAGCAGGGAGGGCTGGTGAAGAAAGGGAAGGGGCAGGACTCTGAGGGTGGTCTGCAGCTAGAGGGGTCCCTGGAAGGGGCCAGGTGTGTGTGGAGGCCCCAGCCCACGAGCCCACCCATGCCTGTGCCTGGTGTTGGGTAGAGGAGGCTCCTCTTGGGCCCCCTGCACTTTCAGCGTTCCAGGGGCTTGAGGGCGGGTTGCCCAGCATCCAAGGAGCTCAGGCACAGCCCTCCCAGACAATTCACCACTTGGGGGTGGAGCTACATCACTGTGGGCGGTCCCTGATTTGCAGTGGGTTGCAGACCTGGGGAAGAATGGGCACTGAGAGAGAGAGAGTTGCCCTGTGGAGATCCCTGCTGGTGAGTGAGCAGCATGCACTGGGGTGGGGGTCCGGGTCAGGGTGCGCCCCAGGTGGGAGGCAGGGTTCTGGAAGGGAACGTGGAGAGGGTTCATTGTGTGGACTCAGGTGAGTTTTCCTTTTCCATTTAAAGTCTCTTCTGCCCCATGTCCTCAACTGGCCTTATTCTCCATCCCTGTGAACTATAGGGCGCCCGCTCACCTGAGCTTTTGTGGGATGGGTTGCAGAATTTCAGGGTTCCCCTGTTCCCCTGGAAGAGTGCGGGAAAGGACCTCACACAATCCCCACCTTCAGTTCTCTGACACAGTGCAGGTGATGCCTCTTGGGCATTAACCCGAATTCAGCAGGGTGTGCCCTGGTCCCCCAGGCACAGGTGTGGCAGTAGCAAGCCCCAGAGCCGTCCCCCAACTTAGCATTATGCCCCCTGTGCCCCCAGGTTAGTGGTAATTGGCTATTAGAAGCATGCAGGAAAATCCTCCAGGTGGGGGCCTGGAGGCGGGCGTAAACCAGACCCCACTCTAGTTGCATTGGGAATAGACGAATTGAGGGTTTCTTTAGAAGAGTAAGTCTGCTTTCCAGAAAAGGCAAGGTCATTGGTCTGTTGAGAATGAAGATAATTACTGCTAAACAACAAGTATGTGTTGCCCCTTCGCCCAGAAACCGAAGCAGGTGTGCAGGCTTTAGGTCAGAGGTGCCTTCTTCTCCACAGCTGAGAACACTTCTCTGCTCTGGCTCCTAGACACCCGAGGTTTTGAACGTCAGCATCAGAGTCAGCGAGGCAGATTGTCACAGGACGCCAGTGTTCAGAGAAAGCACAGGTATGTTTGGCAAAATGTCCTATCTATGTCAGGGCTGGAGGTAAAACCTCTCATTATCCCAAAACCTCCTGGGCTTTTCTCTTTTCTCTAGTTGAGCCACAAAGTAAAATTGAAGTAGCTGTCAGCATTCTGGGTTTGGTGCAAGAATTACTTAGTTTCCCTGCAGGTAGAACTTTGCACGGGATCACAATTTCTCTGTCCATTTATTGCTTACAAATGTATTTTGACCATCTGTTTCCTAGGAACCCTCTTTTATTAGAAAGGGAAGGTGAGATTCACTCTGTGCCTGTTTGTAACATCTAATTTGTTCCTTCATCTAACAATGTTTATCCAGTTGGGCCTAAGATATGGTTGAGTGGCCAGCATCTAGAGTTAGATGGCTTTTTTTCATCTGATACAGACTTGGATGATGTCTTTTGACAAAGGTGATATTTCATCATTGATTAGTTTATTCATCAGAAGAGTTAAAATTAGGGTGGAGGGAAAATTCAAAATTATCCAAAGCGGCCTGTTCCTGTTTAAAAGTTGAGCTTGACTTTCTAGTTTTACTAAATGTATTATCTCGATATTTTGAGGTGCCATATTCTCTCTGTAGTTTCTTTGGTGGTGGAGTCAGAAGGAGAGTCTGGGAATTCTTTCGGAGAGTGGCATGCTGGTGGCTTCAAGGGGCTTGGCGTCAGGAGCCTTGGGGTGAATTCTGCAACTGCTTGTCTGACCCTGGGTGCATCTCCCAGAGGTTTTGTTTCCTCTTATGAAATTGCCGGCAGATAATGTTCTGCTTGAAGGGGAACCCTCCCATCCTGTTGGTGGGAATGCAAAGTGGTGCAGCCAGTCTAGGAAACAGTGTGGGGGTTCCTCAAAAAGTTAAACATTGAACAACCCCATGATCCAGCTATTGCTCTCCTAGGTATTTACCCAAAGGATACAAAAATGTGGATTCAAAGGGGGTCCATGCACCATGATGTTTAGAGCAGCAATGTCCACAGTAGCCAAATTATGGAGAGAATCCCAAAGTCCATGCACTGATGAATGGATAAAGCAGATGTGGGATACCTATATATAATGGAATATGACCCAGCTTCAAAAAGAATGAAATCTTTCCACTTGCAAGGATTTGGATGGATCTAGAGTGTATTAAGCTAAGCAAAATCAGTGAGGAAAGACTAATATCCTATCCTCTCACGCTTGTGGAATTTCAGAAAGAAAACTGATGCACAGAGTGTTGGGGTGATGAGAGAGGCAAACAAGGAAATAGACTCAACCTTGGAGAACAAACTGAGTGTTGCTGCAGGACAGGGGTGTGGGGGGAAGAGTTAAATGGGTGAGGGGTATTAAGGAGGGTACTTGTGATGAGCACCAGGTACTGTATGCAGGTGAGGAATCACTAAATCCTACCCCTGAAGCGAATATTCCATGGCATGTGAACTAACTGGAATTTAAGTAAAAGAAGAAAGGAAAAAGTGTTCTGCTTCATGAAGAGTGAGGTAAAATTGTAGTGATTTGGGCTGTACTATTCTATAGAGGATAGATGTAAAACACCCTGTTGTAGGATACACTAGTTTCTTATCACATAAGGAATACTCAGAGAGCTGCAATGAAAGATTCAGGTCTCAGAGCATGTTCATGTTCCACTGATATGTTACAGTTTGCACAGGTAGGAAAGAAGGTGGAGAGAAAGGCAACAGAAGGGGAAAGTAGGTGTGAACCTTTCATTAGTTAGCATTATATCTTTCTCATGAAAGCCTTGCGCCAGTGTGATTTTGGAAGAAGAGGCGGAATCCGGGAGCATTGGAGGAGACAGGGGAGTTCCAGGTCTGGTTAAAGCTGACAGGGGTCCCAGATGAGAGCTGAATGCATTCTGCAGCAGGGTGTGGGCAGGGTGGTCTCCAGGGGTGGCTGTGGGTCTCCTGGGTGAGAGTTGTGACAGGTGAGGGCTGTGTGCAAGTTCCTGGCTGAGGACAAGTGAGGCACAGGCGGAGAGCTGGCAGAGAACCTTCTTCTGGGCCACCAGCCTCACCCAACACACACAGCCTCATCTTCTGTCCCTGTCACTCCAATTCAGACTTCTCCGAAGGTGAGTGAGAACACATCAAGAGCATTCTGAACAAAAGGGAAAGCATGTGCAATGGCTCTGGGGCAGGAGATTTCCAGGTATGTCCAGGAGCAGCAAGAAGGCCCTGTGGCCACAGGAGACAGCTTAGGACATGAGCTCAGAGAGGTGACAGAAAGCCATTCCAGGGCTATAACCCCATGAGACCCTGTTTCACTGGGCCATCCTGGCTACAGTGTTGAGAACAGATTACAGAGGGTTGAAGACGGCAAGGCAGGTCAATGACGAGGCTTTTCCAGGAACTCAGGCACTGTGGACCAGACAGGTGGCCTTGGATGGAGTGGTTAGACCTATTCTGGGTCCATTTTGAAGATGGAGCTCACAGGATTTGCTGATGGGTTAGCTATTAGGAGCAGGAGAACGGAGGCGTTGGGGTAACTCCCAGCTGTTGTGGGTTGTCCTGATCGAGGGGAAGGAGAGTGTTTCTGGGGATAGGAGGTAGTCTGTGTTCCGCATCCTGAGGAAGGTGCCTTTCCCGGTGGGTCTGCTGAGATTTGTGTCTGGGAGAACCTTTCACATCTCCTCCCTCAGCAATGCTCAAGTACAAGTATCCCCTACTTTTTAAGCGTTCACAGTAAGACACTGGGCTTTCTTGAAAGAACTATGTTATTACCCAGCTTCAGTAAGAGGAAGAGACCTGAAGAGGCTTTCCCTCTTATGCAAAAAGGTGAACAGTGAGAATCGCGTTCAGCATCTGTTTTGGGGAGAAGCACAACAGAGGCAGCGTGCACCCCAACCAGCTCCTTCCCCTGGGAACAGCTATCCACATCCAGCCACCAGCACTTTGAATGGTGTCTGTGAGCCTCTGCTGTGCTTTATCTTCATTTATGCTGGGCCTCCCTTAGAAACTTGTGTCCTGAGGCCTAAGAAAAGCCAAAGAGAAGGAATTTTGGAGTCTGAGCACACTGTCTAATTGTTCCGTGTAAATTAATGGCCATTCCTTCTTGACACCATTTCTGCTGTGCAAGGTTTCTCAGAAGCCCTGTACTTTCAAAGAGCAGGGAAACCTATACCCGATGCTTCAGGGTTAGTTTTAGACTCCATGCTGGACAGAACATTTCATGACTGTCGGATTTTCTCACTTCAACATTGAGACTTTGACCACCTTCACCCGTTTCTACCATCCCATCCCCGAATCTGGCACCTACCAATCTGCTCTCAGTGTCTATGTGTTCAGTATTTGTTTATTCCTCGTGGAATGTACATGAGAGCATCTGGTATTGGTCTTTCTGTGTCTGAGTTACTTGGCATAAGGCCTCCAAGGTCTGTGTTTCCATGTCTGGTTCTTGTGAATAATGCTGCAGTGAACGTGGGAGTGCATCTGTCTTTTTGAGGCAGTATTTTTGTGTTCTCCGAATCAATACTCAGTAGAGCCATTACTGGGTCATGGGGTAGTTGCATTAATTTTTTCAGGAACCTCCATACCGTTTGTCACAGTGGCTGCACCAATTTCCATTTCCACCAACAATGCTCAGAGTCCTCTTGTCTGCACACCCTTGACCCCACCTGGTGTCTGTCTCTGGGACAATAGGTGTTCCAACACTTGTGAGGGAATAGCCAGTTGTGGGTTTGACTGATGTTTCCCTGACGATATTTAGTGATGTCGAACAACTTTTTCTGTCTGTTGGCACCTGTGAGCTGTCTTTGGAAAGTATCTATTCACATATTCCCCACATTTTTTATACACTTTTTTTTTGTTTGTTTGTTTTGATTTGTATGAGTGTTGTGTGTATTTTGGATGTTAGCCTCTTCTCACACATATGATTCACAGATATTTTTTTTCTTATTGGGTCTGTGGCCTTGTAAGTTTTTGCTGGTTTCTTTTTCCGTGTGGAAGATTTCAGTTGAAGTTGTTCCACCTGTTTATTTTTGCTTTTGTTGCCTTTGCATTTGGTGTCCAATCTGAAGACTCTTTGCCAAAACCAATGTCGACAGACTTAGTACCTGTGTCTTCTTGGAGGTTTATGGATTCAGGTCTTACGTTCATATCATTCATCCATTAAAAATTTTGTGTGTGGTGTAAGAAAGTGACCCAGTTATATTCTTCTGCATTTAGTGTCCAGTTTGCCTGTTACCGCTCACTGAAGAGACAGTCCTTCCCTCATGGCATATCTTCTGCTGCTGTGTCGTAAGTTAGGATCATCTACGTGTGGGTAAGTTTCTGAGCTTTCTGTTCTGTTCCACTGACCTGGTGTCTGTGTTTCTGCCAGTACCATCCTGTTTTGATGACAACAGCTTTGTAATCTAGCTTGAAATCCAACAGTGTGTTGTCTGCACCTTTCTTTCTCCAGGTTTCTTTGGGTATTTGGGGTGTTTTATGATTCCATACAAGTTTGAGGACTGTTTTCTATTTGCTCGAATAATGCCACTGGAATTCAGATAGGGATTTCATCACATGTGTCAATTGCTTTGGGTACGATGGACATGTTCACATAATTAACTCTTCCAGTTAAGGAGCATGGCGTATGCTTCCATTTGTTTGTGTTGCCTTCCAAATCTTTGACCCATACATCCTGCCCCCCTCGACACACATGTTTTTCATTTCTTTTCTGCCATGTGTTGAGTGTACTATGTCTTTCTCATTCTTGGTTGCTTTTATTCCTAAATTTTTTTTGATGCAATTGTAAATGGCATTGCTTTTTTAATTTCTCTTTGCGAAAGTGTGTCATCAGTATACAGAAATGCAAGAAGTTGGGTCATCTGGGTGGCCCCATAGGTGAAGCGTCTGCCTTCAGCTCAGGTCATGAACCCAGAGTTCTGGGTTCGAGCCCCATGTTGGGCTCCCCGCTTACAGAGGGTCTGTTTCTCCCTCTTTCTCACACTCCCCCTGCTCGTGCTTTTTCTCTTCCTGTCAAATAAATAAATAAAATTTGAAAATACATAAAGACAACAGGTCTCTGTATATTGACTTTATATCCTGCAGCTTTCTTGAATTTGTTTATTCTAACAGTTTTTTTTTTTTTTTTGTGGAATCATTCAGGATTTCATGTCATTTGCAAATAGTGACAGTTTTCCTGTATGGATTTCATATCTTTCTTTTTTTAAAATGATGTCACCCTACAGTACTTCATTTGTTTTTGATGTAGTGTTCCATGATTCATTGTTTGCATATAACACCAAGTGCTCATTATGACACATGCCCTCCTTTTTTAAAAAAAGAATTTATTTATTTATTCAACAGATATAGAGACTGCCAGCGAGAGAGGGAACACAAGCAGGGGGAGTGGGAGAGGAAGAAGCAGGCTCACAGCGGAGGAGCCTGTTGTGGGGCTCGATCCCATAATGCCGGGATCACGCCCTGAGCCAAAGTCAGACGCTTAACCGCTGTGCCACCCAGGGGCCCCAACAGGTGCCCTCCTTAATACCCATCACCAGGTTAACCCATTACCCTACCCCTCCCTTTCTGCAATCTTCAGTTTGTTTCCCAGTGTCAATAGTCTCTCATGGTTCATCTCCCCCTCTCATTCCCCCCCTTCACTTTTCCCTTCCTTCTTCTAATGTCCTCCATGCTACTCCTTCCGTTCCACATAGGAGTGAAACCATATGATAATTGTCTTTCTCTGCTTGACTTAATTTCACTTAGCATAATCCCCTCCTGGTCCATCCACGTTGGTGCAAATGGGGGGTATTCATCCTTTCTGATGACTGAGTAATATTCCATTGTATAGATGAACCACATCTTCTTTGTCCAATCATCTGCTGAAGGACATCTTGGCTCCTTCCACAGTTAGGCTATTATGGACATTGCTGCTATGTACATTGGGATACAGGTGCCCCTTCTTTTCATTACTCTGTGTCTATGGGGTAAATACCCAGTAGTTCAATTGGTGGGTCTTAGGATAGCTCTGTTTTTAACGTCTTGAGGAACCTCCATATTGTTTTCAAAAGTGGCTGTACCAGCTTGAATTCTCACGAGTAGTGTAAGAGGGCTCCCCTTTCTTCACATACTCTCTGACTTTTTTTTATTTCTGTCTTGTTAATTTTTTTTCAAGATTTTATTTATTCATTCCACAGAGATAGAGACATCCAGCGAGAGAGGGAACACAAACAGGGGAGTGGGAGAGGAAGAAGCAGGCTCATAACGGAGGAGCCTGATGTGGGGCTCGATCCCATAATGCCAGGATCACGCCCTTAGCCGAAGGCAGAGGCTTAACCTCTGTGCCACCCAGGTGCCCCCTGCCTTGTTAATTTTAACATTTCTAACTGGTGTAAGGTGGTATCTCATTGTCATTTTGATTTGTATTTGCCTGATGGCAAGTGATGTGGAGCATTTTTTCATGTGTCTGTTGGCCATTTGTATGTCTTCTCTGGAGAAGTATCTCTTTGTGTCTTCTGCCCATTTTTTTGATGTCGAGTTTGAGGAGTTCTTTATAGATCTTGGATACCAACCCTTTATCTGTAATATCATTTGCAGATATCTTCTTCAATTCCATAGGTTGCCTTTTTGTTTTTTGATCATTTGCTTTGCCAAGCAGAAGCCTTTTATCCTGATGAAGTGCCAATAGTTCATTTTTTGCTTTTATTTCCTGTGCCTTTAGAGACGTGGCTTGCAAGAAGTTGTTGTGTCCAAGGTTGAAGAGTTCTTTTGATTTTGATATGAGACAGGAATCCATTATCTTATTTTCCTGATTGTATTCGAGTCCTCTGTCTTTCTTGGTGAGTCTAGCTAAGTTTGTCAGTTTTGTTTATCTTTCCAAAAAAGGCTGCTCTCATTTTCATTGTTTTTTTTTTTTTGTCTTTTTAGTCTCCGTTGGATTTATTAATGCATTCCTTTTTGTTATTTCCTTATTTCTACTAATTTGGGGCTTTGTTTGTTGTTTTTTTTTTCTACTTATTTACCACATAAAGCAGGTTGTTTATTGGAGAGGATTTTCATGGATTGATGAAGACTTTAATTTCTATGAATATCCCCCATAAAGCTACTTTTGCTGCATCCCATAAGTTTTTGTAGGTTGTCTTTTTCATCAGTGACCAGGTACTTCTAAAAGTTTTTTGATTTCTTCTTTGACTGTTGGATGTTCAGTAGCATGTTGTTAAATCTCCACATATTTTTTAAGATTATTTTAGTATCTGACAGAGAGTGAGACAGCGAGAGAGGGAACGCAAGCAGGGGGGTGGGAGAGGGAGAAGCAGGCTTCCCACTGAGCAAGGAGCCTGATTTGGCGCTAGATCCCAGGATCCGGGGTCAAGACCTGAGCTGAAAGCACATCCTTAACGACTGAGGCACCCAGGCCCCAAAAATCTCCACCTATTTTTGACTGTCCCATTTTTTTCTTGAGACTGATTTCTAATTTCATATCATTGTGGTTGGACAAGATTTGAAGCAGAAGGTGAAAAGAGCATTCAGATGAAAGGTTTGTTTCCTGGAGGGTTTTCTGAGGGCAGACCATGAGTTCAGTGGGGATGGAGGAAGGTTTTGTGAGACGGGGGGTGGGGTTAACCCTCGTTAGAATTACTGACTACTACCATGCAGGCTGTGTGCTACTGTTCACACCATAGTCCTGATGGACTTGTACTTCATTAAATATTTTCTAGGAGGTGTAGGCATAGCCTTTACTTAAAGAAAGGTGCCATGTGGGTTCATGGCATTACCCCAGGTCAGCAACCAGGATGTATGGTATTGTGGGGGATCAGAAGCAGGCTTTCTGTGGGAAGCGACAGAAATAGTGTATGGTGAGCTCCATGACCATAGGTGAGGTCCCTAGTGACCCACTGGGTGTTGGGTTCTGTGGATCTGTCTCATCAGGTGCTGTGGAATTCAGGGACACCCTCCTGTCTGTGGATTTGTGTGGAGACAGGTAGACATCAGTGTCTGGCCAGGCACGAGGGTCGCAATGGACCACCACCAGAGGTGCAGCGTGCGGGGGAGCCACTGCTTAGTTTCCCCGAAAGCTGACCAGGGTCTGTGACCGTGATTCCTAGCATCTGCAAGGGAAGAGGAGGCCGGGGTGGTGCACACTCCCTAGACTTGTGCTCAGGACTAGTCTGGAGCCCACTGAAGTCAGCCACACCTGGCACAAAAGGCACCCAGTCAGTGTAGCTGTGGGCACTGCTCCCATGGCACTTTTGGGCCGGCTCCATGCTGCCACCTCCTCTTTTCATCATCATCTTCAAGGTCATGTGCCTCTGCTCTTGCCCCATGGCCTCCGGGGTATTGTCCGTCCTCCATCTGGCCCTCGTCCCTGGTGCCCTGTGCAGTCCGATGACAGGGTAGCCTTCTCGAGACAAACATCTGGCCCCGATGGAAAACTTCCATGGATCTCTTGTGATGCGAGGATGATGCCCTGCCCTGGAAGGGGGCTGCAGTTCCAAAATCAGGAGAGCCATGTCTCCCTTTTCAGCATGGCCTGCACTCCCCTCAGTCTTCTTCAGGGAAGCTCTCGCCACTTCCTGAGCTGACAGCTCTGAACTTAAAAATGAATGTTATTTTACATATCTCTATGCTTTAGTTCATCCATGGCATGTCTTTCAACCCCGTTAGTGGGTTTTTTTTTTTTTTTAGCAGTTCTGAAGGGCTGTCTGCTCAAGGAGGGGATGACCTGGGCAGGGCAGCTTTCCCTCTCATCTCCCTCAGCATGTCTCTGAGCCCTGAGGCCAGCTGTCCCACTGAGGATTGAGGGACCTGAGCCAGCCCATTCTGAGCCCAGGCTGTGTCAGCTCATAGACTGATGCGTGTCGGAGTGGTGGGCAGCTGGCATGGGCCAGGGGCAGGCAGTGTCTCCTTCTCATTCCTTCCCTCCCTTCCTCCCAGAAGTAGCTCAGAGCAGCCTTCAACCCCTGCATCTCCAGATCCCTTGACCTGTGCCTCCTGTGTTCAGCTGGTGACCTTGGAGTTTCGCATGGATTCTACCTCCCGTACCCTCTCCCATAGCAGTTCCTGGATCAGGGGAGGGGTCGGACCCTTGTCTGTTTTTGATCTTCTTCCTGTCCCGCACCGAGCCCACCGACCGTTTCATCTTCCATGTATGTGCTTGGAAGCAAGCCCATCCACAGGAAACCTATTAGCCAAGTGGATCCAGGCAATGAACATTGAAGTAGAGATCCAGAATCCATAATAAACCTGCTCTGAAACCTGTCCCAAAGTCTGTGACTCTCTCACACTGAAACAGAAACAATAATAGCTTTCTGGACTGTGAAGTGATATGTGTCTCTACTTCCAATCTTGAATGCATAGGTGCTGAACCTGGACAGAAAGGGACCATGGCTCCCGTGGGCTGGGATCCACAGTAAGAACGCAGTGAAATCTGAATTTTAGGCATTAAGTGAATAATTATTGTAGAGTGAATCCCAAGTAGGGCTTTTGCACATTGCACAGGAAAAGCTTTTTCAAAGAGGTTTCTGACAGAAAAATCTTTTTTTAAAATTTATTTTAATTCCATTAGAGCTAACATACAGTGTTACATTCGTTTCAGGTGTACAGTAGAGTGATTCAGTAATTCTATATATTACAAAGTGGTCATCAAGAAAAGTGTCCTCTTAATCCCCTTCATCTATTTCACTCATCCCTCTATCCACCTCCTCTCTGGTAACCATCCGTTTGTTCTCTATTGAAAAGAGTTTGTATTTTGGTGTGTCTCCTTTTTCTCTTTTAGTTATTTATTTTTGTTTGTTTTTTAAATTCCCCATTAGAGTGACATCATATGGGATTTGTCTTTCTCTGACTGACTGATTTTAGTTTGGATAATACTCTCTAGCTCCATCCATGTGGCTGCAAATGGCAAGGTTTCATTCTTTTTCAAGCCGAGTAATACTCCATTGTGTGTGTGTGTGTGTGTGTGTGTGTGTGTGTGTGTGTGTGTGTGAATACACACATCTATCATCTCATTTGTCAATTTTTCTACAGACACTTGGGTTGCTTCCATATTGTGATATTGTAAATAATAGTGCAAGAAACATAGGGGTGCACGTATCCTTTTTACTTACTGTTTTCCTATTCTTTGGGTAAATACGAGTAGTGTGATTGTTGGATCGTAGGGTAGTTCTATATTTAATTTTTTGAAGAAACTTCATACTGTTTTCCACGGTGGCCACCACAGTTTGCATTCCCACCCACAGTTCACGAGGATTCCCCTTCATCCACATCCTCCCAACACCTGCTCTTTGTTGTGCTTTTGATGTTAGCCATTCTGACAGGTTTGATGTAATACCTCATTGTCCTTTGGATTTACATTTTCCTGATGATGGGTGATGGTGAACATCTTTTCACGGGACTCTTGGCCATTTGTATTTCTTCTTTGGAGAAATGTCCATGTCTTCTGCCTATTTTTTAACTGGATTATTTGTTTTTTGGGGGGTCGAGTAGTATCAGTTGTATATGTTTTGGACACTATTCCTTTATTGCATATGATCTTTGCAAATATCTTCTCCCTTTGAGTAGGTTGTCTTATTACTTTTACGTTTTCATTGTTCTTCTGCCGTGTGGAAACTTTTTATTTTGCTGTATTCCCAATAGTTTATTTTTGCTTTCATTTCCTTTGCCTCAGGACACAGTCTAGAAAAACGTTGGTATGGTCCATGTCAAGAAGTTACTGTCTTCCCTCCTGTAGGATTTTTATGGATTCAGTTCTCATATTGAGGTCTTGAAACTGTTTTGTGTTTGTCTTTATTGTGTAAGAAAGCAGTCTAATTTCATTCTTTTGTGCGTAGCTGTCTAGTTTTCCCAACACCATTTGCTGTAGAGACTGTCCTTTTCCCTTTTGATATCGTTGCTTGCTTTGTGGAAGATTCATGGACCACATAATTATGGGTTTCTGTCTGAACTTGTATCCTGTTCCTTTGGTCGCTGTGTCTATTTTTGTGCCGTACTCTCTTGTTAGGATGACTGCAGCTTTGTAGTATAACCTGAAATCTGAAATTGTGAGTCCTCCAGCTTTGTTTTTCTTTTCCACATTGCACTGGCTGTTCGAAATCTTTAGTGGATCCATACAAATGTTTAGGATTGTTTATTCGAGGTCTTTTGTTCTTTAATTTAAATTCAATTAGCCAACTTACAGTACACCATTAGTTTCAGATGTAGTCTTAAATAAATTTTCAGTCGTGTGTAACACCCAGTGCTCATTGTATCATGTGGCCTCCTTAATGCTACTCACCCAGTTACCCCCCCCCCCAACTTCTCCAACAATCATCAGTTTCTTGCGATAGTTAAGAGTCCATCATGGGTTTTCTCCCTCTCTGATGACTTCCCATTCTATTTTCCCTTCCTTCCCCTATGGTCTTCTTCCTTGTTTCTGATATTCCACATAGGAGTGAAAGCATATGATCATTGTCTTTCTTTCATTGACTTATTCCACTCAGCATAATACCCTCCAGCTCCACCCATGTCGGTGTGATGGTAAGTATTCATCCTTTCTGATGGCTGAGTAATATTCCATTATATATATATATGATCCACATCTTCTTTATCCATTCATCTGTCCATGATCATCTGCACTCCTTCCACAGTTTGTCTATGATGGACATTGCTGCTATGAACACTGGGGTGCATGTGTACCGTCTTCACTACATCTGTCTCTTTGGGGTCGATACCCCGTAGTGCAATTGCTGGGACATAGGGTAGCTTTATTTATAACTTCTTGAGGAAACTCTGTACCATTTTCAAGAGTGGCTGTACCGCACTGCATTCTTACAGGGGTGTAAGAGGGTTCCCATTTCTCCACATCCTCTCCAAGATGTGTAGTTTCATGTCTTCTTATTTTTAGATATTCGGCCTCGTGTGGTAGGGCATCTATAGGGGTTAAGATTTCCATTTCCCTGAAGCCAAGTGATATGAAGCATTTATGCATGTGTCTTTTGGTCACCAGTATGTCGTCATCATTGAAATGACTTCCCATTTTAATCCATCTCAAGACCTAAAGCTGGGTAAGGCACTGAAGCTGGATGATGCCATCGGTTGGAAGTGTGGAGAATTTCAAAAGATCTCCGTGGAGAGCAAGTTTAAAGGTCAGTTTGAAGCTACTAATTGGATCCGGGGAGATCTCTGAAAGTGGGGGTTGCCTGGGATGGGCTGAGGGGGGCCCTCCGATTTTCCTATGAATCCTTGCTGCAGCCCCAAATGGACAGTTTCCTGATGTGGGGCAGGCTGAGTCCTCTAGTCGTGCAGAGGTGAGCCCAATGCCTGGTGCCTTGGAGGCAGGCAAACGGGGAGGGACCCTCAGCAGAAGACCCAGGGTTAGGTTAGGCCTCAAGAGACAGCACGTCCGAACTGCCCAGTGCTCAGAGAACTCCCAGGCCGAGTGAGATGAGGGCACAAGGGCGGGTGAGTGTGAGCCTGAGGTTCCATCCGGAAGGGCCCACAAAGGTCGGGGTTCAGCAGAAGGAGCTCTCAGGGGGTGCCCCAATTCTCTTGCCCTGAATGCTCTGTTGTGCCCCAAAATGGTACAGTTTACTGTGGGTTGCAGGCTGAGTCCTACGGTGGGTCTTGGGTGTCCCCAATCCGCTGGAGTGGGGTGCCAGGACCCCGGGGAGGGGCCCCTCTGTGGCCAACCTTGGGTAAGGGTTAGTGTTCAGGAGCCCGGCAGGGACAATCTGCAGGCTGTGCGGCGAGCTCTGTGGAGGGCTGAGAGGAGGCCATTGGGGAGGGTGAGCATTGGCCTCAGGGTTGGGGCACGGGGGGCTGCCAAAGGATGGGGATGGGCTCCGGGGGCCTCCCCAAGTTCTCGTGCCCTGTAGGCTCTGTAGAGCCCCGAGGGGCACGGTTTCCTGTGGGGTGGCAAGCTGAGTCCTGCGGTGGGGCACAGGTATCCCAATTACCCGGGTCTGTGGTGTAAGGCTCCTGGGGAGGCCCCCAAACCCATGGCAGACCTAGGGCTAGGGATAGGCCCAGGAGCCCCGCAGGCCCGATCTGTTGGCTGTATGGCGAGCTACACGGGCTGAGGTGAGGATGTGGGGAGAGTGAGCATGGGCCTCAGGGTTGGGGTGCGGGAGGCCACCGAAGTTCGCTGGTGGCTCAGGAGGGCCCTCCTGGTTCTCCCGCCCTGAATGCTCTATGGCCTCCCAAGGCACACGGTTTCCTGCAGGGTGGCAAACTGAGTCCTGCTGTGGGGCTCAGGTGTCCCGAATCCCCGCGGCTGTGGCTCCAGGCTCCTGGGGAGGGGCCCCTCCACAGATGAACTATGGTTAGGGTTGGGGCCCAGGAATCCCGCAGGCCAGATCTGCCCACTATGTGGCAAGCTCCGCCCTGGGCTGAGTTGAAGGTGCGGGGTGGGGTGAGCATGGGCTTCACGGTTGAGTTTAGGGATCGCCGAAGTTCGCCGGGGGCTCTGGGGGCCCTCCTGGTTCTTCCGCCCTGAATGCTCTACAGCCTCCCAAGGGGCACAGTTTCCCGCGGGCTGGCAGGCTTTATCCTTCAGTGGGGCTCAGGTGTCCCCATTCCCTGGGGCTGCGGCACCGGGCCCCAGGGGAGGGGCCCTACCCAGCCGACCTAGGGTCAGGTGTAGGCCCCAGGAACCCAGAAGGCCTGATCTGCCGGCTCTGCGACGAGTTCGGTGGCAACCTGAAGGGAAGGCGTGGGGCGGGATGAGTGTGGGCCTCAGGGTTGGGGTGTAGGGGCCACCGAGGATCCCTGGGGGCTCAGGGGGGCCCTACCAGTTCTCTTGCATGGGATGTTCTGTGGCGCCCCAATGGGCATGGTTTCCTGAGGGGTGGCAGGATGAGTCCCGTGGTGGGGCTCAGGTGTACCCAATCCCTGGGGTTAGGGTACAGATTAGGGTATGGGTTGAGGTTAGGGTATGGGTTAAGGTTAGGGTATGGGTTACGGTTAGGGTATGGGTGAGGGTAGGGGTTAGGGTTAGGGTAAGGAGAGGGTACGGGTTAGGGTTGGGTTTTGGGGTTACAGGTTAGAGGTTATGGGTTAGGGTACAGATTAGGGTTTAGGGTACGGGTTAGGGTTTAGGGTTCGGGTTTAGGGTTAGGGTTAGGGTTGGAGTACGGGTTAGGTTTAGGGTATGGGTTAGGTTTAGGGTATGGGTTAGGGTACGCATTAGGGTACGGTTTAGGGTACAGGTTAGGGGACGGTTTAGAGTAAGTGTTGGCGTACGGATTTGGGTACGGCATAGGGTACGGATTAGGGTTAGGGTACGGGTTAGGAAACACGTTAGGGATTGGGATTGGGTACGGTTTAGGGTTAGGGTATGGGTTAGGGTACGGGTTAGGGTACAGATTAGGGTTAGGTATGGGTTAGGGTATGGGTTAGGGTCCAGGTTAGTGATAGGGTACGGGTTAGTTTATGGGTTAGGGTACGGGTTAGGGTATGGGTTAAAGTTAAGGTAAGGGTACTGGTTAGGGTTAGGGTAAGGGTTACAGTTTAGTGTTTAGGGTTACGGTTAGGGTATGGGTTAGGGTTAGGTTATGGGTAGGGTTAGGGTACGGGTTATGGTATGAGTTAGGACATGGGTTAGTGTCAGGTTTTAAGGTTTAGTGTTAAAGTTAGGGTATGGGTTAGGGTACTTGTTAGGGTTACGGTTAGGTTTAGGGTACGGTTTAAGTTACGGGTTAGGGTACAGTTTAGGGTTAGGGTTAGGGTATGGGTTAGAGTACGTTTTAGGGTTACGGTTAGGGTTAGGGTACAGGTTAGGATTAGGGTTAGGGTACGGGTAGGGTTAGGGTTAGGGTACGGGTTAGGGTTAGGTTTAGGGTCAGGTTACGGGTTATGGGTAGGGTTAGCTGAAGGGGTAGGGTTAGGGGTTAGGGTTAGGGGTTAAGTTTTAGGGTTTAAGGTTAGGTGTTAGGGTTTAGGCTTAGGGTTAGACCCCAGTAGGCCAGCAGGACCGATGCGCCTGCTGTGCGGGGAGCGGAGGAGTGGGACGAGGTGAGGGCGCTGGCGAGCAGGAGTATGGTATCCAGCGTTTTGGCGCAGGAGGCCTTTGAACATTGCTAGAGGCTCGGAGGGCCCTGCCCGTTCTCCCGCCCTAAATGACCAGTGACGCCCCAGCGGGCCGATGTCGACGGGGCGGCAGGGTGAGTCCGGCACTGCAGCTCGGGTGTCCCCAATCCCCGGCTTTGGTCACCAGTCCCCTTGTGAGGGCCCCCTCTGGGGCCAATCTAGTGTTAGGGTTAGCCCCCAGGAGGCCAGCAGGCCCCATACGCCAGCTGTGCGGTGAGCGGAGGGGCGGGCCATGGTGAGGGACTGGCGAGCTGGAAGGTGGTACCCAAAATTTTGGCACCGGGGGCCCTCAAATGTCGCCGGGGACTCAGAGGGCCCTGCCCATTCTCCTGCCCTGAATGAGTGGCGGCTCCACTAGCAGCCCGAGTGGTGGCGGGGCGGCAGGGTGGGTCTGGCGCTGAGGCTCGGGGGTCTCCAATGCCAGACGTTGCAGCACGAGGCCCCTTGGGAGAGGCCCCTTGGGGGCCGACCTAGGGTAAAGGTTAGCTCCTGGAGGCCGTAGGCACAATCCGCAGTCTGGGGCGAATGGAGACGCGGTCGAAGATCAGGGCGCTGGCGAGCAGGAGAGTGTGCCCCAGCCTTTTGGCGCTGGGGGCCTTCGAAGGTCACCGGGGCAGGGAGGGCCCTGCCCATTCTCCAGCCCTGAATGATCGGCGGTACCCTAGTGGCCCGGGTGTGGGCGGGGAGGAACGGTGAGTCCAGCGTTGTGACTCGGGGGTCCCCAATCCCTGGCATTCGGCGGCAGTCCCTTTGGGAGGGGCCCCTTGGAGGCCGACCTAGGGTTAGGGTTAGCCCCCAGGAGGCTGGCAGGCTCGATCCACCGGCTCCGTGGCAAATGGAGGGGTGGGCCAAGGTGAGGTCGCTGGCGAGCGGAAGCGTGGGCCCCAACATTTTGGCTCGGTGGGCCTTCGAATGTCACAGGGGGCTCGGAGGGCCCTGCTCGTTCTCCTGCCATGAAGGACCGGCGATGCCCTTAGCTCCCTGGGTGGCAGCGGGGTGGCAGGGTCAGTCCTGCACTGGTGCTTGGGTTTCCCCAATCCCCAGCATTGCGGCGCCAGGCCCCTTGGGAGGGGCCCCTCGGGGACTGTCCTAGGGTTAGGTTAACCCCCAGGAGGCCGCAGTCCAGATCCGCCGGCTGTGCAGTGAGCGGAGGGATTGACCGTGGTAGGGCGCAGTCGAGCGGTAGCGTGGTACCCAACGTTTTGGCGTGGGGGCCTTCTTATTTTACCGGAGGCTCGGAGGGCCCTGCTGGTTATCCCGCCCTGAATGCCCGGCGGCACCCCTAGCGGCCCACGTGGCGGCGGGGCGGCAGGGTGAGCCCGGCGCTGGGGCTTGCAGGTCCCCAATCCCTGCCGTTGCGGCACCAAGCCTCTTGGGAGGGGCCACTCTGGGGCCCACCTAGGGTTACGGTTAGCCCCGAGGAGCCTGGGAGGCAGGATCTGCCAGCTGTGTGGCTAGAGGGGGGGCAGGCCGAGGTGAGGGCGCTGTAGAGCGGGAGCATGGGCCTCAGCGTTTTGGCATGGGGGACCTACGAATGTCGCCGGGGGCTCGGAGGGCCGTGCCCGTTCCCCCACCCTGATTGACCGGCGGTGCCCCAAGTGCCCCGGGTGGCGGCAGAGGGGCAGGTTGAGTACATCGCTGGGGCTTGTGGGTCCCCAATGTCCGGCGTCACGGTGCCAGGCCCTTTGGGAGTGCCCTTCGGGGGCCGACCTAGGGTTAGGGTTAGCCCCCAGGAGGCCGGCAGTCCGGATACGATGGCTGTGGGGCGAGCGGAGGGGTGGGCCGAGGTGAGGGTGCTGGGGAGCGGGATTGTGGGCCCCTGCATTTTGGCGCTGGAGGCTTCAAACGATGCTTGTTTCTCCAGGGCCCTGTCCCTTCTACCGCCCTGAATGACCGGCGGCGCCCCTAGCGGCCCGTGTGGCAGTGTTGTGGGAGGGTGAGTCTGGCTCTGGGGCTTGGAGTCCCAGATCCCAGGCTTAGTGGCACCAGGACCCTTGGGAGGGGCCCTAGGGTTAGGGTTAGCCCCAAGGAGACCGTCAGGCCCAATCCGCACACTGTGCGGCGAGCGGAGGTGCGGGCCCAGGTGAGGGCGCTGGGGAGCAGGAGCGTGGGAACCAGCGTTTTGGCGTGGGGAGCCTTTGAAGGTCACCGGTGGCTCAGAAGGCCCTGCCCTTCTCTCGCTCTCTATGACCGGCTGCGCCCCTAGCGGCCCGGGTGGGTACAGTGCGGCAGGGTGAGTCTGGCTCTGGGGCTCTGAGTCACCAATCCCCAGCATTGCAGAGCCAGGCTTCTTGGGATGTCCCCACAGGGCCGACCTAGGTTTTGGTTAGCTGCCAGGAGCCCGGCAGGCCCTATCCACCAGCTCTGAAGCAAGCGGAGGGGCGGGCCAAGGTGAGGGCACTGGCGAGCAGGATCCTGGGAGCCAACGGTTTTGCACGGGGAGCCTTCAATGGTCAGCGTGGGCTCGGACGGCCCTGCCCGATCTCCTGCCCTGATTGACCGGCGGGGTCTCTAGTGGCTCGGGTGGCTGAAGGGCAGCAGGGTGAGTCCGGCACATGGGCTCGGGGTCCCCATCCCCAGTGTTGCAACGCCAGGCCCCTTGGGAAGGGCCCCTCGGGGGCCGACCTATGGTTAGGGTTAGCCTCCAGGAGCGCCGCAGGCCCGATACACCACCTGTGCGTCGAGCGGAGAGTTGGGCCGAGGTGAGGGTCCTGGTGAACATGAGCCTGGGCCCAAGCGTTTTGGTTCGGTGTGCCTTCGAATGTCGGCAGGGGTTCGGAGGGCCCTCCAGTTCTCCCACCCTGAATGCATGGCGGCGCCCCTAGCGGCCTGTGTGGGTTGGGGCGGCAGCGTGAATCCGGCGCTGGGGCTTGGGGGTCCCCAATCCCTGGCGGTGCGGCGTCAGGCCCCTTAGGAAGGGACCTTCAGGGGCTGTCCTAGGGTTAGTGTTAGTGCCCAGGAGGCCGGCAGGCCCGAGTCGCTGGCTCTGCGAAGAGTGGAGGTGTGGGCCGAGTTGAGGGTGATGCAGAGCGGGAGCGTGATCCCCAGCGTTTTGGCGCCCTGGGCCTTCGAATGTTGCCATGTCTCGAAGGGCCCTGCCTGTTCTCCTGCCCTGAATAACAAGCGGCGCGCTTTGTGGCTCCGTTGGCGGTGGGGTGGCAAGGTGATTCCCGTGCTGCAGCTCAGGTATCCCCAATCCCCGGCGTTGCAGCACCATGCCGCTTGGGAAGGGCCCCTCGGTGGTCGACCTAGGGTTAGAATTTGCCCCCAGGAGGCCAGCAGGCCTGATCCGCGGGCTCTACTACGAGCGGAGGTGCGGGCCGAGATGAGGATGCTGGCGAACAGGAGGGTGGGCCCAACCGTTTTGGCGCGGGGGGCCTTCGTAGGTCGCCGGGGGCTCGGAGGGCCCTACACGTTCTCCCGCCCTGAATGACCGGCGGCGCCCCTAGCGGCTCGGCTGCTGGCAGAGTGGTAAGGTTAGTCTGGTGCTGGGGTTCGGGGGTCCCCAATCCCCGCATTGCGGTGCCAGGCCCCTTGGGAACGGCCCCTCGGTGGTCGACCTAGGGTTAGGGTTAACCCCCAGGAGGCCGGCAGTCCCGATCCACCCATTGGGTGGCGAGCGGAGGGGTGGGATGAGGTGAGGGTGCTGACGAGTGCGAGCCTGGACCCAAGCGTTTTGGTGCGGTGGGCCTTCGAAGGACAAGGGGGGCTCGGAGGCCCCTGCCCGTGCTCACGCCCTGAATGACCAGTGGCGCCTCTAGAGGCCCGGGTGTCAGCGGGGCAGCACGGTCAGTCCGGCGCTGGAGCTCATGGTTCAGCAGTCCCAGGCGTTGAGGCGCCAGGACCCATCGGACGGGTCCCTGGTGGGCCGACCTAGGGTTTGAGTTAGCCCCCAGGAGTCGGGCAGGCCTGATCCGCCCTCTGTCGGGCGAGCGAAGGGGCAGGCCTAGGTGAGGGCGCTGGCGAGCGGGAGCATGGGCCCAAGCGTTTTGGCGCGGGGCGCCTTCAAATGTCACCGTGGGCTAGGAGGGTCCTGCCCGTTCTCATACCCTGTATGACCGGCGGCGCCCCTAGAAGCCCAGATGGTGGCGGAGCGGCAGGTTGAGTCCGACGCTAGGGCTCTGGGGTCCCCAATTACCAGCGTTGTGGCCCCAGACCCCTTGAGAGGGCCCCCTTGGGTGCCGACCTAGGGTTAGGGTTACCCCAGGAGGCCAGTAGGCCCGATCTGCCAGCTGTGCAGTGAGCAGAGGGGCGGGTTGAGATGACGGCGTTGGCGAGCGGGAACGTGGGCCCAAAGTTTTGGAGTGAGGGGCCTTCGAAGGTCACCAGGGGCTCAGAGGGTCCTGCCCATTCTCCTGCCCTGAATGACAGGGGGTGCCCCTTGTGGCCCGGGTGGCGGTGGGGGGCATGGTGAGTCCGGCGCTGGGGCTCAGGAGTCCCCAATCCCCCTCGTTGCAGCGCCAGGCCCCTTGGGAGGGGCCACTAGGGGGCAGACCTAGGGTTTGGGTTAGCCCCCAGAAGGCCCCCAGGCCTGATCCGCCAGCTGTGTGGCGAGCGGGGGGGGAGGGCCGAGGTAAGGGTGCTGGCGAGCCAGAGCGTGGGCCCAAGCGTTTTGGTGCGGGGGTCCTTCGAAGGTCGCCGTGGGCTCGGAGGGCCCTGCCCATTCTCCTGCACTGAATGACCAGCGGCACCCCTAGCGGCCCGGGTGGCGGCGGGGCAGCACGGTGATTCCGGCGCTGGGGCTCGGGGGTCCCTAATACCCGGCGTTGCGGCGCCAGGCCCCTTGGGACGGGCCCCTCGGGGGCTGACCTAGGGTTAGGGTTAGCCCCCAGGAGACTGGCAGGCTCCTTACACCCATGTGCAGAGAATGGAGGTGTGGGTCCAGGTGAGGTAGCTGGCGAGCGGGAGCGTGGGCCAGAGCATTTGGCTTTGGATCCGGGTGCCTTCGAAGGTCGTAGGTGGCTCAGAGGGTCCTGCCCGTTCTGTCGCCCTGAAGGACTGGCGACGCCCCTAGCACCCCATGTGGCAGCGGGGCGGCAGGGTGGTCCGGCGCTGGGACTTGGGGTCCCCAATCCCTGGCATGTGGTGCCAGGCCACTTGGGAGGGGCCCCTTGGGGGTGACCTAGGGATAGGGTTAGCCCCCAGGAAGCCAGCAGGCCCGATCCGCCAGCTCTGCAGCGAGCGGAGGGGTGAGCCGAGGTTAGGGCGCTGGCGAGCAGGAGCGTGGAAGCCAGAGTTTTTGTGCGGGGAGCCTTCGAAGGTCGCAGGGGGATCAGAGGGCCCTGCCCGTTCTCCCTTCCTGAATGACTGCCCACGCCCCTAGCGCCCTGGGTGATTGCGGGTGGCAGAGTGAGTCCAGCACTGGGGGTCGGGGGTCCCAAACCCCTGGCATTGTGGTGCCAGGCTCCTTGGGAGGGGCTTCTCGGGGGCCGACCTAGGGTAAGTGTTAGCCTCCAGGATTCCAGCAGGCCCCTTCCGCCAGCTCTGCGGCAGGCAGAGGGGCAGGCCGAGGTGAGGGCACTAGCGAGAGGGAGTGTAGGCCCAAGCGTTTTGGTGCGGGGGGCTTCAAAGGTCGCTGGGGGCTTGGAGGGCCCTGCCTGTTCTCTCGCCCTGAAAGACTGGCGGTGCCCCTAGCAGCCCGGGTTGCTGGGGGGTGGCAGGGTGACTCCGGCGCTGGGCTCGGGTGTCCACAATCCCCGGCGTTGTGGCGCCAGGCCCCTTGGGAGGGGCCCCTCGGGGGCCGACCTCGGGTTAGGGTTCTTCCACAGGAGGCCGGCAAGCCCAGCGCTAAGTGGCTCTGGCAATGTAACAAAAATGCCATACACTTATCTGTAAGAAATAACAGTGTACAGGAACCCTCTTAGCCCTAACATCATCCTTTGTGAATATGGAAGCCAGCCCCAAAGTGGTCGTGGAAGTCTGACGAAAAGGCTAAGCACTTTTCTCTGAGTCACCACACTATACAGGGAAAGACCAATGTACATCATCTTTCACGAGTAGGAAGCATTAATGAAAAGGTTCTGGAATTTCGAGGACTCTGACCCATCCTTATTGGTAATAAACCACCGTGTACAGGAAAACACCTTCAACTCTCATCAGCCTCCTCAATCCTGATTCCGATTCAACTTTGGGTGTGTAGGACTAGGGAAATGTCCACATCTTATTGCTAAGAAAGAACGATGTCAGGGTAATGCCCTTCAAGTCACCTCAGCCTTCCTGAAGACGGAAGCAGGAATCAAGCTGGTTATGTTACCATGAGGTAAGGAAGATGAGCATATAAGTGAGAAACAACAGTGGGCAGGACCTCTCTTCCAAGGAACAGTATCTTTGCTTAATATTGAATCCCTATGGTAAGTGGTTGTGGGCATTTGTGAGGTCAAAATCTTGAGTGTTTTGTAAAACCTCTTGGCCATTCACAGATGAGACTAAGGTAGTTGGGGACTCCTAGGCAGTGATTTGTCCACTGTCAAAAATATGAAAAGATAAAAGAGACAGATGAGGTCTCCTCAGGCATTGTCCTTTATCCTCATCCTCCGTGAGGATGGCCATCTCTGGACAGCTCAGTGGCAGGGTCTCATTCACAATGGGGGCATCTGTTCCTCACAGACATCAGGCAGGGAAATGGATTTGGTTCTCTGTGCCAGCCCAGCCACAGCTGAGTGTCACAGCACCCTCTCGTGGGCTCATAAGAGTTTCACTGTCACCAGGCAGGTCATTGTGTTTGATAAACCACTGTGAGAGTTTGCAATTGCCTTCATCTACAACCTCCTAGAGGCAAATGCAGGTGTCTGGTACCATGTGAAGTCATGTGAAGGCATTGTGAGAAAGTGTCCTTTTGCTTAAGAAAAACATGGCTGGGGCTCCTGGCTGGCTCAGCCAGTTAAGCATGTGCCTTTGGTTCAGGTTATGATCCCATTGTTCTGGGATCGAGCCCGGGCTCCCTGCTCAGCTGGAAAGGAGGTAGGGAAATAGCTTAGAACCCACAGAGAATGTGAATAAAGGGGAGTGAAATGGAACTTGGTCTGTGTTTGGCTTTAGGGATTGGAAGTTAGTTTTTTCTCAATTGTGATTGTTCTTGAAACAGAAAAGCTGTATTGTTTTTTTTTTACCTTTTTTTCTAATAACAATTTTTTATTATGTTATGTTAGTCACTATACAGTATTTCCTTAGATTTTGATGTAGTGTTCCGTGATTCATTATTTGCATATAACACCCAGTGCTCCATGCAATATATACCTTCCTTAATACCCATCACTGGCCCATCCCAATCCCCCACCCCTCTCCCCTCTGAAGCCCTCAGTTTGTTTCCCAGGGTCCATAGTCTCTCGTGGTTCATTCCCCCTTCTGTTTAGGGTCCATTGTCTAAAGGGACAGACAGTGGAAGTTCACCGAATATAAGATCGAAATTTCATTGTTCATTATAGATGCTGCCAAGTAGTTCCCAGACATTTCATTCTACTGTAGTAATTCATTATACCTGTGCAGGTGCATGTGGAAGATAACTGATGCATGTTTAGTGGTAATAAAACACGCCCCTCAGTAGTAAAATAGTAGAGGATGCACATGTGTAAAATTATTCGACTGCAGCTTCCATGCTTTGCCTTTGGTTCCTTATTATCTATGAAATTGGACAATTTTTGTTCTCTAGGCTTAAAACTCATTGTCAGTATTTAGAGTTTTTCAATGCTGATCTTCTCCTGTATAAGTTACCAAAAACCTAAAATATGTATGAACTTTAAAAAACGCTATATTGAAAATGACAGCAGGGAAGTTCCATTTTGTGAATATTGTGTCAATAGATCTCTATTTTGACATCAGTGTTCATTAGAAATGATGACATTTCATGTGAGTATAAATATCAATGTGAAAAAGAAAAGGTAGGAAGAACCTTGAATGTTTAAGTAATTGCTGAAATGACAGGTGTGTGTGTGTGTGTGTGTGTGTGTGTGTGTGTGTGTGTGTGTGTAATTGATTATCAGTGAATGGTTCACCTTCTTATAGGGCCTCCGAGAGAGCCCAGGTGAACCTTTCAATGAGTTGGTATCTGTTTTCAGAACATGGGAATCTCTTAGTCCAATAGTCAATCAGGCAAGCTTTGAGGTTCTGAAGAGTTTCATTCCTCAGAGATGGTGTTGCAGACCCTTGTGAGCAAACCCTAGGTATGCTCAGAGCCCTCATTAGCTGGTACCAACGTGTGACGATTTCAGACAACATTTCCCAAAGAAGTACCTCTTGAGTCTCTGTCCTTGTCAGTTCCCTACACTTCCTTACACTAGTTATGTGTTCAGTGTGTTTCAGGATAATCCCCACATGTGATTTTTGCTATTTCCTACTAGTCCTATCTGTTTCTCATCTTGTTCTTTTATGGTAGGTGTTGGGAAGCAACCTGTGTGGTGTAGGAAGGGGTGTGGTAGTTGTCTGCCTTCAGAGGACCGAATGCTGCCTAGAAATTGTACTGTAGTTTGAGGTCAATTGTCCATCCTCTGAGTGTCAGGAATTCCATCACTTTACTTTGATGCTAGTCTGTTCTTCAAGCTTTCCTCAGAAATAAGGACGTCATCCATCTAGGGAATACTGGTTTGTGTGTATGTTTTCATTTTAGGAAAGGCCTTGCTGCTCCTGAAAATAATACTGTAGAGCACCCTTTCCTGTTCTTATTGGCCATCAGTCAATCTTTTGTGAAGTATTTGTTTATAAATAGACTTTTTATGGTTGATGAGCAGGAATTCTTTATTGACAAGTCTTTGTCAGTGTGTGTATTGCAAATCTGTACTTCCCAGCCTGCGGTTCACTTTTTCATTTTCATATGGTCATAAGATAAGGAGAAATGTCACATTTTTATGAAGTCCCACTGAATTCTTTTAAATGGTTAGTGCACCCTATGTCCTACCCCAAGATTGACAGGTTCTATGGTTTCTTTCAGAAACTGTCCAATGGGAAGCTACAATCCATCTCAAATTTATAAATTGCATTTTTAATTCTAATAGGGTATTTATAGACTGTTTTGGATTTTCTATGTACACAATCGTATTATCTGTGAATAGTCACAATTATCCCCTCAATTCTTATACTTTTTGTTTCTCTTGCCTTCTAACACTGGTAGACTCTCCGATGCCACGTTGAATAGAGCAGCATTGTTTGAAGATTTTAATATACCTTTCTCAATATCTGACAGAAAAAGCAGACAAAACATTGGTAACAAATGTGACCTAATTGACATATAGGGAACATTCCATAATAAGTGCAGAATACATTATTTTCAAGTGGTCATAGACTCTTTACCCAAATAGATGATAGGTGGGGCCACGAATGAAGTCTACAAATGTTAAACCCTGAAATTAACTAGATTCTATTCTTAGACCACAGGCGAATTGAGCCACAGTCATAGCGAAAAGAAAACCAGGAAGTCCTTCAATGTTTAAAAATTAAATGGAACTTTGCTACATATCCTAAAGGTGAGAGAGGGAATCTCAATGGAAATTCTGAACCTTTTCTACGTGAGGGCTCACACACAATGGCACTTTCTTTGTGAAGAGCATAATAATAACCTAGCCAGGAGCTGAGCCTTAAGTCAGAGTTCTGCCTGCCCCAGCCACACCTGGCAGCCTTGGCCTGTGGTCCGCCTCAGCTGTGCTTTCTGGTGGCCCTGAGCTAAGGGGGTCAACATGGCCATATGGAAATGGGGAGCTCCCCACTCATAGTGATGGCGGTTCCCCCTCCCCAGCTAACCTTTCTGGTGGCTCTGAGCTAAGGGGGTCAACATGGCCTTATGGAAATTAGAAGCTCCCCACTCTTATTGATGACGTTGCTATCGTATCATCCTCACCAGTCCAACAACATGATTTCTGAGTGAACTATGACACAGCGTGACTTCTTGGCCTTCCTTCAGGTTTGAAAATCATCTGGTGAGTCATCTATTAGAAATATGGATTCAACATGTGTTCTTTCTTCTGGAAAAGAAATAGAACCAATAGCAATTAGGGCTTCCTGAGCACCTGTACTTGAGAGACATCATACTGGCTCTTTGTAGCATTCTGCCTCTTAAACTTCTCAACTAGGGTGTAGATATTTTTAGGCACATTTTCAGGTGGTTAGACAGGGACTTGGATGATATGAGTCACAGAGGATTTTAGTGTCAGAAACCTAAGTGGGATCCCCAAATTGACTCCAAATCCCTTGTTGTTCCATACAGGGTACTATTTCCCTCTTATCTCTGGTCTTCTCGATCCGGAAACCTATCAAGTATCAGGATTTTCATGTCATGTGGACAACTGGAACGAATTCAGCAGGCCTTTCACCTCTGCCCATGGTGATTATTAAGATCATTATCTCAGTGGAGGACCTCTGGGTAAGATACTCAAAGATCCTTAGGAACAGAGACAGTATAATATTTTTCTGGTATTAAAGTTACTGAAACCAACTATCTTTTTTAGTCCATTCAGGCTCTGGTATGTTCAGAGGGTGCTGTAAAACAGGTCTGAAATAGTATTTAAAAACACTCAGCTCAGCCTCTTCTACAAAGTGAGCCAATGCTTATAAACATATCTAAAATATTGCCTTACCTACGATGACTTCCCAGCCATCGTAGTGTTTATATGGTATGACTGTGACTTACATTAGTCAACATTTGCAGAGAAAGAACTTAGTGCATCCAGTGGGCACTTCATGTTGAAATTAGTTTGTGACAACGAGCTACTGTGTTTTATTCTGCAGTACAAATGAATAGTGCCAGACATCTCTAAGGTGTCTAGCAGTTCTACAATTCTGATTTTAAGTGGTCTGTGTGCTTCAGAGATTTGGGCAGGAGAAGGGCAGGAGCCCAGAGACTGTGAACACTTCTGTTACCTGTGCTGACCATGGAGCAGGTAGCCTTCTGTGGGCATCATTTTGATTTCTTGGTACTCTTGTGAAAGGTGCTTTTGTCTCAAATTCCTCCATTTTAGAAGTAATTATAATGATGAAAGTAATTTTTATCTTATATCATCTGTGCGCGCTGATCCTGGGCTCCCAGGGAAGTTATCCCTTTACACTTTACCCGGCTCAAAATGACTAGGCAAAACCTCAAAGCATGGGCCTTGTTTCTGCCCCAAGCATTTTGTACATCTGCTTTGAGAAGAAAACAATAACCAAAAATGCCAACATAAAGATAAGAAAAAATAAAGAACCTCTTTGGCTCCCATAAGATTAAAGTCATACTGACATGTACATACTGAAAACATAAGAAAGAGTCTGTCACTTTCTGGAATCTAAGAAGATCCTCATTGTGGTGTGTAACTCTGTATGTAAAACAAAACAGAAAAAAATACCTAAGCGTGCCCCAAAAGTTCCTTCCCCGGAGCACTCCCTTCTTGGTGAAGATTGTGTCTCCCAGGCAGCTGTCCTGACTTGGGTTTGAATAAAGGTCTCTTCCTTTCTCTCTAAAATGTTTTTAAAAGTTCATTCATGCAATGTCGACAATAACAGTGTTTTCTATTTAAGTGAGAAATAAATGTTCCACTCTAGTTGCATTGGGAATAGACGAATTGAGGGTTTCTTTAGAAGAGTAAGTCTGCTTTCCAGAAAAGGCAAGGACATTGGTCTATTGAGAATGAAAATAATTACTGCTAAACAACAAGTATGTGTTGCCCCTTCGCCCAGAAACCGAAGCAGATGTGCAGGCTTTAGGTTAGAGGTGGCTTCTTCTCCCCAGCTGACAGCACTTCTCTGCTCTGGCTCCAAGACACCCGAGGTTTTGAACGTCAGCATCGGAGTCAGCGAGGCAGCTTGTCACAGGACGCCAGTGTTCAGAGAAAGCACAGGTATGTTTGGCAAAATGTCCTATCTATGTCAGGGCTGGAGGTAAAACCTCTCATTATCCCAAAACCTCCTGGGCTTTTCTCTTTTCTCTAGTTGAGCCACAAAGTAAAATTGAAGTAGCTGTCAGCATTCTGGGTTTGGTGCAAGAATTACTTAGTTTCCCTGCAGGTAGAACTTTGCAGGGGATCACAATTTGTCTGTCCATTTATTGCTTACAAATGTATTTTGACCATCTGTTTCCTAGGAACCCTCTTTTATTAGAAAAGGAAGGTGAGATTCACTCTGTGCCTGTTTGTAACATCTAATTTGTTCCTTCATCTAACAGTGTTTATTCAATTGGGCCTAAGATATGGTTGAGTGGCCAGCATCTAGAGTTAGGTGGCTTTATTCATCTGATACAGACTTGGGTGATGTCATTTGACAAAGGTGATGTTTCATCATTGATTAGTTTATTCATCAGAAGAGTTAAAATTAGGGTGGAGGGAAAATTCAAAATTATCCAAAGCGGCCTGTTCCTGTTTAAAAGTTCAGTTTGACTTTCTAGTTTTACTAAATGTATTATCTCGATATTTTGAGGTGCCATATTCTCTCTGTAGTTTCTTTGGTGGTGGAATCAGAAGGAGAGTCCGGGAATTCTTTTGGATAGTGGCATGCGGAGGCTTCAAGGGGCTTGGCGTCAGGAGCCTTGGGGTGAAGTCTGCAACTGCTTGCCTAACCCTGGGTGCATCTCCCAGAGGTTTTGTTTCCTCTTATGAAATTGCCCGCAGATAATGTTCTGCTTGAAGGGGACCTTGCAGGTGAGGAATCACTAAATCCTACTCCTGAAGCGGATATTCCATCGCATGTGAACTAACTGGAATTTAATAAAAGAAGAAAGGAAAAAGTGTTCTGCTTCATGAAGAGTGAGGTAAAATTGTAGTGATTTGAGCTGTAGTCTTCTATAGATGATATTTGTAAAACACCCTGTTGTAGGATACACTAGTTGCTTATCACATAAGGAGTCCTCAGAAAGCTGCAATGAAAGATTCAGGTCTCAGAGCATGTTCATGTTCCACTGATATGTTACAGTTTGCACAGGTAGGAAAGAAGGTGGAGAGAAAGGCAACAGAAGGGGAAAGTAGGTGTGAACCTTTCATTAGTTAGCGTTATAGCTTTCTCATGAAAGCCTTGCGCCAGTGTGATTTTGGAAGCAGAGAGGTAATCCGGGAGCTTTGCAGGAGATGGGGGAGTTGCAGGTCTGGGTAAAGCTGGCAGGGGTCCCAGAGGAGAGCTGAATGCATTCTGCAGCAGGGTGTGTTCAGGGTGGGCTCCAGGGGTGGCTGTGGGTCTCCTGGGTGAGACTTGTGACAGGTGAGGGCTGTGTGCAAGTTCCTGGCTGAGGACAAGGGAGGCACAGGCGGAGAGCTGGCAGAGAACCTTCTTCTGGGCCACCAGCCTCACCCAACACACACAGCCTCATCTTCTGTCCCTGTCACTCCAATTCAGACTTCTCCGAAGGTGAGTGAGAACACATCAAGAGCATTCTGAACAAAAGGGAAAGCATGTGCAATGGCTCTGGGGCAGGAGAATTCCAGGTATGTCCAGGAGCAGCAAGAAGGCCCTGTGGCCACAGGAGACAGCTTAGGACATGAGCTCAGAGAGGTGACAGAGGGTGACAGAAAGCCATTCCAGGGCTATAACCCCATGAGACCCTGTTTCACTGGGCCATCGTGGCTACAGTGTTGAGAACAGATGACAGAGGGTTGAAGATGGCAAGTAGGTCAATGACGAAGCTTTTCCAGTTACTCAGCCACTGTGGACCAGACAAGTGGCCTTGGATGGAGTGGTTAGACCTATTCTGGGTCTATTTTGAAGATGGAGCTCACAGGATTTGCTGATGGGTTAGCTATTAGAAGCAGGAGAATGGAGGAATTGGCGTAACTCCCAGCTGTTGTGGGTTGTCCTGATTGAGGGGAAGGAGAGGGTTTCTGGGGGTAGGAGGTAGTCCGTGTTCTGCATGCTGAGGAAGGTACCTTTCCCAGTGGATCTGCTGAGGTTTGTGTCTGGAAGAACCTTTCACATCTCCTCCCTCAGCATTGCTTAAGTACAATTATCCCCCACTTTTTGAACGTTCACAGTAAGACACTGGGCATTCTTGAAAGAACTACATTTATTACCCAGCTTCAGTAAGAGGAAGATACCTGAAGAGGATTTTCCTCTTATGAAAAAAGGTGAACAGTGAGAATCGCGTTCAGCATCTGTTTTTGGGAAAAGCACAACAGAGGTGGCATGCACCCTAACCAGCTCCTTCTGCTGGGAACCGCTCTCCGCATCCAGCCACCAGCACTTTGAATGGTGTCTGTGAGCCTCTGCTGTGCTTTATCTTCATTTATGCTGGGCCTCCGTTAGAAACTTGTGTCCTGAGGCCTAAGAAAAATCAAAGAGAAGGAATTTTGGAGTCTGAGCACACTAAATGTTCCGTGTAAATTAATGGCCATTCCTTCTTGACACCATTTCTGCTGTGCAAGGTTTGTCAGAAGTCCTGTACTTTTGAAGAGCAGGGAAACCTATACCCCATGCTGTGGGGTTAGTTTTAGTCTCCATGCTGGACAGAACATTTCATGACTGTCGGATTTTCTCACTCAAACATTGAGACTTGGACCACCTTCACCCGTTTCTACCACCCCATCCCCGAATCTGGCACCTACCAATCTGCTCTCAGTATCTATGCGTTCAGTATTTGTTTATTCCTCGTGGAATGTACATGAGAGCATCTGGTAGTGGTCTTTCTGTGTCTGAGTTACTTGGCATAAGGCCCCCAAGGTCTGTGTTTCCATGTCTGGTTCTTGTGAATAATGCTGCAGTGAATGTGGGAGTGCATCTGTCTTTTTGAGGCAGTATTTTTGTGTTCTCTGAATCAATACTCATTAGAGCCATTACTGGGTCATGGGGTAGTTGTATTTATTTTTTCAGGAACCTCCATACCGTTTGTCACAGTGGCTGCACCAATTTCCATTCCCACCAACAGTGCACAGTGTCTCCTCGTCTGCACACCCATGACCCCACTTTTTGTCTGTCTCTGGGACAATTGCTGTTCCAACAGTTGTGAGGGGATAGCCGATTGTGGGTTTGACTGATGTTTCCCTGACGATGATTAGTGATGTCGAACAACTTTTTCTATCTGTTGGCACCTGTGTGCCATCTTTGGAAAGTATGTATTCACATATACCCCCCATTTTTATACCTTTTTTTGTTTGTTTGTTTTGATTTGTATGAGTGTTGTGTGTATTTTGGATATTAGCCTCTTCTCACACATATGATTCACAGATATTTTTTTCATATTGGGTCAGTGGCCTTTTAAGTTTTTGCTGGTTTCTTTTGCCGTGTGGAAGATTTCAGTTTGATGTTGTTCCACTGGTTTATTTTTGCTTTTGTTGTCTTTGCATTTGGTGTCCGATCTGAAGACTCTTTGCCAAAACCAATGTCGAGAGACTTAGTACCTGTGTCTTCTTGGAGGTTTATGGATTCAGATCTTATGTTCAAATCATTCATCCATTAAAAATTTTGTGTGTGGTGTAAGAAAGTGACCCAGCTATATTCTTCTGCATTTAGTGTCCAGTTTGCCTGTTACCGCTCACTGAAGAAACAGTCCTTCCCTTATGGCATATCTTCTGCTGCTGTGTCATAAGTTAGGATCATCTACGTGTGGGTAAGTTTCTGAGCTTTCTGTTCTGTTCCACTGACCTGGTGTCTGTGTTTCTGCCAGTACCATCCTGTTTTGATGACAACAGCTTTGTAATCTACCTTGAAATCCAGGAGTGTGTTGACTGCACCTTTCTTTCTCCAGGTTCCTTTGGGTATTTGGGGTCTTTAGTGACTCCATCCAAGTTTGAGGACTGTTTTCTATTTCCTCGAATAATGCCACTGGAATTCAGATAGGGATTTCATCACATCTGTCGATTGCTTTGGGTACGATGGACATGTTCACATAATTAACTCTTCCAGTTAAGGAGCATGGCGTATGCTTCCATTTGTTTGTGTTGCCTTCCAAATCTTTGACCCATACATTCCGCCCCCCTCCACAGATATGTTTTTCATTTCTTTTCTGCCATGTGTTGAGTGTACTATGTCTTTCTCATTTTTGGTTACTTTTATTCCTAGATTTTTTTGATGCAATTGTAAATGGCATTGCTTTTTTAATTTCTCTTTACGATATGTGTCATCAATATACAGAAATGCAAGAAGTTGGGTCATCTTGGTGGCCCCATAGGTGAAGCATCTGCCTTCAGCTCAGGTCATGATCCCAGAGTTCTGGGATTGAGCCCCGTGCTGGGCCCCCGCTTAGCAAGGGTCTGCTTCTCCCTCTTTCTGACACTCCCCCTGCTCGTGGTTTTTCTCTTCCTGTCAAATAAATAAATAAAATCTGAAAAAAAATAAAGACAACAGGTCTCTGTATATTGACATTATATCCTGCAGCTTTCTTGAATTTTTTTATTCTAACAGTTTTTTTTTTTTTGTGGAATCTTTCGGGATTTCATGTCATTTGCAAATAGTGACAGTTTTCCTTTATGGATTTCATATCTTTCTCTTTTTTTAAAATGATGTTAGTCACCCTACAGTACTTCATTTGTTTTTGATGTAGTGTTCCATGATTCATTGTTTGCATATAACACCTAGTGCTCATTATGAATCGTGCCCTCCTTAATACCCATCACCAGGATAACCCATTCCCCTACCCCTCCCTTTCTGCAACCTTCAGTTTGTTTCCCAGTGTCAATAGTCTCTCATGGTTCATCTCCCCCTCTCATTCCCCCTCTTCACTTTTCCCTTCCTTCTCCTAATGTCCTCCATGCTATTCCTTCCATTCCACATAGGAGTGAAACCATATGATAATTGTCTTTCTCTGCTTGACTTAATTTCACTTAGCATAATCCCCTCCTGGTCCATCCACGTTGGTGCAAATGGTGGGTTTTCATCCTTTCTGATGACTGAGTAATATTCCATTGTACAGATGACCACATCATCTTTGTCCATTCATCTGCTGAAGGACATCATGGCTCCTTCCACAGTTTGGCTGTTATGGACATTGCTGCTATGAACATTGGGATACTGGTGCCCCTTCTTTTCATTACTCTGTGTCTATGGGGTAAATACCCAGTAGTACAATTGGTGGGTCGTAGGATATCTCTGTGTTTAACGTCTTGAGGAGCCTCCATATTGTTTTCAAAAGTGGCTGTACCAGCTTGAATTCTCACGAGTAGTGTAAGAGGGCTCCCCTTTCTCCACATCCTCTCTGACTTTTTTTTATTTCCTGTCTTGTTAATTTTTTTCAAGATTTTATTTATTTATTCCACAGAGATAGAGACAGCCAGCGAGAGAGGGAACACAAGCAGGGGGAGTGGGAGAGGAAGAAGCAGGCTCATAACGGAGGAGCCTGATGTGGGGCTCGATCCCATAATGCCAGGATCACGCCCCTAGCCGAAGGCAGACACTTAACTGCTGTGCCACCCAGATGCCCCCTGCTTTGTTAATTTTAACCATTCTATCTGGTGTAAGGTGGTATCTCATTGTCGTTTTGATTTGTATTTGCCTGATGGCAAGTGATGTGGAGCATTTTTTCATGTGTCTGTTGGCCATTTGTGTTTCCCCTCTGGAGAAGTATCTCTTTGTGTCTTCTGCCCATTTTTTGGGTGTCGAGTTAGAGGAGTTCTTTATAGATCTTGAATACCAGCCCTTTATCTGTAATATCATTTGCAGATATCTTCTTCGATTCCATAGATTGCCTTTTTGTTTTGTTGATCGTTTGCTTTGCCGAGCAGAAGCTTTTTATCCTGATGAAGTGCCAATAGTTCATTTTTGCTTTTATTTCCTTTGCCTTTAGAGACGTGGCTTGCAAGAAGTTGTTGTGTCCAAGGTTGAAGAGTTCTTTTGATTTTGATATGAGACAGGAATCCATTATCTTCCTTTCCTGATTGTATTGGAGTCCTCTGTCTTTCTTGGTGAGTCTAGCTAAGTTTGTCAGTTTTGTTTATCTTTCCAAAAAAGGCAGCTCTCATTTTCGTTGTTTTTTTTTTTTTTTGTCTTTTTAGTCTCCTTTGGATTTATTTATGCATTCCTTTTTGTTATTTCCTTATTTCTACTAATTTGGGGCTTTGTTTGTTGTTTTTTTTTTCTACTTCTTTACCACATAAATCAGGTTGTTTATTGGAGAGCATTCTCATGGATTGATGAAGACTTGAATTGCTACGAATGTCCCCCATAAAGCTACTTTTGCTGCATCCCATAAGTTTTTGTAGGTTGTCTTTTGCATCAGTGTCAAGGTACTTCTAAAAATTTTTTGTTTTCTTCTTTGACTGTTGGTTGTTCAGTAGCATGTTGTTAAGTCTCCACATATTTTTTTAAGATTATTTGAGTATCTGACAGAGAGTGAGACTGCGAGAGAGGGAACGCAAGCAGGGGGGTGGGAGAGGGAGAAGCGGGCTTCCAACTGAGCAAGGAGCCTGATTCGGGGCTAGATCCCAGGATCCTGGGATCACGACCTGAGCTGAAAGCAGATCCTTAACGACTGAGCCACCCAGGCCCCCCAATCTCCACCTATTTTTGACTGTCCCATTTTTTTCTTGAGACTGATTTCTAGTTTCATATCATTGTGGTTGGACAAGATTTGAAGCAGAAGGTGAAGAGAGCATTCAGATGAAAGGTTTGTTTCCTGGAGGGTTTTTTGAGGCATACCATGAGTTCAGTGGGGATGGAGGAAGGTTTTGTGAGACGGGAGTTGGGGTTAACCCTTGTTAGAATTACTGACTACTACCATGCAGGCTGTGTGCTACTGTTCACACCATAGTCCTGATGGACTTGTACTTCATTAGAAATATTTTCTAGGAGGTGTAGGCATAGCCTTCTCTAAAAGAAAGGTGCCATGTGGGTTTATGGCATGACCCCAGGTCAGCAACCAGGATGTATGGTATTGTGGGGGATCAGAACCAGGCTTTCTGTGGGAAGTGACAGAAATGGGGTATGGTGAGCTCCATGACCATAGGTGAGGTCCCAAGTCACCCACTGGGTGTTGGGTTCTGTGGATCTGTCTCATCAGGTGCTGTGGAATTCAGGGACACCCTCCTGTCTGTGGATTTGTGTGGAAACAGGTAGACATCAGTGTCTGGCCTGGCATGAGGGTCGCACTGGACCACCACCAGAGGTGCAGCGTGCGGGGGAGCCACTGCTTGGTTTCCATGAAAGCTGACCAGGGTCTGTGACCGTGATTCCTAGCAGCTGCAAGGGGAGAGGAGGCCGGGGTGGTGCACACTTCCTAGACTTGTGGTCAGGAGTAGTCTGGAGCCCACTGAAGTCAGCCACACCTGACACAGAAGGCACCTAGTTAGTGTAGCTGTGGGCACTGCTCCCATGTTACTTTCAGGCTGGCTCCGTGCTGCCACCTCATGCTTTTCATCATCATCTTCAAGGTCATGTGCCTCTGTTCTTGCCCCATGGCCTCTGGAGTATTGTCCTTCCTCCATCTGGCCCTCGTCCCTGGTGCCCTGTGCAGTCCGATGACAGGGTACCCTTCTCGAGACAAACATCTGGCCCTGATGGAACACTTCCATGGATCTCGTGTGATGCGAGGTTGATACCCTGCCCTGGAAGGGGGCTGCAGGTCCCCAATCAGGAGAGCCATGTCTCCCTTTTCAGCATGGCCTCCCCTCCCCTCAGTCTTCTTCAGGGAAACTCTCCCCACTTCCTGAGATGACAGCTCTGAACTTAAAAATGAATGTTATTTTACATATCTCTATGCCTTAGTTCATCCATGGCATGTCTTTCAACCCCGTTAGTGGTTTTTTTTTTAGCAGTTCTGAAGGGCAGTCTGCTCAAGGAGGGGATGACCTGGGTGGGGCAGCTTTCCCTCTCATCTCCCTCAGCATGTCTCTGAGCCCTGGGGCCAGCTGTCCCACTGAGGATTGAGGGACCCAAGACAGCCCATCCTGAGCCTAGCTGTGTCAGCTGTGTAGACTGATGCGTGTCGGAGCGGTGGGCAGCTGGCATGGGCCAGGGGCAGGCAGTATCTCCTTCTCATTCCTTCCCTCCCTTCCTCCCAGAGGTAGCTCAGAGCAGCCTTCAACCCCTGCACCTCCAGATCCCTTGACCTGTGCCTCCTGTGTTCAGCTGGTGACCTTGGAGTTTCGCATGGATTCTACCTCCCGTACCCTTTCCCGTAGCAGTTCCTGGATCAGGGAAGGGGTCTGACCCTTGTCTGATTTTGGTCTTCTTCCTGTCCCGCAGCAAGCCCACCCACCTTTGCATCTTCCATGTATGTGCTTGGAAGCAAGCCCATCCACAGGAAACCTATTAGCCAAAGGGATCCAGGCAATGAACATTGAAGTAGAGATCCAGTATCCATAATAAACCTGCTCTGAAACCTGTCCCAAAGTCTGTGACTCTCTCACACTGAAACAGAAACAATAATAGCTTTCTGGACTGTGAAGTGACATGTGTCTCTACTTCCAATCTTGAATGCATAGGTGCTGAGCCTGGACTGAAAAGGACCATGGCTCCCGCGGGCTGGGATCCACGATAAGAACTCAGTGAAAACTGAATTTGAGGCATGGAGTGAATAATTATTGTAGAGTGAATCCTCCCAAGTAGGGTTTATGCACATTGCACAGGAAAAGATTTTTCAAAGAGGTACCTGAAAGAAAAATCTTTTAAAAAATTTTTTTAATTCCAGTAGAGCTAACATACAGTGTTACATTTGTTTCAGGTGTACAATAGAATGATTCAGTAATTATATATTACTCAGTGGTCATCAAGAAAAGCGTCCTCTTAATCCCCTTCATCTATTTCACTCATCCCTCTATCCACCTCCTCTCTGGTAACCATCCGTTTGTTCTCTATTGTTAAGAGTTTGTATTTTGGTGTATCTCCTTTTTCTCTTTTAGTTATTTATGTTTGTTTGTTTCTTAAGTTCCCCATTAGAGTGACATCGTATGGGATTTTTCTTTCTCTGCCTGATTTTAGTTAGGATAATACTCTCTAGCTCCATCCATGTGTCTGCAAATGGCAAGGTTTCATTCTTTTTCAAGCCGAGTAATACTCCATTGTGTGTGTGTATGTGTGTGTGTGTGTGTGTGTGTGTGTGTGTGTCCGTGTGTGTCCGTGTGTGTGTGTGTGTGTGTGAATACACACATCTATCATCTCATTTGTCAATTTTTCTACAGACACTTGGGTTGCTTCCATATTGTGATATTGTAAATAATGGTGCAAGAAACATAGGGGTGCACGTATCCTTTTACGTTACTGTTTTCCTATTCTTTGTGTAAATAGGAGTAGTGTGATTGTTGGATCATAGGGTAGTTCTATATTTAATTTTTTGAGGAACCTTCGTACTGTTTTCCACGGTGGCCACCACAGTTTGCATTCCCACCCACAGTTCGCGAGGATTCCCCTTTATCCACATCCTCCCAACACCTGCTCTTTGTTGTGCTTTTGATGTTAGCCATTCTGACAGGTTTGAGGTATTACCTCATTGTCCTTTGGATTTACATTTTCCTGATGATGGGTGATGGTGAACATCTTTTCACGGGACTGTTGGCCATTTGTATTTCTTCTTTGGAGAAATGTCTGTCCATGTCTTCTGCCTATTTTTTAACTGGATTATTTGTTTTTTTGGGGGTCGAGTAGGATCAGTTCTATATGTTTTGGACACTATCCCTTCATTGCATATGATCTTTGCAAATATCTTCTCCCTTTGAGTAGGTTGTCTTATTATTTTTACGTTTTCATTGTTCTTCTGCCGTGTGGAAACTTTTTATTTTACTGTATTCCCAATAGTTTATTTTTGCTTTCATTTCCTTTGTCAGGACACAGTCCAGAAAAACGTTGGTATGGTCCATGTCAAGAAGTTACTGTCTTCCCTCCTGTAGGATTTTTATGGATTCAGGTCTCATATTGAGGTCTTGAAACTGTTTTGTGTTTGTCTGTATTGTGTAAGAAAGCAGTTTAATTTCATTCTTTTGTGCGTAGCTGTCTAGTTTTCCCAACACCATTTGTTGTAGAGACTGTCCTTTTCCCTTTTGATATCGTTGCTTGCTTTGTGGAAGATTCATGGACCACATAATTGTGGGTTTCTGTCTGAACTTGTATCCTGTTCCTTTGGTCGCTGTGTCTATTTTTCTGCCATACTGTCTTGTTAGGATGACTGCAGCTTTGTAGTATAACCTGAAATCTGAAATTGTGAGTCCTCCAGCTTTGTTTTTCTTTTCCACATTGCACTGGCTGTTCAGAATCTTTAGTGGTTCCATAGAAATGTTTAGGATTGTTTATTCGAGGTCTTTTGTTCTTTAATTTAAATTCAATTAGCCAACTTACAGTACACCATTAGTTTCAGATGCAGTCTTCAATAAATTTTCAATCGTGTGTAACACCCAGTGCTCATTGTATCGTGTGACCTCCTTAATGCTACTCACCCAGTTACCCCCCCCCCAACTTCTCCTCCAACAATCATCAGTTTCTTGTGATAGTTAAGAGTCCATCATGGGTTTTCCCCCTCTCTGATGACTTCCCATTCTATTTTCCCTTCCTTCCCCTATGGTCCTCTTCCTTGTTTCTGATATTCCACATAGGAGTGAAAGCATATGATCATTGTCTTTCTTTCATTGACTTATTCCACTCAGCATAATACCCTCCAGCTCCACCCAGGTCAGTGTGATGGTAAGTATTCATCCTTTCTGATGGCTGAGTAATATTCCATTATATATATGATCCACATCTTCTTTATCCATTCATCTATCCATGGTCATCTGCACTCCTTCCACAGCTTGTCTATTATGGATATTGCTGCTATGAACACTGTGATGCATGTGTCCCGTCTTCAGTACCTGTCGCTTTGGGGTAAATACCCAGTAGTGCAATTGCTGGGACATAGGGTAGCTTTATTTATAACTTCTTGAGGAAACTCCGTACCATTTTCAGGAGTGGCTGTACCGGACTGCATTCGTATAGGGGTGTAAGAGGTTTCCCGTTTCTCCACATCCTCTCCAACATGTATAGTTTCATGTCTTCTTATTTTTAGATATTTGGCCTCGTGTGATATGGCATGTATAGGGGTTTAGATTTGCATTTCCCTGAAGCCAAGTGATATGAAGCATTTATGCATGTATCTTTTGGTCACCAGTACGTCGTCATCAGTGAAGTGACTTCCCATTTTAATCCATCTCAAGACCTAAAGCTGGGTAAGGCACTGAAGCTGGATAATGCCATCAGTTGGAATTGTGGAGAATTTCAAAAGATCTCCGTGGAGAGCAAGTTCAGTGTGAAGCTACTAATTGGATCCGGGGACATCTCTGAAAGTGGGGTTGCCTGGGATGGGCTGAGGGGGACCCTCTGATTTTCCTATGAATCCTTGCTGCAGCCCCAAATGGACAGTTTCCTGATGTGGGGCAGGCTGAGTCTTCTAGTCGTGCAGAGGTGAGCCCAATGCCTGGTGCCTTGGAGGCAGGCAAACGGGGAGGGACCCTCAGCAGAAGACCCAGGGTTAGGTTAGGCCTCAAGGACAGCAGGTCTGAACTGCCCAGTGCTCAGAGAGCTCCCAGGCCGAGTGAGATGAGGGCACAAGGGCGGGTGAGTGTGAGCCTTGGGGTTTCATCCGGAAGGGCTCACAAAGGTCGGGGTTCACCAGAAGGGGCTCTCAGGGGGTGCCCCAATTCTCTTGCCCTGACTGCTCTGTTGTGCACCAAAATGGTACAGTTTACTGTGGGCTGCAGGCTGAGTCATACGGTGGGGCTTGGGTGTCCCCAATCCCCCGGACTGTGGTGCCAGGACCCTGGGGAGGGGCCCCTCTGTGGCCAACCTAGGGTAAGGGTTAGGGTCCAGGAGCCCGGCAGGGACATACTGCAGGCTGTGAGGTGAGCTTTGTGGAGGGCTGAGAGGAGGCCATGGGGGAGGTTGAGCATGGGCCTCAAGGTTGGGGCACGGGGGGCTGCCAAATGTGGGGACGGGCTCTGAGGGCCTCCCCAAGTTCTCGTGCCCTGTAGGCTCCATAGAGCCCCAAGGGGCAATGTTTCCTGTCAGGTGGCAAGCTGAGTCCTCTGGTGGGGTACAGGTATCCCAATTCCCCGGGGCTGCGGTGTAAGGCTCCTGGGGAGGCCCCCACACCTGCGGCCGACCTAGGGCTAGGGTTAGGCCCCAGGAGCCCCGCAGGCCCGATCTGCTGGCTGTATGGCTAGCTACACGGGCTGAGGTGAGGGTGTGGGGAGGGTGAGCGTGGGCCTCAGGGTTGGGGTGTGGGAGGCCGCCAAAGTTCGCTGGTGGCTCAGGAGTGCCCTCCTGGTTCTCCCGCCCTGAATGCTCTATGGCCTCCCAAGGCGCATGGTTTCCTGTGGGGTGGCAGACTGAGTCCTGCTGTGGGGCTCAGGTGTCCCGAATCCCCGTGGCTGCGGCTCCAGGCTCCTGGGGAGGGGCCCCTCCACAGATGAACTAGGGTTAGGGTTGGCGCCCAGGAACCCCGCAGGCCAGATCTGCCCACTATGTGGCGAGCTCTGCCATGGGCTGAGGTGAGGGTGCAGGCTGGGGTGAGCATGGACTTCAAGGTTGGGTTTAGGGATCACCAAATTCGCCGGGGGCTCTGGGGGCCCTCCTGGTTCTCCCGCCCTGAATGCTCTATAGCCTCCCAAGGGGCACGGTTTCCTGCGGGCTGGCAGGCTTTGTCCTGCAGTGGGGCTCAGGTTTCCCCAGTCCCTGGGGCTACGGCACTGGGCCCCAGGGGAGGGGCCCTACCCAGCGGACCCAGGGTCAGGTGTAGGCCCCAGGAACCCGGCAGGCCTGATCTGCCGGCTCTGCGATGAGCTCGGTGGCAAGCTGAAGGGAAGGCGTGGGGTGGGATGAGCGTGGGCCTCAGGGTTGGGGTGTATGGGGCCGCCGAGGATCGCTGGGGGCTCAGGGGGGCACTACCAGTTCTCCTGCATGGGATGCTCTGTGGCGCCCCAAGGGGCATGGTTTCCTGAGGGCTGGCAGGTTGAGTCCCGTGGTGGTGCTCAGGTGTACCCAATCCCCGGGGTTAGGGTATGGATTAGGGTATGGGTTCAGGTTAGGGTATGGGTTACGGTTAGGGTATGGGTGAGGGTAGAGGTTAGAGTTAGGGGAAGGAGAGGGTACGGGTTAGGGTTGGGTTTAGGGGTTACAGGTTAGAGGTTATGGGTTAGGGTACAGATTAGGGTTTAGGGTACGGGTTAGGGTTTAGGGTTTGGGGTTAGGGTTGGGGTTAGGGTTGGAGTACGGGTTAGGTTTAGGGTATGGGTTAGGGTTAGGGTACGAGTTAGGGTACGCATTAGGGTATAGTTTAGGGTACGTGTTAGGTTACGGTTTAGGGTAAGTGTTGTCGTACGGATTTGGGTACGGTTTAGGGTACAGGTTAGGGTACGGGTTAGGGTTAGGTTACAGTTTAGGGTTATGGTACAGGTTAGGTTACGGTTTAGGGTTAGGGTTAGGGTACGGGTTAGGGAACGGGTTAGGGATAGGTATAGGGTACGGTTTAGGGTTAGGGTATGGGTTAGGGTACAGGTTAGGGTACAGGTTAGGGTTAGGTATGGGTTAGGGTATGGGTTAGGGTCCGGGTTTGGGATAGTGTACAGGTTAGGGTATGGGTTAGTGTACGCGTTAGGGTATGGGTTAAGGTTAAGGTAAGGGTACTGGTTAGGGTAGGGTACGGGTTACGGTTTAGGGTTTAGGGTTACAGTTAGGGTACGGGTTAGGGTTAGGTTATGGGTTGGGTTAGGGTACAGGTTATGGTACGATTTAGGGTATGGGTTAGGGTCAGGGTTTAGGGTTTAGGGTTAAGGTTAGGGTACAGGTTAGGGTACGGGTTAGGTTTAGATTTAGGGTTAGTTTACGGGTTAGGGGTAGGGTTAGCTGAAGGGGTAGCGTTAAGGGTAGGGTTAGGGTTTGGGGTTAGTGGTTAAGGTAAGGGTTTATTGTTTAGGGCTTCGGGATTAGGGTTAGGGTTTAGGGTTTAGTGTTAATGTTAGGGTTTAGGGTTTAAGGATTAGGGGTTATGGTTAGATTTTGGGTAGGGGTAGGGGTTAAGGTTTAGGGTTTAAGGTTAGGGGTTAGGGTTTAGAGTTAGGGTTAGACCTCAGTAGGCCAGCAGGACCAATGCGCCGGCTGTGCGGCGAGCAGAGGAGTGGGCCGAGGTGAGGGCGCTGGCTAGCGGGAGTATGGTATCCAGCGTTTTGGCGCAGGGGCCTTTGAACGTCACTAGAGGCTCAGAGGGCCCTGCCCGTTCTAACACCCTGAATAACCGGCGTGCCCCTAGAGGCTCCGTTGGCGGTGGGGCAGCAGAGTGAGTCCCAAGCTGTGGCTCGGGTAATCCCAATCCCTGGTGTTGCAGTGCCAGGCCCCTTGGGAAGGGCTCCTCGTGAGCCGACCTAGGGTTAGATTTAGACCCCATTAGGCCGGTAGGCATGATCCTCTGGCTAGGCGGCTAGAGGTGGGTGGGCCGAGGTAAAGGTGCTGGGGAGCGGGATGGTGGGCCCCTGCATTTTGGCGCGGGAGGCTTCAAATGTCGCCAGTTTCTCCAGGGCCCTGTCTGTTCTCCCACCCTGAATGACCGGCGGCGCCCCTAGCGGCCCGGGTGGCAGCGATGTGGGAGGTTGAGTCTGGCTCTGGGGCTTGGGGTACCAGATCCCCGGCGTAGTGGCACCAGGACCCTTGGGAGGGGCCCCTGGGGCGACGACCTAGGGTTAAGGTTAGCCCCAAAAAGACCGTCAGGCCCAATCCGCACACTGTGCGGCGAGTGGAGGTGCGGGCCGAGGTGAGGGCGCTGGGGAGCAGGAAAGTGGGCCCAAGCGTTTTAGCGCAGGAGGTCTTCGAAGGTCGCAGGGGGTTCAGAGGGCCCTGCCCCTTCTCCCTCCTTGAATGATCGGCGGCGCCCTTACTGGGCCAGTTGGCGGCAGGGCGGCAGGTAGAGTCTGGCGCTGGGGCTCGGGTGTCCCCAATCCCCGGTGTTGCAGTGCAAGGCCCCTTGGGAGGGGCCCCTCGTGGGCCGACCAAGTGTTAGAGTTAGCCCCCAGGATGCCAGCAGGCCTGATCTGCCGGGTGTGCGGCAAGCGGAAGGGCGGGCCGAGATGTGGGTGCTAGCGAGCAGGAGTGTGGGCCCAAGCGTATTCGCAAGTTGGACCTTCGAAGGTCTCCAGGGGCTCGAAGGGCCCTGCCTGTTCTCCCGCACTGAATGACCGGCAGCGCCCATAGCGGCTCGGGTGGCGTCGGGGTGACAGGGTGAGTCTGGCGCTGGAGCTCAGGGGTACCCAATCCCTGGCATTGCTGCGCCAGGCCCCTTGGGAGGTTCCCCTCGGGGGCCAACCTAGGGTTAGTGTTAGCCCCCAGGAGGCCCGCAGGCCCGATCCGCTGGCTGTGCAGCCAGCAGAGGGGCTGGCTGAGGTGAGGGCGCTGGTGAGCGGAAGCATGGGCCCAAGCATTCTGGCGCCTGGGGCCTTAGAAGTTCACTGGGACTGGGAGGGCCCTGTCCATTCTCCCACCCTGAATGACCGGCAGTGCCCTAGCTGCCTAGGTGCCGGCGGGGCAGCAGGGTGAGCCCAGCACTGGGGCTGGGGGTCATCAATCCCCAGTGTTGCGTCGACAGTCCCCTTGGGAGGGGCCCCCGGGGGGCCAACCTAGGGTTAGGGTTAGCTCCGAGGAGGCCGGCAGGCCCGATCTGCCAGCTGTGTGGCGAGCGGAGGGGCAGGCCGATGTGAGGGCGCTGAAGAGCAGGAGCGTGGGCCCAAGCGTTTTGGCGCGGGAAGCCTTCGAAGGTCGCCGGGGGATCGGAGGACCCTGCCCGTTTTCCCGCCCTGAATGACCTGCGGCGCCCCTGGGGCCCGGATGGCGGCAGGCTGACAGGGTGAGTCCGTCGCTGGGGTTGGGGGGTTCCCAATCCCCGGTGTTGAAGCACCAGGCCCCTTTGCAGGGGCCCCTCGGAGGCTGACCTAGGGTTATGGTTAGCCCCCAGGAGGCCGCAGGCCCAATCCACCGGCTGTGCGGTGAGCAGAGGGGAGGGCCGAGGTGAGGGCGCTGGCGAGCGGTAGCGTAGGCCCATGAGTTTTGGCGCGGGGGGCCTTCGAAGGTCGCCGGGGCTCAAGAAGCCCTGCCCGTTCTCCCGCACTGAATGTCCGGCGGTGCCCCTAGTGGCTCAGTTGCCGGCGGGGGAGCATGGTGAGTCGGATGCTGGGGCTAGCGGTCCGCAAACCCAGGTGTTGCGGTGCCAGGCCCGTTGGGAGGGGCCTCTCGGGGGCCGACGAAGGGATAGGGTTAGCCCCCAGGAGGCTGGCGGGCCCTATCCGCCGGCTGTGCGGCGAGCGGAGGGGCAGGCCGAGGTGAGGGCACTGGCTACCGGGAGAGTGGGCGCAAGCTTTCTGGCGCAGGGGGCCTTCGAAAGAGGCCGGGGGCCCGGGGGGCCCTTCCCGTTCTAACGCCCTGAATGAGGACGGCGCCCCTAGCGGGCCGGGTGGTGAGGAGCGGCAGAGTGCGTCCGGCGGTGGGGTTCGGGTGTCCCCAATCCCCAGCGTGGCGGCGCCAGGCCCCTTGGGAGGGGCTCCTCTGGGGCCGACCTAGGTTTAGGGTTAGCCCAAAGGAGGCCGGCAGGCCCGAACCGCCGGCTGTGCGGCGAGCAGAGGGGCGGGCCGAGGTGAGGGCGCTGGCGAGGGGGAGCATGGGCCCAGGGTTTTGGCACAGGGGGCCTTGGATTGTCACTGGGGGCTTGGAGGGCCCTGCCCATTCTCACACACGAAATGACCGGTGGCGCCCCTGTCGGCCAGGGTGGCGGCGTGTCGGCAGGATGAGTCTGGAGCTGGGGCTCAGTGGTCCCCGATCCCCGGCGCGGTGGCTCCAGGCACTTGGGAGGGGTCCCTCGGGGGCCAACATATGGTGAGTGTTAGCCCAAAGGAGGCCGGCGGGCCCAATCCGCCGGCTGTGCAGCGAGCGGAGGGGTGGGCCGACGTTAATGCGCTGGCAAGCGGGAGCGTGGGCCCAAGCGTTTTGGCATGGGGGGCCTTCGAAGCTCACCGGGGGCTCGGAGGGCCCAGCAAGTTCTCCTGCCCTGAATGCCCGGCGGCTCCCTAGCGGCCAGGGTGGCGGCGGGGAGGCAGGGTGAGTCCGGAGCTCGGGCTCGGGGGTCCCCAGTACCCGGCATGGCATTGCCAGGCCGCTTGGGAGGGGTCCCTCGGGGGCCGAGCTAGGGTTCTCGTTAGCCCAAAGGAGGCCGGCAGGCCCAATTGGCCGGCTGTGCGGCGAGGGGAGGGGTGAGCCAAGGTGAGGGCGCTGGCGAGCGGGAGCTTAGGCCCAAGCGTTTTGGTGCGGGGGGCCTTCGAAGGTCATCGGGGGCTCGGAGGGCCCTGCCCTTACTCCCTCCCTGAATGACCGGTGGCGCCCCTAGCGTCCTGGGTGGCGGCGGGGCGGCAAGGTGAGTCTGGAGTAGGGCTCAGGGGTCCAAATGCCCCGGCGTGGCGGCGCCTGGCCCCTTGGGAGGGGTCCCTCGGGGGCCGACCTAGGGTTGAGGTTAACCCAAAGGAGGCCGGGCCCGATCCGCCGGCTGTGCAGAGAACGGAGGGGCGGGGCGAGGTGAGGGCGCTGGCGAGCTGGAGCGTGAGCCCAAGCGTTTTGGCGTGTTGGGCCTTCGAAGGTCACCGGGGGCTCAGAGGGCCCTGCCCGTTCCCCAGCCCCGAATGAGGACGGTGCCCCTAGCGATCCGGGTCGCAGCGGGGCGACAGGGTGAGTTCAGCCCTGGTGCTCGGGGGTCCCCAATCACCCACGTGGCGGCGCCAGGCCCCTTGGGATGGGCCCCTCGGGAGCCGACCTAGGGTTAGGGTTAGCCCCAGGAGGCCGGCAGTCCAGATCTGCCGGCTGTGCGGCGAGCGGAGGGGCGGGCTGAGGAGAGGGTGCTGGCGAGCAGGAGCCTAGGCCCAAGCGTTTTGTCACGGGGGGCCTTCAAAGGTCACTGGGGGCTCGGAGGGTCCTGCCCGTTCTCCCGCCCTAAATAACCGGTGGCGCCCCTAGCAGCCCGGGTGGCGGCAGGGCGGCAGGGTAAGTAATGCGCTGGGGCTTGAGGGTCCCCAATCCCCGGCGTGGCATCGCCAGGCCCCTTGGGAGGGGCCCCTCGTGAGCAGACCTAGAGTTAGGGTTAGTTCCCAGGAGGCTGGCAGGCCCAATCCGCTGTCTGTGCGGCGAGAGGGGGGGCGGACCGAGGTGAGGGCGCTTGCTAGCGGGAGCGTGGGCCCAAGCGTTTTGGCGTGGGGGGCCTCAAAGGTCGCCAGGGGCTCGGAGGGCCCTGCCCATTCTCCCGCTCTGAATGACTGGTGGCGTCCCTACTGGCCCGGTAGCTGTGGGGCGGAAGGGTGACTCCAGTGCTGAGGCTTGGGGGTCACCAATCCCCGGCGTTGTGGCACCAGGCCTTTGGAAGTGGCCCCTTGGGGTCTGACCTAGGGTTAGTGTTAGCCCCCAGGAAACAGGCAGGCCTGATCCGCTAGCTGTTCATCGAGTGGAGGGGCGGGCCGAGAAGAGGGCACTGGCGAGTGGGAGCGTGGGCCCAAGCATTTTGGCGCGAGGGGCCTACGAAGGTCGCGGGGGCTCAGAGGGCCCTGCCTGTTCTCCAGCACTGAATGACCGGCGGCGCCCCTAGCGGACTGGGTGGTGGTGGGGTGGCAGGGAGAGTCCAGCACTGGTGCTCGGGGGTCCCCAATCCCCGGCATTGCGATGCCAGGCCCCTTGGGAGGGGCCCCGTGGGGACAGACCTAGGGTTAGGGTTACACCCAGGGGGCTGACAGGCCCGATCCTACGGCTGTGCGGCGAGCGGAGGGGCGGGCCGAGGTGAGGGCGCTGGCTAGCGGGAGCGTGGGTCAAGTGTTTTGGTGCAGGGGGCCCTTCGAAGGTCGTGGGGGGATCGGAGGACCCTGCCCGTTCTCCCGCACTGAATGACCGGTGGCGCTCCTAGTGGTGCAGGTGGCAGGGGGCGGCCGGGTGAGTCCGGCACTGGGGTTCAGGGGTCCCCAATCCCCAGCGTTACGACTGCAGGCCCCTTGCTAGGGGCCCCTCGGGGGCCGACATATGGTAAGGGTTAGCCCCCAGGAGGCCCGCAGGCCCGATCCGCCAGCTCTGCGGTGAGTGGAGGGGTGGTCGGAGGTGAGGCCGCTGGCAATCTGGAGAGTGGGCCCAGTCATTTTGGCGCGGGGGTCCTTCGAAAGTCGCTGGAGGCTTGGAGGGCCCTGTACGTTCTTCTGCCCTGAATGACCGGCAGCTCCCCTAGCGGCCCGGGTGGAGGAGGGGTGTTAGGGTGACTTGGGCGCTGGGGCTTGGGGGTCCCCAATCCTCGGCGTTGGGGCGCCAGGCCCCTTTGGAAGGGCTCTAGGGGGCCGACCAAGGGTTATTGTTAGCCCCCAGGGGGCCAGCAGGCCAGATCCGCCGGCTGTGAGGCAAGCGGAGGGGTGGACCCAGGTGAGGGCGCTTGAGAGCAAGAATGTGGACCCAAGCGTTTTGGCACAGGGCGCCTTCGAAGGTAATCGGGGGTTCGGAGGGCCCAACCCGTTCTCCTGCCCTGAATGACCAGCGGCGCTACTAGCGGCCCAGGGGGGCGGGGCGGCAGGGTGAGCCCGGCACTGGGGCTTGGGGGTCCCCAATCTCCGGCGTTGCGGGGGCAGACCCTTGGTAGTGGCCCCTCGGGGGCCGACCTAAGGTTACAGTTAGCCCCCAGGAGGCCGGCAGGCCCGATGTGCCAGCTGTGTGGCGAGCGGAGGGGCGGGCCGAGGTGAGATCGCTGGCGAGCGGGAGCTTGGCCGAAGCGTTTTGGCGCGGGAATCCTTCGATGGTCACCGGGGGATCGGAGGACCCTGCCCGTTTTCCCGCCCTGAATGACCTGCGGCGCCCCTGGGGCCCGGGTGGCAGCAGGGCAGCAGGGTGAGCCATCGCTGGGGTTGGGGGGTTCCCAATCCCCAGTGTTGCGGCACCAGGCCCCTTTGCAGGGGCCCCTCGGAGGCTGACCTAGGGTTATGGTTAGCCCCCAGGAGGCCGCAGGCCCAATCCACCGGCTGTGCGGTGAGCAGAGGGGAGGGCCGAGGTGAGGGCGCTGGCGAGCGGTAGCGTAGGCCCATGAGTTTTGGCGCGGGGGGCCTTCGAAGGTCGCCGGCGCTCAAGAAGCCCTGCCCGTTCTCCCGCACTGAATGTCCGGTGGTGCCCCTAGCGGCTCAGTTGCCGGCGGGGGAGCATGGTGAGTCCGGCGCTGGGGCTCAGGAGTCCCCAATCCCCGTCGTTGCGGCGCCAGGCCCCTTGGGAGGGGCCACTAGGGGGCCGACCTAGGGTTTGGGTTAGCCTCCAGAAGGCCCACAGGCCCGATTCACCATCTGTGCGGCGAGCGGAGGGGAGGGCCGAGGTAAGGGCGCTGGCGAGCGGGAGCATGGGCCCAAGCATTTTGGTGCAGGGGGCCTTCGAAGGTCGCCGGTGGCTTGGAGGGCCCTGGCCATTCTCCCTCCCTGAATGAACAGCGGCGCCCCTAGCGGCCCAGGTAGCGGTAGGGCGGGAGGGTCAGCTGGGCGCTGGGGCTCAGGAGTCCCCAGTCCCCAGTGTTGAGGCAATAGGAACCTGGGATGGGCCCCTCGGGGGCCCACCAAAGGTTAGGGTAACACCCAGGAGGCTGGCAGTCCTGATCCACCGGCTGTGCAGCGAGCGGAGGGGCGGAACGAGGTGAGGGCACAGGCGAGTGGGAGCATGGGCCAAAGCATTTTGGCGCAGGGGGCCTTTGAAGGTCACCAGGGGCTTGGAGGGATCTGCCCGTACTCCCTCCCTGAATGACCGACGGTGTTCCTAGTGGCCTGGGTGGTGGCGGAGCAATACGGTGAGTCCGGCGCTGGGGTTCGGGGGTCCCCAATCCCAGGCATTGCGGTGCCAGGCCCCTTTGGAGGGGCCCCTCAGGGGCCAACCTAGGGTTATGGGTAGCCCCAGGAGGCGGGCAGGCCTCATCCACCAGCTCTGCAGCAAGCGGAGGGACGGGCCGAGGTGAGGGCACTGAGGAGCAGGAGCGTGGGCTCAAACGTTTTGGATAGGGGGGCCTTGGAAGGTCGCCGTGGGCTCGGAGGGCCCTGCCTGTTCTCTCACACTGAATGACCAGCGACACCCCTAGCGGCCCGGGTGGTGGAGGGGCAGCAGGGTGAGTCCGGCGCTGGGGCTCGGGGGTCCCCAACCCGGCGTTGCGGTCCCAGGCCCCTTGGGAGGGGCCCCTCAGCGGCCGACCTAGGGTTAGGGTTAGCCCCCTGGAGGCCGGGAGGCCCGATCTGCCAGCTGTGTGGGGAGCGGAGGGGCCGGCCGAGGTGAGGGCGCTGACTAGCGGGAGCGTGGGCGCAAGCGTCGTGGCGCAGGGGGCCTTCGAAGGTCGCCAGTGGCTCAGAGGGCCCTGTCCTTTGTTCAGGCCTGAATGACCTACAGCGCTCCTAGCGGCACGGGTGGTGGCGGAGCAGAAGTGTGAGTCCAGCGCTGAGGCTTGCGGGTCCAGAATCCCTGGCTTGTGGCGCCAGGCCCCTTGGGAGAGGCCCCTCGGGGGCCGACCTAGGGTTAGGGTTAGCTCCTAGGAATCCGGCAGGCCCGTATGCCGGCTGTGCAGCGAGCGGAGGGGCGGGACTTGGCGAGGGCGCTGGTGAGCAGGAGCATGGGCCCAAGCATTTTGGCGCAGGGGGCCTCTAATGGTCGCCGTGGCTCGGAGGGCCCTCCCCGTTCTCCCGCCCTGACTGACCGGCAGTGGCCCTAGAGGCCCGGGTGGCGGTGGGGTGGCAATGTGAGTCTGGCGCTGCGGCTCAGGGGTGACCAATTTCCGGCGTTGCAGCGCCAAGCCCCTTGGCAGGAATGACTCGGGGGCTGACCTAGGGTTAGGGTTAGACCTCAGAAGGCCGGCAGGCCTGAAACGCCAGCTGTGCGTAAAGCAGATGGGCGGGCCGAGGTGAGGGCGCTGGTGAGCGGGAGCGTGGGCCCACGCATTTTGGCACGGGAGGCCTACGAAGGCCGCAGGGGCCTGGGAGGTCCCTGCCTGTTCTCCCTCCCTGAATGACCGGCGTCACCTGCAGCGGCCCTGATGGCGGCGGGGCTACAGGTTGAGTCCGGTGCTGGGGGTCGGGGGTTCCCAATCCCCAGCATTGTGCCACCAGGCCCCTTGGAAGGGGCCCCTCGGGGGCTGACCTAGGGTTAGGGTCAGCCCCCAGGAGGCCGGCAGGCCCGGGAGCCTGGGCCCAAACGTTTTGGCGCAGGGGGCCTTTGAATGTCGCCGGGGGCTAGGAGGGCCCTGCCTGTTCTCCCGCCCTGAATGACCGGCTGCACCCCTAGCGGCCCGAATGGCAGCGGGGCGGCAGGGTGACTCCGGCGCTGCAGCTTGGTCCCCAATCCCCGGCGTTGCAGCGCCAGGCCCCTTGGCAGGGGCCCCTCGGGTCTGACCTAGGGTTAGGGTTAGCCCCCAGGAGGCCGGCAGGCCCAATCCTCCAGCTGTGCAGGAGCAGAGGGGTGGGATGAGATGAGGGCACTGGCGAGCGGGAAGGTGGGGCCAAGCATTTTGGCGCGAGGGGCCTTCAAAGGTTGCCAGGGGCTCGGAGGGCCCTGCCTGTTCTCCTGCCCTGAATGACTGACGGCGCCCTTCATGGCCCGTTTAGCAGCGGGGCGGCAGGGAGAGTCTGGTGCTGGGGCTCGGGGGTCCCCAATCCCCGGCGTTGCAGCGCCAGGCCCTTTGGGATGGGCCCCTAGGGGGCCTACCTAGGGTAGGGTTAGCTGCCAGGAGGCTAGGATGCCTGATCTGCCGGCTGTGCGGCGAGCAGAGGGGCAGGCTGAGGTAAGGGCGATGGCAAGCAGGACCATGGGCCCTAGTGCTTTGGTGCAGGGGGCCTTCGAAGGTCGTTGGGGGCTCGGAGGGCCCTGCCCATTCTCCCGCACTGAATGACCGGCAGTGCCCCTAGTGGCCCGGGTGGCGGCGGGGGGCATGGTGAGTCCGGCGCTGGGGCTCGGGAGTCCCCTTTCCCCGTCGTTGTGGCACCAGGCCCCTTGGGAGGGGCCACTAGGGCCGACCTAGGTTTAGGGTTAGCCCCCAGAAGGCCCACAGGCCCGATCCGCCAGCTGTGAGGCGAGCGGAGGGGAGGGCCGAGGTAAGGGCGCTGGCCAGCGGGAGCGTGGGGCCAAGCGTTTTGGTGCGGGGGGCCTTCGAAGGTCACCGGTCGCTCAGAGGGCCCTGCCCGTTCTCCCTCCCTGAATGAATGGCGGCGCCCCTAGCGGCCCAGGTGGCGGTAGGGCAGGAGGGTGAGTCCGGCACTGGGGCTCGGGAGTCCCCAATCCCAGGCATTGCGGTGCCAGGCCCCTTCGGAGGGGCATCTCAGGGGACAACCTAGGGTTCTGGAGGAGTGCAGGCCTCATCTGCTGGCTCTGTGGCGAGCGGAGGGGCGGGCCGAGGTGAGGGCACTGAGGAGCAGGAGCGTGGTCTCAAGTGTTTTGGATGCGGGGGCCTTCGACGTTCGCCAGGGGCTCGGAGGGCCCTGCCCATTCTCCCGCCCTGAATGACCAGCGGCACCCCTAGTGGCCCGGGTGGTGATGGGGTGGCAGGGAGACTCCGGCGCTGGGGATCGGGGCTCCTTAATACCCGGCGTTGTGGCCTCAGGTCCCTTGGGACGGGACCCTCGGGGGCCGACCTAGGGTTAGGGTTAGCCACCAGGAGGCTGGCAGGCTCGTTCCGCCCATGTGCGGTGAATGGAGGTGTGGGTTGAGGTGAGGTAGCTGGCGAGTGGGGGCGTGGGCCAGAGCATTTAGGCTTTGGCTTGGGGTGCCTTCGAAGGTTGCAGGAGGCTTAGAGGGTCCTGCCCGTTCTGTCGCCCTGAAGGACTGGTGATGCCCCTAGTGCCCCATGTGGCGGCAGGGCGGCAGGGTGCATCCGGTGGTGGGACTCGGGGGTCCCCAATCCCTGGCATGCGGCGCCAGGCCACTTGGGAGGGGCCCCTCGGGTGCGACCTAGGCATAGGGTTAGCCCCCAGGAAGCCAGCAGGCCCGATCCGCCAGCTCTGCAGCGAGAGGAGGGGTGGGCCGAGGTTAGGGCGCTGCGGAGCAGGAGCGAGGGATCCAGAGTTTTTGCACGGGGGGCCTTTGAAGGTCGCAGGGGGATTGGAGGGCCTTGCCCGTTCTCCCTTCTTGAATGACTGGCAACGCCCGTAGCGCCCTGGGTGCTTGCGGGGTGGCAGAGTGAGTCCAGCACTGGGGTTTGGGGGTCCCAAATCCCCAGCATTGAGGTGCCAGGCTCCTTGGGAGGGGCCCCTCGGGGGCCGACCTCGGGTTAGGGTTCTTCCACAGGAGGCCAGCAAGCCCGGCGCTAAGTGGCTCTGACAATGTAACAAAAATGCCATACACTTATCTGAAAGAAATAACAGTGTACAGGAACCCTCTTAGCCCTAACATCATCCTTTGTGAATATGGAAGCCAGCCCCAAAGTGGTCGTGGAAGTCTGACGAAAGGGCTAAGCACTTTTCTCTGAGTCACCACACTGTACAGGGAAAGAGCAATGTACATCATCATTCACGAGTAGGAAGCATGAATGGAAGGTTCTGGAATTTCGAGGACTCTGACCCATCCTTATTGGTAATAAACCACCGTGTACAGGAAAACACCTTCAACTCTCATCAGCCTCCTCAATCCTGATTCCGATTCAACTTTTGGTGTGTGGGACTAGGGAAATGTCCACATCTTATTGCTAAGAAAGAACGATGTCAGGGTAATGCCCTTCAGGTCACCTCAGCCTCCCTGAAGACGGAAGCAGGAATCAAGGTGGTTATGTTACCATGAGGTCAGGAAGATGAGCATATAAGTGAGAAACAACAGTGGGCAGGACCTCTCTTCCAACGAACAGTATCTTTGCTTAATGTTGAATCCCTGTGGTAAGTGGTTGTGGGCATTTGTGAGGTCAAAATCTGAAGTGTTTTGTTAAACCTCTTGGCCATTCACAGATGAGACTAAGGTAGTTGGGGACTCCTAGGCAGTGATTTGTCCACTGTCAAAAATATGAAAAGATAAAAGAGACAGATGAGGTCTCCTCAGGCATTGTCCTTTATCCTCATCCTCTGTGAGGATGGCCATCTCTGGACAGCTCAGTGTCAGAGTCTCATTCACATTGGGGGCATCTGTTCCTCACAGACATCAGGCAGGGAAATGGATTTGGTTCTCTGTGCCAGCCCAGCCACAGCTGAGTGTCACAGCACCCTCTCATGGGCTCATAAGAGTTTCACTGTGACCAGGCAGGTCATTGTATTTGATAAACCACTGTGAGAGTTTGCAATTGCCTTCACCTGCAACCTCCAGAGGCAAATGCAGATCTCTGGTACCATGTGAAGTCATGTGAAGGCTTTGTGAGAAAGTGTCCTTTTGCTTAAGAAAAACATGGCTGGGGCTCCTCGCTGGCTCAGCCAGTTAAGCATGTGCCTTTGGCTCAGGTTATGATCCCAGGGTTCTGGAATCGAGCCGAGGGTCCCTGCTCAGCAGGAAAGGAGTAGGGAAATAGCTTAGAACCCACAGAGAATGTGAATAAAGGGGAGTGAAATGGAACTTGGTCTGTGTTTTGCTTTAGGGATTGGAAGTTAGTTTTTTCTCAATTGTGATTGTTCTTGAAACAGAACAGCTGTATTGTTTTTTTTTACCTTTAATTTTCTTCTAGTAACAATTTTTTATTATTATATGTTAGTCACTATACAGTATTTCCTTAGTTTTTGATGTAGTGTTCCGTGATTCATTATTTGCATATAACACCCAGTGCTCCATGCAATATGTACCTTCCTTAATACCCATCACTGGCCCATCCCAATCCCCCACCCCTCTCCCCTCTGAAGCCCTCAGTTTGTTTCCCAGAGTCCATAGTCTCTCCTGGTTCATTCCCCCTTCTGTTTAGGGTCCATTGTCTAAAGGGACAGACAGTGGAAGTTCACCAAATATAAGATCGAAATTTCATTGTTCATTATAGATGCCGCCAAGTAGCTCCCAGACATTTCATTCTACTCTAGTAATTGATTATACCTGTGCAGGTGCACGTGAAAGATAACTGATGAATGTATACTGGTAATAAAACACGCCCCACAGTAGTAGAATAATAGAGAATGCACATGTGTAAAATTATTCGACTACGGCTTCCATGCTTTCCCTTTGGTTCCTTGTTATCTATGAAATTGGACAATTTTTGTTCTCTAGGCTTAAAACTCATTGTCAGTATTCAGAGTTTTTCAATGCTGATCTTCTCCTGTATAAGTTACCAAAAACCTAAAATATGTATGAACTTTAAAAAACGCTATATTGAAAATGACAGCAGAGAAGTTCCATTTTGTGAATATTGTGTCAATGGATCTCTATTTTGCCATCAGTGTTCATTAGAAATGATGACATTTCATGTGAGTATAAATATCAATGTGAAAAAGAAAAGGTAGGAAGAACCTTGAATGTTTAAGTAATTGGTGAAATGACAGGTGTGTGTGTGTGTGTGTGTGTGTGTGTGTGTGTGTGTGTGTGTAATTGATTTTCAGTGAATGGTTTAGGTCCTTGTAGGGCCTCCGAGAGAGCCCAGGTGAACCTTTCAATGAGTTGGTATCTGTTTTCAGAACATGGGAATCTCTTAGTCCAATAGTCAATCAGGCAAGCTTTGAGGTCTTGAAGAGTTTCAGTCCTCAGCGATGGTGTTGCAGACCCTTGTGAGCAAACCCTAGGTATGCTCAGAGCCCTCATTAGCTGGTACCAACGTGTGACGATTTCAGACAGCATTTCCCAAAGAAGTACCTCTTGAGTCTCTGTTCTTGTCAGTTCCCTACACTTCCTTACACTAGTTATGTGATCAGTGTGTTTCAGGATAATCCCCACATGTGATTTTTGCTATTTCCTACTAGTCCTATCTGTTTCTCATCTTGTTCTTTTATGGTAGGGGTTGGGAAGCAACCTGTGTGGTGTAGGAAGGGGTGTGGTAGTTGTCTGCCTTCAGAGGACCGAATGCTGCCTAGAAATTGTACTGTAGTTTGAGGTCAATTGTCCATCCTCTGAGTGTCAGGAATTCCATCACTTTACTTTGATGCTAGTCTGTTCTTCAAGCTGTCCTCAGAAATAAGGACGTCATCCATCTAGGGAATACTGGTTTGTGTGTATGTTTTCATTTTAGGAAAGGCCTTGCTGCTCCTGAAAATAATACTGTAGAGCACCCTTTCCTGTTCTTATTGGCCATCAGTCAATCTTTTGTGAAGTATTCGTTTATAAATAGACTTTCTATGGTTGATGAGCAGGAATTCTTTATTGACAAGTCTTTGTCAGTGTGTGTATTGCAAATCTTTACTCCCCAGCCTGCGGTTCACTTTTTCATTTTCTTATGGTCATAAGATAAGGAGAAATGTCACATTTTTATGAAGTCCCACTGAATTCTTTTAAATGGTTTGTGCACCCTATGTCTTACCCCAAGATTGACAGGTTCTACGTTTTCTTTCAGAAACTGTCCAATGGGAAGCTACAACCCATTTTCTCTGTCCATTTATTGCTTACAAATTTCACATTTTTATGAAGTCTCACTGAATTCTTTTAAATGGTTAGTGCACCCTATGTCCTACCCCAAGATTGACAGGTTCTACGTTTTCTTTCAGAAACTGTCCAATGGGAAGCTACAATCCAATTTCTCTGTCCATTTATTGCTTACAAATGTATTTTGACCATCTGTTTCCTAGGAAACCTATTTTGTTATTATTATTATTATTATTATTATTATTATTATTATTTTAAATTGCATTTTTAATTCTAAAAGGGTATTTAAAGACTGTTTTGAATTTTCTATGTACACAATCGTGTTATCTGTGAATAGTCACTATTATCCCCTCAATTCTTATACTTTTTGTTTCTCTTGCCTTAAAACACTGGTAGATTCTCCGATGCCACGTTGAATAGAGCAGCATTGTTTAAAGATTTTCATATACCTTTCTCAATATCTGACAGAAAAAGCAGACAAAACATTGGTAACAAATGTGACCAAATTGACATATAGGGAACATTCCATAATAATTGCAGAATACGTTATTTTCAAGTGGTCATAGACTCTTTACCCAAATAGATGATAGGTGGGGCCACGAATCAAGGCTACAAATGTTAAACCCTGAAATTAACTAGATTCTATTCTTAGACCAGAGGGGAATTGAGTCACAGTCATAGCGAAAAGAAAACCAGGAAGTCCTTCAATGTTTAAAAATTAAATGGAACTTTGCTACATATCCTAAAGGTCAGAGAAGGAATCTCATTGGAAATTCTGAACCTTTTATACATGAGGGCTCACACACAATGGCACTTTCTTTGTGAAGAGCATAATAATAACCTAGACAGGAGTTGAGCCTTAAGTCAGAGTTCTGCCTGCCGCAGCCACACCTGGCAGGCTTGGCCTGTGGTCCCCCTCAGCTGTGCTTTCTGGTGGCCCTGAGCTAAGGGGGTCAACATGGCCATATGGAAATGGTAAGCTCCCCACTCAAAATGATGGCGGTGCCCCCTCCCCAGCTGCCCTTTCTGGTGGCTCTGAGCTAAGGGGGTCAACATGGCCGTATGGAAATTAGAAGCTCCCCACTCTTAGTGATGACGTTGCTATCGTATTGTCCTCACCAGTCCAACAACATGATTTCTGAGTGAACTATGACACAAGAGTGACTTCTTGGCCTTCCTTCAGGTTTGAAAATCATCTGGTGAGTCATCTATTAGAAATAGGATTCAACATGTATTCTTTCTTCTGGAAAAGAAATAGACCCAATAGCAATTATGGCTTCCTGAGCACCTGTTCTTGAGAGACATCATACTGGCTCTTTGTAGCATTCTGCCTCTTAAACTTCTCAACTAGGGTGTAGATATTTTTAGGCACATTTTCAGGTGGTTAGACAGGGACTCGGATGATATGAGTCACAGAGGATTTTAGTGTCAGAAACCTAAGTGGGATCCCCAAATTGACTCCAAATCCCTTGTTGTTCCATACAGGGTACTATTTCCCTCTTATCTCTGGTCTTCTCGATCTGGAAACCTATCAAGTATCAGGATTTTCTTGTCATGTGGACAACTGGAACGAATTCAGCGGGCCTTTACACCTCTGCCCATGGTGATCATTAAGATCATTATCTCAGTGGAGGACCTCTGGGTAAGATACTCAAAGATCCTTAGGGATACAGACAGTATAATATTTTTCTGGTATTAAAGTTCCTGAAACCAACTATCTTTTTTAGTCCATTCAGGCTCTGGTATGTTCAGAGGGTGAGGTAAAACAGGTCTGAAATAGTATTTAAAAACACTCAGCTCAGCCTCTTCTACAAAGTGAGCCAATGCTTATAAACATGGCTAAAATATTGCCTTACCTACGATGACTTCCCAGCCATCCTAGTGTTTATATGGTATGACTGTGACTTACATTAGTCAACATTTGCAGAGAAAGAACTTAGTGCATCCAGGGGGCACTTCATGTTGAAATTAGTTTGTGACAACGAGCTACTGTGTTTTATTCTGCAGTACAAATGAATAGTGCCAGACATCTCTAAGGTGTCTAGCAGTTTTACAATTCTGATTTTAAGTGGTCTGTGTGCTCCAGCGATTTGGGCAGGAGAAGGGCAGGAGTCCAGAGACTGTGAACACTTCTGTTACCTGTGCTGACCATGGAGCAGGTAGCCTTCTGTGGGCATCATTTTGATTTCTTGGTACTCTTGTGAAAGGTGCTTTTGTCTCAAATTCCTCCTTTTTAGGAGTAATTATAATGATGAAAGTAATTTTTATCTTATATCATCTGTGGGCCCTGATCCTGGGCTCCCAGGGAAGCTATCCTTTAACATTTTAACTGGCTCAAAATGATTGGGCAACACCTCAAAGCATGAGCCCTATTTCTGCCCCAAGTACATGTTGTACATCTGCTTCAAGAATAAAACAATAACCAAAAATGACAACATGAAAATAAGAAAAAATAAAGAACCTCTTTGGCTCCCATAAGATTAAAGTCATACTGAAATGTACATACTGAAAATGCATGAAATCATTGCATTTCCTAAAGCCCAAGCCTTGGAGGGTCTGAGAACCACTGACATTGCCCAGAACCAGGCACACCCCAGCAGGGAGGGCTGGTGAAGAAAGGGAAGGGGCAGGACTCTGAGGGAGGTCTGCAGCTAGAGGGGTCCCTGGAAGGGGCCAGGTGTGTGTGGGGAGCCCGGCCCAGGACCCCAACCATGCCTGTGCTGGGTGTTGGGTAGAGGAGGCGCCTCTTGGACTCCCTGCACTTTCAGGGTTCCAGGGGCTTGAGGGCAGGTTGCCTGGCATCCCAGGGGCTGGGGCACCACCCTCCCTGACCAATCACCGCTTGGGGGTGGAGCTACATCTCTGTGGGCTGTTCCAGAGTTGCAGTGGGGTGCAGACCTGGGGCAGAAGAAGGGGCACTGGGAGAGAGAGAGTTGCCCTGTGGAGGTCCCAGCTGCTGAGTGAGCAGAATGCACCAGGGGCGGGGGGGTTCGGGGGTAGGGTGCGACCCAGGTGGGAGGCAGGGTTCTCGAAGGGCACTTGGAGAGGGTTCATTGTGGGGACTCAGGTGAGTTTTCTTTTCCCCTTTAAAGTCTCTTCTGCCCCATGTCCTCAACTGGCCTTATTCCCCATACCCGTGAACTCCAGGGCGCCCAATCACCTGAGCTTTTGTGGGATGGGTTGCAGAATTTCAGGGTTTCCCCTGTTCCCTGGAAAAGTGTGGGTAAGGACCTCACAGAGTCCCCACCTTCAGTGATGTGTCCCCCTGTTCTCTGACACAGTGCAGGTGATGCATCTTGAGCAGTACCCCGAGTTCAGCAGGGTGTGCCCTGGTCCCCCAGGCACAGGTGTGGCAGTAGCAAGCCCCAGAGCCATACCCAACTTCAGCATTATGCCCCGTGTGCCCCCAGGTTAGTGGTCATTGGCTGTTGGAATCATGCAGGAAAATTCTCCAGGTGGGGGCCTGGAAGCGGGTGTAAACCAAACCCCACTCTAGTTGCACTGGGAATAGACAAATTGAGGGTTTCCTTAGAAGAGTAAGTCTGCTTTCCAGAAAAGGCAAGGTCATTGGTCTATTGAGAATGAAGATAATTACTGCTAAACAAGAAGTATGTGTTGCCCCTTTGCCCAGAAAACGAAGCAGGTGTGCAGGCTTTAGGTCAGAGGTGCCTTCTTCTCCACAGCTGACTGCACTTCTCTGCTCTGACTCCAAGACACCCGAGGTTTTGAACGTCAGTATCGGAGTCAGCGAGGCAGCTTGTCACAGGACGCCAGTGTTCAGAGAAAGCACAGGTATGTTTGGCAAAATGTCCTAACTATGTCAGGGCTTTAGGTAAAACCTCTCATTATCCCAAAACCTCCTGGGCTTTTCTCTTTTCTCTAGTTGAGCCACAAAGTAAAATTGAAGTAACTGTCAGCATTCTGGGTTTGGTGCAAGAATTACAATTTTCCCTGCTGGTAGAACATTGCAGGGGATCACAATTTCTCTGTCCATTTATTGCTTACAAATGTATTTTGACCATCTGTTTCCTAGGAACCCTCTTTTATTAGAAAGGGAAGGTGAGATTCACTCTGTGCCTGTTTGTAACATCTAATTTGTTCCTTCATCTAACACTGTTTATTCAATTGGGCCTAAGACATGTTTGAGTGGCCAGCATCTAGAGTTAGGTGGCTTTTTTCAGCTGATACAGCCTTGGATGATGTCATTTGACAAAGGTGATGTTTCATCATTGATTAGTTTATTCATCAAAAGAGTTAAAATTAGGGTGGAGGGAAAATTCAAAATTATCCAAAGCGGCCTGTTCCTGTTTAAAAGTTGAGCTTGACTTTCTAGTTTTACTAAATGTATTATCTCGATATTTTGAGGTGCCATATTCTCTCTGTAGTTTCTTTGGTGGTGGAGTCAGAAGGAGAGTCTGGGAATTCTTTTGGATAGTGGCATGCTGGTGGCTTCAAGGGGCTTGGCGTCAGGAGCCTTGGGTGAAGTCTGCAACTGCTTGTCTGACCCTAGGAGCATCTCCCAGAGGTTTTGTTTCCTCTTATGAAATTGCCGGCAGATAATGTTCTGTTGGTGGGAATGCAAAGTGGTGCAGCCAGTCTGGGAAACAGTGTGGGGGTTCCTCAAAAAGTTAAACATTGAACAACCCCATGATCCAGCAATTGTTCTCCTAGGTATTTACCCAAAGGATACAAAAATGCAGATTTAAAGGGGGAACCTGAACCATGATGTTTATAGCAGAAATGTCCACAGTAGCCAAACTATGGAGAGAATCCCAACATCCATGCACTGATGTTTTTTCCTCAAAAAGTTTTTTCCTCAAAAAGTTAAACAACATCCATGCACTGATGTTTTTTCCTCAAAAACTTTTTTCCTCAAAAAGTTAAACATTGAACATCCCCATGATCCAGCAATTGCTCTCCTAGGTATTTACCCAAAGGATACAAAAATGCAGATTTAAAGGGGGAACCTGAACCATGATGTTTATAGCAGAAATGTCCACAGTAGCCAAACTATGGAGAGAATCCCAACATCCATGCACTGATGAATGGATAAAGCAGATGTGGGATACATATATATAATGGAATATGACCCAGCTTCAAAAAGAATGAAATCTTACCATTTGCAAGGATGCGGATGGATCTAGAGTGTATTAAGCTAAGCAAAATCAGTGAGGAAAGACAAATATCCTATGCTCTTACGCTTGTGGAACTTCGGAAAGAAAACAGATGAACAGAGTGGAGGGGCGATGAGAGAGGCAAACAAGGAAATAGACTCAACATTGGAGAACAAACTGAGTGTTACTGCAGGACAGGGGCATGGGGGGAAGAGTTAAATGGGTGAGAGGTATTAAGGAGGGCATTTGTGATGAGCATCGGGTTCTGTATGCAGGTGAGGAATCGCTAAATCCTACCCCTGAAGCAAATGTTCCATGGCATGTGACTAACTGGAATTTCAGTAAGAGAAGAAAGGAAAAAGTGTTCTGCTTCATGAAGAGTGAGGTAAAATTGTAGTGATTTGGGCTGTACTATTCTATAGATGAGAGTTGTTAAACACCCTGTTGTAGGATACACTAGTTGCTTATCACATAAGGAGTCTTCAGAAAGCTGCAATGAAAGATTCAGGTGTCAGAGTATGTTCATGTTCCACTGATATGTTACAGTTTGCACAGGTAGGAAAGAAGATGGAGAGAAAGGCAACAGAAGGGGAAAGTAGGTGTGAACCTTTCATTACTTAGCATTATAGCTTTCTCATGAAAGCCTTGCGCCAGTGTGATTATGGAAGCAGAGGGGAATCCGGGAAATTTGCAGGAGACGGGGGAGTTCCAGATCTGGGTAAAGCTGCCAAGGGTCCCAGAGGAGAGCTGAATGCATTCTGCAGCAGGGTGTGGGCGGGGTGGGCTCCAGGGGTGGCTGTGGGTCTCCTGGGTGAGAGTTGTAACAGGTGAGGACTGTGTGCAAGTTCCTGGCTGAGGACAAGTGAGGCACAGGTGGAGAGCTGGCAGAGAACCTTCTTCTGGGCCACCAGCCTCACCCAACACACAGCTTCATCTTCTGTCCCTTTCACTCCAATTCAGACTTCTCCGAAGGTGAGTGAGAACACATCAAGAGCATTCGAAACAGAAGGGAAAGCATGTGGAAAGGCTCTGGGGCAGGAGAATTCCAGGTATGTCCAGGAGCAGCAAGAAGGCCCTGTGGCCACAGGAGACAGCTTAGGACATGAGCTCAGAGAGGTGACAGATGGTGACAGAAAGCCATTCCAGGGCTATAACCCCATGAGACCCTGTTTCACTGGGCCATCCTGGCTACAGTGTTGAGAACAGATGACAGAGGGTTGAAGATGGCAAGGCAGGTCAATGACGAAGCTTTTCCAGGAACTCAGGCACTGTGGTCCAGACAGGTGGCCTTGGATGGAGTGGTTAGACCTATTCTGGGTCCATTTTGAAGATGGAGCTCACAGGATTTGCTGATGGGTTAGCTATTAGGAGCAGGAGAACAGAGGAATTGTGGTAACTCCCAGCTGTTGTGGGTTGTCCTGATCGAGGGGACGGAGTGGGTTTTTCGGGTGGTAGGAGGTAGTCCGTGTTCTGCATGCTGAGGAAGGTGCCTTTCCCAGTGGATCTGCTGAGGTTTGTGTCTGAGAGAACCTTTCACTTCTCCTCCCTCAGCAATGCTCAAGTACAAGTATCCCCCACTTTTTAAACGTTCACAGTAAGACACTTGGTTTTCTTGAAATAACTACATAATTACCCATCTTCAGTAAGAGGAAGAGACCTGAAGAGGATTTTCCTCTTATGAAAAAAGGTGAACTGTGAGAATCGCGTTCATCATCTGTTTTGGGGAGAAGCTCCTTCCGTTGGGAACCGCTCTCCGCATCCAGCCACCAGCACTTTGAATGGTGTCTGTGAGCCTCTATTGTGCTTTATCTTCATTTATGCTGGGCCTCCGTTAGGTACTTGTGTCCTGAGGCCTAAGAAAAGCCAAAAGAAGGAATTTTGGGGTCTGAGCACACTGTCTAATTGTTCCGTGTAAGTTAATGGCCATTCCTTCTTGACACCATTTCTGCTGTGCAAGGTTTCTCAGAAGCCCTGCACTTTCAAAGAGCAGGGAAACCTATACCCCATGCTGCGGGGTTAGTTTTAGTCTCCATGCTGGACAGAACATTTCATGACTGTCAGATTTTCTCACTCAAACATTGAGACTTTGACTACCTTCACCCATTTCTACCACCCCATCCCCGAATCTGGCACCTACCAATCTGCTATCAGTATCTATGCATTCAGTATTTGTTTATTCCACGTGGAATGTACATGAGAGCATCTGGGATTGGTCTTTCTGTGTCTGAGTTACTTGGAATAAGGTCCCCAAGGTCTGTGTTTCCAGGTCTGATTCTTGTGAATAATGCTGCAGTGAACGTGGGAGTGCATCTGTCTTTTTGAGGCAGTATTTTTGTGTTCTCCGAATCAATACTCAGTAGAGCCATTACTGTGCCATGTGGTAGTTTCATTTATTTTTTCAGGAACCTCCATACCATTTGTCACAGTGGCTGCACCAATTTCCATTCCCACCAACAGTGCACAGTGTCTCCTCCTCTGCAAACCCTTGACCCCAACTGGTGTCTGTCTCTGGACAATTGGTGATCCAACTGTTGTGAGGGGATAGCCGATTGTGGGTTTGACTGATGTTTCCCTGACGATTTTTAGTGATGTCTAACAACTTTCTCTGTCTGTTGCACCTGTGTGCCATCTTTGGAAAGTATCTATTCACATATTCCCCACGTTTTTTTATACAGTTTTTTTTTGTTTCTTTTGATTTGTATGAGTGTTGTGTGTATTTTTGATATTAGCCTCTTCTCACACATATGATTCGCAGATATTTTTTTCTTATTGGGTCAGTGGCCTTTTAAGTTTTTGCTGGTTTCTTTTGCCGTGTGGAAGATTTCAGTTTGATATTGTTCCACTTGTTTATTTTTGCTTTTGTTGCCTTTGCATTTGGTGTCCGATCTGAAGACTCTTTGCCAAAACCAATGTCGAGAGACTTAGTACCTGTGTCTTCTTGGAGGTTTATGGATTCAGGTCTTATGTTCAAATCATTCATCCATTAAAAATTTTGTGTGTGGTGTAAGAAAGTGGCCCAGTTATATTCTTCTGCATTTACTGTCCAGTTTGCATGTTACCGCTCACTGAAGAGACGGTCCTTCCCTCATGGCATATCTTCTGCTGCTGTGTCGTAAGTTAGGATCATCTACGTGTGGGTAAGTTTCTGAGCTTTCTGTTCTGTTCCACTGACCTGGTGTCTGTGTTTATGCCAGTACCATCCTGTTTTGATGACAACAGCTCTATAATCTAGCTTGAAATCCAGGAGTGTGTTGACTGCACCTTTCTTTCTTCAGGTTGCTTTGGGTATTTGGGGTCTTTTGTGATTCCATACAAGTTTGAGGACTGTTTTCTATTTGCTCGAATAATGCCACTGGAATTCAGATAGGGATTTCATCACATCTGTCAATTGCTTTGGGTACAATGGACATGTTCACATAATTAAATCTTCCAGTTAAGGAGCATGGCGTATGCTTCCATTTGTTTGTGTTGCCTTCCAAATCTTTGACCCATACATTCTGCCCCCCTCGACACACATGTTTTTCATTTCTTTTCTGCCATGTGTTGAGTGTACTATGTCTTTCGCATTTTTGGTTACTTTTATTCCTAGATTTTTTTTTTGATGCAATTGTAAATGGCATTGCTTTTTTAATTTCTCTTTGCGAACGTGTGTCATCAGTATACAGAAATGCAAGAACTTGGGTCATCTGGGTGGCCCCATAGGTGAAGCGTCTGCCTTCAGCTCAGGTCATGATCCCAGAGTCCTGGATTGAGCCCCATGTTGGGCTCCCCGCTTAGCGAGGGTCTGCTTCTCCCTCTTTCCTACACTCCCCCTGCATGTGCTTTTTCTCTTCCTCTCAAATAAATAAATAAAATCTGAAAAAAATAAAGACAACAGGTCTCTGTATATTGACTTTATATCCTGCAGCTTTCTTGCATTTGTTTAAACTAACTGTTTTTGTGTGTGTGTGTGTGTGTAATCTTTCGGGATTTCATGTCATTTGCAAATAGTGACAGTTTTCCTGTATGGATTTCATATCTTTCTCTTTTTTTAAAATGATGTTAGTCACCCTACAGTACTTCATTTGTTTTTGATGAAGTGTTCCGTGATTCATTGTTTGTATATAACACCTAGTGCTCATTATGACACGTGCCCTCCTTAATACCCATCACCAGGATAACCCATTCCCCTACCCCTCCCTTACTGCAACCTTCAGTTTGTTTCCCAGTGTCAACAGTCTCTCATGGTTCCTCTCCCCCTCTCATTCCCCCCCTTCACTTTTCCCTTCCTTCTTCTAATGTCCTCCATGCTATTCCTTCCATTCCACATAGGAGTCAAACCTTATGATAATTCTCTTTCTGTGCTTGCCTTAATTTCACTTAGCATAATCCCCTCCTGGTCAATTCACATTGGTGCAAATGGTGGGTATTCATCCTTTCTGATGACTGAGTAATATTCCATTGTATAGATGAACCACATCTTCTTTGTCCATTCATCTGCTGAAGGACATCTTGGCTCCTTCCACAGTTTGGCTATTATGGACATTGCTGCTATGAACATTGAGATACAGGTGCCCCTTCTTTTCATTACTCTGTGTCTATGGGGTAAATACCCAGTAGTGCAATTGTTGGGTCATAGGATAGCTCTGTGTTTAATGTCTTGCGGAACATCCATATTGTTCAAAAGTGGTTATACCAGTTGAATTCTCACGAGTAGTGTAAGAGGGCTCCCCTTTCTCCACATCATCTCTGACTTTTTGTAATTTCCTGTCTTGTTAATTTTTTTCTCAAGATTTTATTTATTTATTTGATAGAGATAGAGACAGCCAGTGAGAGAGGGAACACAAGCAGGGGGAGTGGGAGAGGAAGAAGCAGGCTCATAGCGGAGGAGCCTGATGTGGGGCTCGATCCCATAATGCCAGGATCACGCCCTTAGTCGAAGGCAGATCCTTAACCTCTGTGCCACCCAGGTGCCCCCTGCCTTGTTAATTTTAACCATTCTTACTGGTGTAAGGTGGTATCTCATTGTCGTTTTGATTTGTATTTGCCTGATGGCAAGTGATGTGGAGCATTTTTTCATGTGTCTGTTGGCCATTTGTATGTCTTCTCTAGAAGTATCTCTTTGTGTCTTCTGCCCATTTTTTGTGTGTCGAGTTTGAGGAGTTCTTTATAGATCTTGGATACCAGCCCTTTATCTGTAATATCATTTGCAGATATCTTCTTCTTTTCCATAGGTTGCCTTTGTGTTTTGTTGATCGTTTGCTTTGCTGTGCAGAAGGTTTTTATCTTGATGAAGTGCCAATAGTTCATTTTTGCTTTTATTTCCTTTGCCTTTAGAGACATGGCTTGCAAGAAGTTGTTGTGTCCAAGGTTGAAGAGTTCTTTTGATTTGGATATGATACAGGAATCCATTATCTTTCTTTCCTGATTGTATTCGAGTCCTCTGTCTTTCTTGGTGAGTCTAGCTAAGTTTGTCAGTTTTATTTATCTTTCCAAAAAAGGCACCTTTCAATTTCATTGTTTTTGTTTTTTTTTTTTTTTGGTCTTTTTAGTCTCTGTTGGATTTATTTATGCATTCCTTTTTGTTATTTTCTTATTTCTACTATATTGGGTCTTTGTTGTTTTATTTTTTACTTCTTTACCACATAAATCAGGTTGTTAATGGAGACCCTTCTCATGGATTGATGAAGACTTGAGTTTCTATGAATGTCCCCCATAGAGCTACTTTTGCTGCATCCCATAAGTTTTTGTAAGTTGTCTTTTTCATCAGTGTCAAGGTACTTCTAAAATCTTTTTTGATTTCTTCTTTGACTGTTGGTTGTTCGGTAGCATGTTTTTAATTCTCCACATATTTTTTTGAGATTATTTAAGTATCTGACAGAGAGTGAGACAGTGAGAGAGGGAACGCAAGCAGGAGGGGTGAGAGAGGGAGAAGCGGGCTTCCCACTGAGCAAGGAGCCTGATTCCAACCTAAATCCCAGGATCCTGGGATCAGGACCTGAGCTGAAGGCAGATCCTTAACAACTGATCCACCCAGGCTCCCCAATCTCCACCTATTTTTGACTGTCCCATTTTTTTCTTGAGACTGATTTCTAGTTTCATATCTTTGTGGTTGGACAAGATTTGAAGCAGAAGGTGAAGAGCATTCAGATTAAAAGTTTCTTTCCTGGAGGGATTTCTGAGGGCAGACCATGAGTTCTGTGGGGACGGAGGAAGGTTTTGTGAGACGGGGGTGGGGTTAACCCTTGTTAGAATTACTGACTACTACCATGCAGGCTGTGTGCTACTGTTCACACCGTAGTCCTGATGGACTTGTACTTCATTAGGAACATTTTCTAGGAGGTTTAGGCATAGCCTTCTCTTAAAGAAAGGTGCCATGTGGGTTCATGGCATGACCCCAGGTCAGCAACCAGGATGTATGGTATTGTGGGGGATGAGAAACAGGCTTTCTGTGGGAAGTGACAGAAATAGTTTATGGTGAGCTCCATGACCATAGGTGAGGTCCCGAGTGACCCACTGGGTGTTGGGTTCTGTGGATCTGTCTCATCAGGTGCTGTGGAATTCAGGGACACCCTCCTGTCTGTGGATTTGTGTGGAGACAGGTAGACATCAGTGTTTGGCCAGGCACAAGGGTCGCCCTGGACCACCACCAGAGGTGCAGCGTGTGCGGGAGCCACTGCTTGCTTTCCACGAAAGCTGACCAGGGTCTTTGACCGTGATTTCTAGCAGCTGCAAGGGGAGAGGAGGCCGGGGGTGGTGCACACTTCCTAGAGTTGTGGTCAGGACTAGTCTGGAACCCACTGAAGTCAGCCACACTGGGCACAGAAGGCCCCCAGTCAGTGTAGCTGTGGGCACTGCTCCCATGGTACTTTCGGGCCGGCTCCATGCTGCCACCTCCTGCTTTTCATCATCATCTTCAAAGTCATGTGCCTCTGCTCTTGCCCCATGGCCTCCGGGGTATTGTCAGTCCTCCATCTGGCCCTCGTCCCTGTTGCCCTGTGCAGTCCGATGCCAGGATAGCCTTCTCGAGACAATCATCTGGCCCTGATGGAACACTTCCATGGATCTCGTGTGATGCAAGGATGAAGCCCTGCCCTGGAAGGGGGCTGCAGGTCCCCAATCAGGAGAGCCATGTCTCCCTTTTCAGCATGGCCTGCCCTCCCCTCAGTCTTCTTCAGGGAAGCTCTCCCCACTTCCTGAGATGACAGCTCTGAACTTAAAAATGAATGTTATTTTACATATCTCTATGCCTTAGTTCATCCATGGCATGTCTTTCAACCCCGTTAGTGGGTTTTTTTTTTTTTTAGCAGTTCTGAAGGGCTGTCTGCTCAAGGAGGGGATGACCCGGGTGGGGCAGCTTTCTCTCTCATCTCCCTCAGCATGTCTCTGAGCCCTGGGGCCAACTGTGCCACTGAGGATTGAGGGACCCGAGCCAGCTCATCCTGAGCCCAGGCTCTGTCAGCTGTGTAGACGGATGCGTGTCAGAGTGGTGGGCAGCGGCATGGGCCAGGGGCAGGCAGTGTCTCCTCATTCCTTCCCTCCCTTCCTCGCAGATATAGCTCAGAGCAGCCTTCAACACCTGCATCTCCAGATCCCTTGACCTGTGCCTCCTGTGTTCAGCTGGTGACCTTGGAGTTTTGCATTGATTCTACCTCCCATACCCTCTCCTGTAGCAGTTCCTGGATCAGGGGAGTGGTGGGACTCTTGTCTGCTTTTGATCTTCTTCCTGTCCCTCACCAAGCCCACCCACCTTTGCATCTTCCATGTAAGTGTTTGGAAGCAAGCCCATCCACAGGGAACCTATTAGCCAAATGGATCCAGGCAAAGAACATTGAAGTAGAGATCCAGGATCCATAATAAACCTGCTCGGAAACTTGTCCCAAAGTCTGTGACTCTCTCACAATGTAACAGAAACAATAATAGCTTTCTGGACTGTGAAGTGACATGTGTCTCTACTTCTAATCTTAAATGCATAGGTGCTGAGCCTGGACTGAAAAGGACCATGGCTCCCGTGGGCTGGGATCCACAGTAAGAACTCAGTGAAATCTGAATTCAAGGCATAGAGTGAATAATTATTGTAGAGTGAATCCTCCCAAGTAGGGCTTATGAACAATGCACAGGAAAAGCTTTTTCAAAGAGGTTTCTGAAAGAAAAATCTTTTTTAAAAATTTATTTTAATTCCAGTAGAGCTAACCTACAGTGTTACATTCGTTTCAGGTGTACAATAGAGTGATTCAGTAATTCTATAAATTACTCAGTGGTCATCAAGAAAAGTGTCCTCTTAATCCGCTTCATCTATTTGACTCATCCCTCTATCCACCTCCTCTCTGGTATCCATCCGTTTGTTCTCTATTGTTAAGAGTTTGTATTTTGCCACACCCATACTCAGGCAACCCTGTTTGGGTAGAGTTGCCCTGTCCCCTGCGAGGGGGGATGGGTGTGGGAACGCTGTGAGCCACTATTTCCAGGCTTTTGTTCCCTGGCATCTTTCTCTGGCGGTCTGCTGTGCCTCTTCTGAGAGTCAGAGCAGCAGAGGCTGAATTGTCACAGAACAGAGGGATTGCGGCATGTTCTTCACGGATGTTCTGGCCACTTTAACTCCGTTACTGTTGGTGCTGCTCAACCCCATAGCGTCCCTGGATGTGTGCCCCACACCTGGTGTCCCTGTCCTCACTTCCAGGGCAGGTGCATCTCTGTCCTTTGTGTTTCTAAGGCCACCAGCCACCAGCCGTCCCCTGGAGCTCCCAGATCTCCAGGTCTCAGTCTGGATCCCGTGAGCACACCAGGATTACGGAGTTTCCTGAGAAGCCTGGTGGCATACCACCTCCTTCAGGGTCTCAGTCTGCTGTTTCCTGGGTGCCAACCACGAGTTCGCCCGCTGCCCCATGCAGGTGGCCCACCAGCCGCCAGCCGCCCCGTGTGCTCCCGGGTCTCTGGGTCTGTCTATTCCCGGTGAGCACACTGGGATTCCGGAGTTCCGTGAGAAGCCTGGTGGTGGGCGCACCTGGTTCAGGGTCTCAGTCTGCTGTTTCCTGGGTTCTGACCATGAATCTGCCCTCTCCCCTGTGCAGGTGGCCTGCCAGCCTCCAGTGGACCCGCACGCGCTCCAGGAGCTCTCATTCTCATTCTGGATCCCATGAGCACACTGGGATTCCTGTGTTCTGGGAGATGCCTAGTGGTGTGCTCTCTGGGCTCACCAGTCTCAGTCCTCTCTCTAGGGGTGCCTTCTGTGAATCTGCCAGCTCCCCTGTGCAGGTGGCTGCTACTTCCTGGCGCCCAAATGCGGTGGCTCCCTCCCCCTTCCTTTTATCTTCCAGTATCTGTGCCAGGTTTCAGGACTCCCCGCTTCCTACCTCAATACACAGCGCTGGAGATGTTCATTTGTAGAGATCCAGATATATCTTCCTGCCTCTCAGGCTGATTCCGTGGTTGTTTAGGCTGGCCTGCTACCTATCCAGCAGGACTCAGGGGATCTGCGGAAAAAGGAGTCCCCTACTCCTCCACCATCTTAACTCCTCTCTTGTACCTGAAATAGTATTTAAAAACACTCAGCTCAGCCTCTTCTACAAAGTGAGCCAATGCTTATAAACCTGGCTAAAATATTGCCTTACCTACGTTGACTTCCCAGCCATCCTAGTGTTTAAATGGTGTGACTGTGACTTACATTAGTCAACATTTGCAGAGAAAGAACTTAGTGCATCCAGGGGGCACTTCATGTTGAAATTAGTTTGTGACAACGAGCTACTGTGTTTTATTCTGCAGTCCAAGGGAATGGTGCCAGACATCTCTAAGGTGTCTAGCAGTTCTACAATTCTGATTTTAAGTGGTCTGTGTGCTTCAGAGATTTGGGCAGGAGAAGGGCAGGAGTCCAGAGACTGTGAACACTTCTGTTACCTGTGCTGACCATGGAGCAGGTAGCCTTCTGTGGGCATCATTTTGATTTCTTGGTACTCTTGTGAAAGGTGCTTTTGTCTCAAATTCCTCCATTTAGTAGTCATTATAATGATGAAAGTAATTTTTATCTTATATCATCTGTGGGCCCTGATCCTGGGCTCCCAGGGAAGCTATCCTTTAACATTTTAACTGGCTCAAAATGATTGGGCAAAAACTCAAAGCATGGGCCCTATTTCTGCCCCAAGCACATGTTGTACATCTGCTTTGAGAAGAAAACAACCAAAAATGCCAACATGAAGATAAGAAAAAATAAAGAACCTCTTTGGCTCCCATAAGATTAAAGTCATACTGACATGTACATACTGAAAATGCATGAAACCATTGCATTTCCTAAAGCCAAAGCCTTGGAGGGTCTGAGAGCCACTGACCTTGCCCAGAACCAGGCACACCCCAGCAGGGAGGTCTGGTGCAGAAAGGGAAGGGGCAGGACTCTGAGGGTGGTCTGCAGCTAGAGGGGTCCCTAGAAGGGGCCAGGTGTGTGTGGGTGCCCTGGCCCATGACCCCACCCATTCCTGTGCCGGGTGTTGGGTAGAGGAGGCGCCTCTTGGCCCCCCTGCACTTTCAGGGTTCCAGGGGCTTGAGGGCGGGTTGCCCAGCATCCAAGGGGCTCAGGCACCAACCTCCCCAACCATTCACTGCTTGGGGGTGGAGATGTCTCTGTGGGCAGTCCCAGATTTGCAGTGGGTTGCAGAATTGGGGCAGAAGAAGGGGCACTGAGAGAGAGAGAGTTGCCCTGTGGAGATCCCTGCTGGTGAGTGAGCAGCTTGCACTGGGGTGGGGGTCTGGGGGTAGGGCGCGCCCCAGGTGGGAGGCAAGGTTTTGGAAGGGCACGTGGAGAGGGTTCATTGTGGGTACTCAGGTGAGTTTTCTTTTTCCCTTTAAAGTCTCTTCTGCCCCATGTCCTCAACTGACCTTATTCCCCATACCCGGGAACTCCAGGGCACCCACTCACCTGAGCTTTTGTGGGATGGGTTGCAGAATTTCAGCGTTTCCCGTGTTCCCCTGGAAGAGTGCGGGTAACGACCTCACACAAACCCCACTTTCAGTTCTCTGACACAGTGCAGATGATGAATCTTGAGCAGTACCCTGAGTTCAGCAGGGTGTGTCCTGGTCCCCCAGGCACAGGTGTGGCAGTAGCAAGCCCCAGAGCCATCCCCCAACTTCAGCATTATGTCCCGTGTGCCCCTGGGTAGTGGTAATTGGCTATTAGAATCATGTAGGAATATCCTCCAGGTGGGGGCCTGCAGGCGGGCGTAAACCAGACCCCACTCTAGTTGCATTGGGAATAGACGAATTGAGGGTTTCTTTAGAAGAGTAAGTCTGCTTTCCAGAAAAGGCAAGGTCATTGGTCTATTGAGAATGAAGATAATTACTGATAAACAACAAGTATGTGTTGCCCCTTCGCCCAGAAACCGAAGCAGGTGTGCAGGCTTTAGGTCAGAGGTGCCTTCTTCTCCCCACCAGACAGCAATTCTCTGCTCTGGCTCCAAGAAACCCGAGGTTTTGAACGTCAGCATCAGAGTCAGCGAGGTAGCTTGTCACAGGATGCCAGTGTTCACAGAAAGCAAAGGTATGTTTGGCAAAATGTCCTATCTATGTCAGGGCTGGAGGTAAAACCTCTCATTATCCCAAAACCTCCTGGCCTGTTCTCTTTTCTCTAGTTGAGCCACAAAGTAAAATTGAAGTAGCTGTCAGCATTCTGGGTTTGGTGCAGGAATTACTTAGTTTCCCTGGAGGTAGAACGTTGCAGGGGATCACAATTTCTCTGTCCATTTATTGCTTACAAATGTATTTTGACCATCTGTTTCCTAGGAACCCTCTTTTATTAGAAAGGGAAGGTGAGATTCACTCTGTGCCTGTTTGTAACATCTAATTTGTTCCTTCATCTAACAGTGTTTATTCAATTGGGCCTAAGATATGGTTGAGTGGCCAACATCTAGAGTTAGGTGGCTTTTTTCATCTGATACAGACTTGGATGATGTCATTTGACAAAGGTGATGTTTCATCATTGATTAGTTTATTCATCAGAAGAGTTAAAATTAGGGTGGAGGGAAAATTGAAAATTTTCCAAAGCGGCCTGTTCCTGTTTAAAAGTTGAGCTTGACTTTCTAGTTTTACTAAATGTATTATCTCGATATTTTGAGGTGCCATATTCTCTCTGTAGTTTCTTTGGTGGTGGAGTCAGAAGGAGAGTCTGGGAATTCTTTTGGATAGTGGCATGCTGGTGGCTTCAAGGGGCTTGGCGTCAGGAGCCTTGGGGTGAACTCTGCAACTGCTTGTCTGACCCTAGATGCATCTCCTAGAGGTTTTGTTTCCTCTTATGAAATTGCTGGCAGATAATGTTCTGCTCAAAGGGGAAGCCTCCCATCCTGTTGGTGGGAATGCAAAGTGGTGCAGCCAGTCTGGGAAACAGTGTGGGGGTTCCTCAAAAAGTTAAACATTGAACAACCCCATGATCCAGCAATTGCTCTCCTAGGTATTTACCCAAAGGATACAAAAATGTGGATTCGAAATGGGTACATGCACCATGATGTTTATAGCAGAAATGTCCACAGTAGCCAAATTATAGAGAGAATCCCAACGTCCATGCACTGATGAATGGGTAAAACAGATGTGGGATACATATATATACACTGGAATATGACCCAGATTCAAAAAGAATGAAAACTTACCATTTGCAAGGATGTGGATGGACCTAGAGTGTATTAAGCTAAGCAAAATCATTGAGGAAAGACAAATATCCCATGCTCTCATGCCTGTGGAACTTCAGAAAGAAAACAGATGAACAGAGTTGAGGAGTGATGAGAGAGGCAAACAAGGAAATAGACTCAACCTTGGAGAACAAACTGAGTGTTGCTGCAGGACAGGGGCATGGGGGGAAGAGTTAAATGGGTGAGGGGTATTAAGGAGGGCACTTGTGATGAGCACCGAGTTCTGTATGCAGGTGAGGAATCACTAAATCCTACCCCTGAAGCGAATATTCCATGGCATGTGAACTAACTGGAATTTAAGTAAGAGGAGAAAGGTAAAAGTGTTCTGCTTCATGAAGAGTGAGGTAAAATTGTAGTGATTTGGGCTGTACTATTCTATAAATGAGAGTTGTAAATCACCCTGTTGTAGGATACACTAGTTTCTTATCACATAAGGAGTCCTCAGAAAGCTGCAATGAAAGATTCAGGTCTCAGAGCATGTTCATGTTCCACTGATATGTTACAGTTTGCACAGGTAGGAAAGAAGGTGGAGAGAAAGGCAACAGAAGGGGAAAGTAGGTGTGAACCTTTCATTAGTTAGCGTTATAGCTTTCTCATGAACGCCTTGCGCCAGTGTGATTTTGGAAGCAGAGAGGTAATCCGGGAGCTTTGCAGGAGATGGGGGAGTTCCAGGTCTGGGTAAAGCTGACAGGGGTTCCAGAGGAGAGCTGAATGCATTCTGCAGCAGGGTGTGGGCAGGGTGGGCTCCAGGGGTGGCTGTGGGTCTCCTGGGTGAGAGTTGTGACAGGTGAGGGCTGTGTGCAAGTTCCTGGCTGAGGACAAGTGAGGCACAGGTGGAGAGCTGGCAGAAAACCTTCTTCTGGGCCACCAGCCTCACCTAACACACACAGCCTCATCTTCTGTCCCTGTCACTCCAATTCAGACTTCTCCGAAGGTGAGTGAGAACACATCAGGAGCATTCTGAACAGAAGGGAAAGCATGTGCATAGCTCTGGGGCAGGAAAATTCCAGCTATGTCCTGGAGTAGCAAGATGGCCCTGTGGCCACAGGAGACAGCTTAGGACATGACCTCAGAGAGGTGACAGAAAGCCATTCCAGGGTTATAACCCCATGAGACCCTGTTTCACTGGGCCATCCTGGCTACAGTGTTGAGAACAGATGACAGAGGGTTGAAGATGGCAAGGCAGGTCAATGACAAAGCTTTTCCAGGAGCTCAGGCACTGTGGTCCAGACAGGTGGCCTTGGATGGAGTGGTTAGACCTATTCTGGGTCCATTTTGAAGATGGAGCTCACAGGATTTGCTGATGTGTTAGCTATTAGGAGCAGGAGAAGGGAGGAATTGGGGTAACTCCCAGCTGTTGTGGGTTGTCCTGATCGAGGGGAAGGAGAGGGTTTCTCGGGTGGTAGGAGGTAGTCCGTATTCCACATGCTGAGGAAGGTGCCTTTCCCAGTGGATCTGCTGAGGTTTGTGTCTGGGAGAACCTTTCACATCTCCTCCCTCAGCAATGCTCAAGTACAAGTATCCCCCACTTTTTAAACGTTCACAGTAAGACACTGGGCTTTCTTGAAAGAACTACGTTATTACCCAGCTTCAGTAGAGGAAGAGACCTGAAGAGGATTTCCCTCTTATGAAAAAAGGTGAACAGTGAGAATCGCATTCAGCATCTGTTTTGGGGAGAAGCACGAAAGAGGCGTCGTGCACCCCAACCTGCTCCTTCCGCTGGGAACTGCTCTCCGCATCCAGCCACCAGCACTTTGAATGGTGTCTGTGAGCCTCTGCTGTGCTTTATCTTCATTTATGCTGGGCCTCCATTAGAAACTTGTGTCCTGAGGCCTAAGAAAAGCCAAAGAGAAGGAATTTTGGAGTCTGAGGACACTATCTAATTGTGCCGTGTAAATTAATGGCCATTCCTTCTTGAACACCATTTCTGCTGTGCAAGGTTTCTCAGAAGCCCTGTACTTTCAAAGAGCAGGGAAACCTATACCCCATGCTGCGGGGTTAGTTTTAGTCTCCATACTGGACGGAACATTTCATGACTGTCGGATTTTCTCACTCAAACATTGAGACTTTGACCACCTTCACCCATTTCTAACACCCCATCCCCGAATCTGGCACCTACCAATCTGCTATCAGTATCTATGCATTCAGTATTTGTTTATTCCACGTGGAATGTACATGAGAGCATCTGGGATTGGTCTTTCTGTGTCTGAGTTACTTGGAATAAGGCCCCCAAGGTCTGTGTTTCCATGTCTGGTTCTTGTGAATAATGCTGCAGTGAACGTGGAAGTGCATCTGTCTTTTTTAGGCAGTATTTTTGTGTTCTCCGAATCAATACTCAGTAGAGCCATTAATGGGTCATGTGGTAGTCGCATTTATTTTTTCAGGAACCTCCATACCGTTTGTCACAGTGGCTGCACCAATTTCCATTCCCACCAACACTGCACAGTGTCTCCTCGTCTGCACACCCTTGACCCCACCTGGTGTCTGTCTCTGGGACAATTGCTGTTCCAACTGTTGTGAGTGGATAGCCGATTGTGGGTTTGACTGATGTTTCCCTGATGATGATGAGTGATGTCTAACAACTTTTTCTGTCTGTTGGCACCTGTGTGCCATCTTTAGAAAGTATCTATTCACATATTCCCCACATTTTTTATACAATTTTTTTGTTTTGATTTGTATGAGTGTTGTGTGTATTTTGGATATTAGCCTCTTCTCACACATATGATTCGCAGATATTTTTTTTCTTATTGGGTCAGTGGCCTTTTAAGTTTTTGCTGGTTTCTTTTGCCGTGTGGAAGATTTCAGTTTGAGTTCCACTTGTTTATTTTTGCTTTTGTTGCCTTTGCATTTGGTGTCCGATCTGAAGACACTTTGCCAAAACTAATGTCGAGAGACTTAGTACCTGTGTCTTCTTGGAGGTTTATGGATTTAGGTCTTATGTTCAAATCATTCATCCATTAAAAATTTTGTGTGTGGTGTAAGAAAGTGGACCAGTTATATTCTTCTGCATTTAGTGTCCAGTTTGCCTGTTACCGCTCACTGAAGAGACAGTCCTTCCCTCATGGCATATCTTCTGCTGCTGTGTCGTAAGTTAGGATCATCTACGTGTGGGTAAGTTTCTGAGCTTTCTGTTCTGTTCCACTGACCTGGTGTCTGTGTTTCTGCCAGTACCATCCTGTTTTGATGACAACAGCTTTGTAATCTAGCTTGAAATCCAGGAGTGTGTTGACTGCACCTTTCTTTCTCCAGGTTGCTTTGGGTATTTGGGGTCTTTTGTGATTCCATACAAGTTTGTGGACTGTTTTCTATTTGCTCGAATAATGCCGCTGGAATTCAGATAGGGATTTCATCATATCTGTCGATTGCTTTGGGTACGATGGACATGTTCACATAATTAACTCTTCCAGTTAAGGAGCATGGCGTAAGCTTCCATTTGTTTGTGTTGCCTTCCAAATCTTTGACCCATACATCCTGCCCCCCTCGACACACATGTTTTTCATTTCTTTTCTGCCATGTGTTGAGTGTACTATGTCTTTCTCATTTTTGGTTACTTTTATTCCTAGATTTTTTTTTGATGCAATTATAAATGGCATTGCTTTTTGAATTTCTCTTTGCAAAAGTGCGTCATCAGTATGCAGAAATGCAAGAAGTTGGGTCACCTGGGTGGCCCCATAGGTGAAGCTTCTGCCTTCATCTCAGGTCATGAACTCAGAGTTCTGACATTGAGCCCTGTGTTGGGCTCCCCGTTTAGCGAGGGTCTGCTTCTCCCTCTTTCGGACACTCCCCCTGCCCTTGCTTTTTCTCTTCCTCTCAAATAAATAAATAAAATATGAAAAAAAAAAGAGAACAGGTCTCTGTATATTGACTTTATATCCTGCAGCTTTCTAGAATTTGTTTATTCTAACAGTTTTTTTTTTTGTGTGTGTGTGTGTGGAATCTTTCGGGATTTCATGTCATTTGCAAATAGTGACAGTTTTCCTGTATGAATTTCATATCCTTCTATTTTTTTAAAATGATGTTAATCACCCTACAGTACTTCATTTGTTTTTGATGAAGTGTTCCATGATTCATTGTTTGCATATAACACCTAGTGCTCATTATGACACGTGCCCTTCTTCTTTTTAAAAAGAATTTATTTATTTATTCGACAGATAGAGACAGCCAGAGAGAGAGGGAACTCAAGCAGGGGGAGTGGGAGAGGAAGAAGCAGGCTCACAGCGGAGGAGCCTGTTGTGGAGTTCGATCCCCTAATGCCGGGATCACGCCCTGAGCCGAAGGCAGATGCTTAACCGCTGTGCCACCCAGGTGCCCCAACACGTGCCCTCCTTAATACCCATCACCAGGATAACCCATTCCCCTACCCTCCCTTTCTGCAACCTTCAGTTTGTTTCCCAGTGTCAGTAGTCTCTCATGTTTCATTTCCCCTCTCATTACCTCACTTCACTTTTCCCTTCCTTCTTCTAATGTCCTCCATGCTATTCCTTCCATTCCACATAGGAGTGAAATCATATGATAATTGTCTTTCTCTGCTTGCTTTAATTTCACTTAGCATAATCCCCTCCTGGTCCATGCACGTTTGTGCAAGTGGTGGGTATTCATCCTTCTGTCGACTGAGTAATATTCCATTGTATAGATGAACCACATCTTCTTTGTCCATTTATCTGCTGAAGGACATCTTGGCTCCTTCCACAGTTTGGCTATATGGACATTGCAGCTATGAACATTGGGATACAGGTGCCGCTTCTTTTCATTACTCTGTGTCTATGGGGTAAATACCCAGTAGTGCAATTGGTGGGTCGTAGGATATCTCTGTGGTTAACGTCGTGAGGAACATCCATATTGTTTTCAAAAGTGGCTGTACCAGCTTGAATTCTCACGAGTAGTGTAAGAGGGCTCCCCTTTCTCCACATCCTCTCTGACATTTTTTTATTTCTGTCTTGTTAATTTTTTTTTCAAGATTTTATTTATTTATTCCACAGAGATAGAGACAGCCAGCGAGAGAGGGAACACAAGCAGGGGGAGTGGGAGAGGAAGAAGCAGCATCATAACGGAGGAGCCTGATGTGGGGCTCGATCCCATAATGCCAGGATCATGCCATGAGCCGAAGTCAGACGCTTAACCGCTGTGCCACCCAGTTGCCCCCTGCCTGGTTAATTTTAACCATTCTAACTGGTGTAAGGTGGTATCTCATTGTCGTTTTGATTTGTATTTGCCTGATGGCAAGTGATGTGGAGCATTTTTTCATGTGTCTGTTGGCCATTTGTATGTCTTCTCTGGAGAAGTATCTCTTTGTGTCTTCTGCCCATTTTTTGGGTGTCGAGTTTGAGGAGTTCTTTATAGATCATGGAAACCAGCCCTTTATCTGTAATATCATTTGCAGATATCTTCTTCGATTCCATAGGTTGCCTTTTTGTTTTTTGATCATTTGCTTTGCCAAGCAGAAGCTTTTTATCCTGATGAAGTGCCAATAGTTCATTTTTGCTTTTATTTCCTTTGCCTTTAGAGACGTGGCTTGCAAGAAGTTGTTGTGTCCAAGGTTGAAGAGTTCTTTTGATTTTGATATGAGACAGGAATCCATTATCTTATTTTCCTGATTGTATTCGAGTCCTCTGTCTTTCTTGGTGAGTCTAGCTAAGTTTGTCAGTTTTGTTTATTTTTCCAAAAAAGGCCGCTCTCATTTTCATTGTTTTTTTTTTTTTTTGTCTTTTTAGTATCCATTGTATTTATTTATGCATTCCTTTTTGTTATTTCCTTATTTCTACTAATTTGGGGCTTCGTTTGTTTTTTTTTTCTACTTCTTTACCACATAAATCAGGTTGTTTATTGGAGACCATTCTCATGGAATGATGAAGACTTGAATTGCTATGAATGTCCCCCATAAAGCTACTTCTGCTGCTTAAAACTCATTGTCAGTATTCAGAGTTTTTCAATGCTGATCTTCTCCTGTATAAGTTACCAAAAACCTAAAATATGTATGAACTTTAAAAAACGCTATATTGAAAATGACAGCAGGGAAGTTCCATTTTGTGAATATTGTGTCAATGGATCTCTATTTTGACATCAGTGTTCATTAGAAATGATGACATTTCATGTGAGTATAAATATCAATGTGAAAAAGAAAAGGTAGGAAGAACCTTGAATGTTTAAGTAATTGGTGAAATGACAGCTCTGTGTGTGTGTGTGTGTGTGTGTGTGTGTGTGTGTGTGTGTGTGTGTGTTTAATTGATTTTCAGTGAATGGTTCAGCTTCTTGTAGGGCCTCCGAGAGAGCCCAGGTGAACCTTTCAATGAGTTGGTATCTGTTTTCAGAACATGGGAATCTCTTAGTCCAATAGTCAATCCGGCAAGCTTTGAGGTCTTGAAGAGTTTCAGTCCTCAGCGATGGTGTTGCAGACCCTTGTGAGCAAACCCTAGGGTATGCTCAGAGCCCTCATTAGCTGGTACCAAGGTGTGAGGATTTCAGACAGCATTTTCCAAAGAAGTACCTCTTGAGTCTCTGTCCTTGTCAGTTCCCTACACTTCCTTACACTAGTTATGTGATCAGTGTGTTTCAGGATAATCCCCACATGTGATTTTTGCTATTTCCTACTAGTCCTATCTGTTTCTCATCTTCTTCTTTTATGGTAGGGGTTGGGAAGCAACCTGTGTGGTGTAGGAAGGGGTGTGGTTGTTGTCTGCCTTCAGAGGACCGAATGATGCCTAGAAATTGTACTGTAGTTTGAGGTCAATTGTTCATCCTCTGAGTGTCAGGAATTCCATCACTCTACTTTGATGCTAGTCTGTTCTTCAAGCTGTCCTCAGAAATAAGGATGTCATCCATCTAGGGAATACTGGTTTGTGTGTATGTTTTCATTTTAGGAAAAGCCTTGCTGTTCCTGAAAATAATACTGTAGAGCACCCTTTCCTGTTCTTATTGGCCATGAGTCAATCTTTTGTGAAGTATTCATTTATAAATAGACTTTCTATGGTTGATGAGCAGGAATTTTTTATTGACAAGTCTTTGTCAGTGTGTGTATTGCAAATCTTTACTTCCCAGCCTGCGGTTCACTTTTTCATTTTCTTATGGTCATAAGATAAGTAGAAATGTCACATTTTTATGAAGTCCCACTGAATTCTTTTAAATGGTTAGTGCACCCTATGTCCTACCCCAAGATTGACAGGTTCTACGTTTTCTTTCAGAAATTGTCCAATGGGAAGCACAATCCATCTCAAATTTATGAATTGCATTTTTAATTCTAATAGGGTATTTATAGACTGTTTAGGATTTTCTATGTACACAATCGTATTATCTGTGAATAGTCACAATTATCCCCTCAATTCTTATACTTTTTGTTTCTCTTGCCTTCTAACGCTGGTAGATTCTCTGATGCAACGTTGAATAGAGCAGCATTGTTTGAAGATTTTAATATACCTTTCTCAATATCTGAAAGAAAAAGCAGACAAAACATTGGTAACAAATGTGACCTAATTGACATATAGGGAACATTCCATAATAAGTGCAGAATACATTATTTTCAAGTGGTCATAGACTCTTTACCCAAATAGATGATAGGTGGGGCCACGAATCAAGTCTACAAATGTTAAACCCTGAAATTAACTAGATTCTATTCTTAGACCACAGGGGAATTGAGCCACAGTCATAGCGAAAAGAAAACCAGGAAGTCCTTCAATGTTTAAAAATTAAATGGAACTTTGCTACATATCCTAAAGGTCAGAGAAGGAATCTCAATGGAAATACTGAACCTTTTCTACATGAGGGCTCACACACAATGGCACTTTCTTTGTGAAGAGCATTATAATAACCTAGACAGGAGTTGAGCCTTAAGTCAGAGTTCTTCCTGCCCCAGCCACACCTGGCAGCCTTGGCCTGTGGTCCCCCTCAGCTGTCCTATCTGGTGGCCCTGAGCTAAGGGGTCAACATGGCCATATGGAAATGGGAAGCTCCCCACTCATAGTGATGGCAGTGCCCCCTCCCCAGCTGCCCTTTCTGGTTGCTCTGAGCTAAGGGGGTCAACATGGCCATATGGAAATTAGAAGCTCCCCACTCTTAGTGATGACGTCGCTATCGTATCATCCTCACCAGTCCAACAACATGATTTCTGAGTGAAATATGACACAGGAGCGACTTCTTGGCCTTCCTTCAGGTTTGAAAAACATCTGGTGAGTCATCGATTAGGAATATGGATTCAACATGTGTTCTTTCTTCTGGAAAAGAAATAGACCCAATAGCAATTAGGGCTTCCTGAGCACCTGTTCCTGAGAGACATCATACTGGCTCTTTGTAGCATTCTGCCTCTTAAACTTCTCAACTAGGGTGTAGATATTTTTAGGCACATTTTCAGGTGGTTAGACAGGGACTCGGATGATATGAGTCACAGAGGATTTTAGTGTCAGAAACCTAAGTGGGATCCCCAAATTGACTCCAAATCCCTTGTTGTTCCATACAGGGTACTATTTCCCTCTTATCTCTGGTCTTCTCGATCTGGAAACCTATCAAGTATCAGGATTTTCTTGTCATGTGGACAACTGGAACAAATTCAGTGGGCCTTTTCACCTCTGCCAATGGTGATCATTAAGATCATTATCTCAGTGGAGGACCTCTGGGTAAGATACTCAAAGATCCTTAGGAATACAGACAGTATAATATTTTTCTGGTATTAAAGTTACTGAAACCAACTATCTTTTTTAGTCGATTCAGGCTCTGGTATGTTCAGAGGGTGCTGTAAAACAGGTCTGAAATAGTATTTAAAAACACTCAGCTCAGCCTCTTCTACAACGTGAGCCAATGCTTATAAACATGGCTAAAATATTCCCTTACCTACGATGACTTCCCAGCCATCGTAGTGTTTATATGTTATGACTGTGACTTACATTAGTCAACATTTGCAGAGAAAGAACTTAGTGCATCCAGGGAGCACTTCATGTTGAAATTAGTTTGTGACAATGAGCTACTGTGTTTTATTCTGCAGTCCAAGGGAATGGTGCCAGACATCTCTAAGGTGTCTAGCAGTTCTACAATTCTGATTTTAAGTGGTCTGTGTGCTTCAGAGATTTGGGCAGGAGAAGGGCAGGAGTTCAGAGACTGTGAACACTTCTGTCACCTGTGCTGACCATGGAGCAGGCTGCCTTCTGTGGACATCATTTTGATTTCTTGGTACTCTTGGGAAAGTGCTTTTGTCTCACATTCCTCCATTTAGGAGTAATTATAATGATAAAAGTAATTTTTATTTTATATCATCTTTGGGCCCTGATCCTGGGCTCCCAGGGAAGCTATCCTTTAACATTGTACCTGGCTCAAAATGACTGGGCAAAACCTCAGTGCATGGGCCCTATTTCTGCCCCAAGCACATGTTGTACATCTGCTTCGAGAAGAAAACAATAACCAAAAATGCCAACATAAAGATAAGAAAAAATAAAGACCCTCTTTGGCTCCCATAAGATTAAAGTCATACTGACATATACATACTGAAAATGCATGAAAACATTGCATTTCCTAAAGCCCAAGTCTTGGAGGGTCTGAGAGTCACTGACCTTGCCCAGAACCAGGGACACCCCAGCAGGGAGGGCTGGTGCAGAAAGGGAAGGGGCAGGTCTTTGAGGGTGGTCTGCAGCTAGAGGGGTCCCTGGAAGGGGCCAGGTGTGTGTGGGGGCCCCAGCCCACGAGCCCACCCATGCCTGTGCCTGGTGTTGAGTAGAGGAGGCTCCTCTTGGGCCCCCTGTACTTTCAGGGTTCCAGGGGCTTGAGGGCAGGTTGCCTAGCATTCAAGGAGTTCAGGCACCACCCTCCCAGACCATTCACCACTTGGGGGTGTAGCTCCATCACTGTGGGCGGTCCCAGATTTGCAGTGGGTTGCAGTCCTGGGGCAGAAGAAGGGGCACTGAGAGAGAGAGAGTTGCCCTGTGGAGATCCCTGCTGGTGAGTGAGCAGCTTGCACTGGGGTGATGGTCCAGGGGTAGGGTGCGCCCCAGGTGGGAGGCAGGGTTCTGGAAGGGCACGAGGAGAGGGTTCATTGTGGGGACTCAGATGAGTTTTCTTTTTCCCTTTAAAGTCTGTTCTGTCCCATGTCCTCAACTGGCCTTATTCTCCATACCCGTGAACTCCAGGGCGCCCGCTCCCCTGAGCTTTGGTGGGATGGGTTGCAGAATTTCAGGGTTTCCCCTGTTCCCCTGGAAGAGTGCGGGAAAGGACCTCACATAATCCCCACCTTCAGTTCTCTGACACAGCGCAGGTGATGCCTCTTGAGCAGTACCCCGAGTTCAGCAGGGTGTGCCCTGGTCCCCCAGGCACAGGTGTGGCAGTAGCAAGCCCCAGAGCCATCCCCAACTTCAGCATTATGCCCCCTGTGCCCCCGGGTTAGTGGTAATTGGCTATTAGAATCATGCAGGAAAATCCTCCAGGTGGGGGCCTGGAGGCGTGCGTAAACCAGACCCCACTCTAGTTGCATTGGGAATAGACGAATTGACGGTTTCTTTAGAAGAGTAAGTCTGCTTTAGAGAAAAGGTAAGGTCATTGGTCTGTTGAGAATGAAGATAATTACTGAGAAACAACAAGTATGTGTTGCCCCTTGCCCAGAAACCGAAGCAGGTGTGCAGGCTTTAGGTCAGAGGTGCCTTCTTCTCCCCAGCTGACAGCACTTCTCTGCTCTGGCTCCAAGACACCCGAGGTTTTGAACGTTAGCATCGGAGTCAGCGAGGCAGCTTGTCACAGGACGCCAGTGTTCAGAGAAAGCACAGGTATGTTTGGCAAAATGTCCTATCTATGTCAGGGCTGGAGGTAAAACCTCTCATTATCCCAAAACCCCCTGGGCTTTTCTCTTTTCTCTAGTTGAGCCACAAAGTAAAATTGAAGTAGCTGTCAGCATTCTGGGTTTGGTGCAAGAATTACTTACTTTCCCTGCAGGTAGAACTTTGCAGGGGATCACAATTTCTCTGTCCATTTATTGCTTACAGATGTATTTTGACCATCTGTTTCCTAGGAACCCTCTTTTATTAGAAAGGGAAGGTGAGATTCACTCTGTGCCTGTTTGTAACATCTAATTTGTTCCTTCATCTAACACTGTTTATTCAATTATGCCTTAGATATGGTTGAGTGGCCAGCATCTAGAGTTAGGTGGCTTTTTTTCATCTGATACAGACTTGGATGATGTCATTTGACAAAGGTGATGTTTCATCATTGATTAGTTTATTCATCAGAAGAGTTAAAATTAGGGTGGAGGGAAAATTCAAAATTATCCAAAGCGGCCTGTTCCTGTTTAAAAGTTGAGCTTGACTTTCTAGTTTTACTAAAAGTAATATCTCGATATTTTGAGGTGCCATATTCTCTCTGTAGTTTCTTTGGTGGTGGAGTCAGAAGGAGAGTCTGGGAATTCTTTTGGATAGTGGCATGCTGGTGGCTTCAAGGGGCTTGGCGTCAGGAGCCTTAGGGTGAAGTCTGCAACTGCTTGCCTGACCCTGGGTGCATCTCACAGAGGTTTTGTTTCCTCTTATGAAATTGCCGGCAGATAATGTTCTGATTAAAGGGGAACCCTCCCATCCTGTTGGTGGCAATGCAAAGTGGTGCAGCCAGTCTAGGAAACAGTGTGGGGATTCCTTAAAAAGTTAAACATTGAACAACCCCATGATCCAGCAATTGCTCTCCTAGGTATTTACCGAAAGGATTAAAAAATGCGGATTCAAAGGGGGTCCATGCACCATGATGTTTATAGCAGCAATGTCCACAGTAGCCAAACTATGGAGAGAATCCCAAAGTCTATGCACTGATGAATGGATAAAGCAGATGTGGGATACCTATATATAATGGAATATGACCCAGCTTCAAAAAGAATGAAATCTTACCATTTGCAAGGATGTGGATGGACATAGAGTGTATTAAGCTAAGCAAAATCAGTGAGGAAAGACAAATATCCTATCCTCTCACGCTTTTGGAATTTCAGAAAGAAAACAGATGAACAGAGTTGAGGGGTGATGAGAAAGGCAAACAAGTAAATAGACTCAACTGAGGAGAAAAAACTGAGTGTTGCTGCAGGACAGGGGCGTGGGGGGAAGAGTTAAACGGGTGAGGGGTATTAAGGAGGGTACTTGTGATGAGCACCGGGTACTGTATGCAGGTGAGGAATCACTAAATCCTACCCCTGAAGTGAATATTCCATGGCATGTGAACTAACTGGAATTTAAGTAAAAGAAGAAAGGAAAAAGTGTTTTGCTTCATGAAGAGTGAGGTAAAATTGTAGTGATTTGGGCTCTACTATTCTATAGATGAGAGTTGTAAAACACCCTGTTGTAAGATACACTAGTTTCTTATCACATAAAGAGTCCTCAGAAAACTGCAATGAAAGATTCAGGTCTCAGAGCATGTTCATGTTCCACTGATATGTTACAGTTTGCACAGGTAGGAAAGAAGGTGGAGAGAGAGGCAACAGAAGGGGAAAGTAGGTATGAACCTTTCATTAGTTAGCATTATAGCTTTCTCATGAAAGCCTTGCGCCAGTGTGATTTTGAAAGAAGAGGGGGGATCCGGGAGCTTTGCAGGAGACGGGGGAGTTCCAGGACTGGGTAAACTGACAGGGGTCCCACAGGAGAGCTGAATGCATTCTGCAGCAGGGTGTGGACAGGGTGGGCTCCAAGGGTGGCTGTGGGTCTCCTGGGTGAGAGTTGTGACAGGTGAGGGCTGTGTGCAAGTTCCTGGCTGAGGACAAGTGAGGCACAGGCGGAGAGCTGGCAGAGAACCTTCTTTTGGGCTACCAGCCTCACCCAACACACAGAGCCTCATCATCTGTCCCTGTCACGCCAATTCAGACTTCTCAGAAGGTGAGTGAGAACACATCAAGAGCATTCAAAACAGAAGGGAAAGCATGTGCAATGGCTCTGGGGCAGGAGAATTCCAGGTATGTCCAGGAACAGCAAGAAGGCCCTGTGGCCACAGGAGACAGCTTAGGACATGACCTCAGAGAGGTGAAAGAAAGCCATTCCAGGGCTATAACCCCATGAGACCCTGTATCACTGGGCCATCCTGGCTACAGTGTTGAGAACAGATGACAGAGGGTTGAAGACGGTAAGGCACGTCAATGACGAAGCTTTTCCAGGAACTCAGGCACTGTGGACCAGACAGGTGGCCTTGGATGGAGTGGTTAGACCTATTCTGGGTCCATTTTGAAGATGGAGCACACAGGATTTGCTGATGGGTTAGCTAGTAGGAGCAGGAGAACGGAGGAGTTGGGGTAACTCCCAGCTGTTGTGGGTTGTCCTGATCGAGGTGAAGGAGAGGGTTTCTCGTGGGGTAGGAGGTAGTCCGTGTTCCGCATGCTGAGGAAGGTGCCTTTCCCGGTGGGTCTGCTGAGGTTTGTGTCTGGGAGAAACTTTCACATCTCCTCCCTCAGAAATGCTCAAGTAAAAGTATCCCCCACTTTTTGAACGTTCACAGTAAGACACTGGGCTTTCTTGAAAGAACTATATTATTACGCATCTTCAGTAAGAGGAAGAGACCTGAAGAGGATTTCCCTCTTATGAAAAAAGGTGAACAGTGAGAATCGCGTTCAGCATCTGTTTTGGGAAGAAGCACAACAGAGGCAGCGTGCACCCCAACCAGCTCCTTCCTCTGGGAACTGCACTCCGCATCCAGCCAAGAGCACTTTGAATGGTGTCTGTGAGCCTCTGCTGTGCTTTATCTTCATTTATGCTGGGCCTCCCTTAGAAACTTGTGTGCTGAGGCCTAAGAAAAGCCAAAGAGAAGGAATTTTGGAGTCTGAGGACACTGTCTAATTATTCCGTGTAAATTAATGGCCATTCCTTCTTTACACCATTTCTGCTGTGCAAGGTTTCTCAGAAGCCCTGTACTTTCAAAGGGCAGGGAAAACTATACCGCATGCTGCAGCGTTAGTTTTAGTCTCCATGCTGGACAGAACATTTCATGACTGTCGGATTTTCTCACTCAAACATTGAGACTTTGACCACCTTCGACCGTTTCTACCACCCCATCCCCGAATCTGGCACCTACCAATCTGCTCTCAGTTTCTATGCGTTCAGTATTTGTTTATTCCTCATGGAATGTACATGAGAGCATCTGGTAGTGGTCTTTCTGTGTCTGAGTTACTTGGCATAAGGCCCCCAAGGTCTGTGTTTCCATGTCTGTTTCTTTTGAATAAATCTGCAGTGACCGTGGGAATGCATCTGTCTTTTTGAGGCAGTATTTTTGTGTTCTCCGAATCAATACTCAGTAGAGCCATTACTGGGTCATGTTGTAGTTCCTTTTATTTTTTCAGGAACCTCCATACCATTTGTCACAGTGGCTGCACCAATTTCCATTCCCACCAACAGTGCACAGAGTCTCCTCCTCTGCACACCCTTGACCCCACCTGGTGTCTGTCTCTGGGACAATAGGTGTTCCAACAGTTGTGGGGGAATAGCCAATTGTGGGTTTGACTGATGTTTCCCTGACGATATTTAGTGATGTGGAACAACTTTTTCTGTCTGTTGGCACCTGTGTGCCATCTTTGGAAAGTATCTATTCACATATTCCCCACATTTTTTATACAGTTTTTTTTTTGTTTTGATTTGTATGAGTGTTGTGTGTATTTTGGATATTAGCCTCTTCTCACACATATGATTCGCAGATATTTTTTTTCTTATTGGATCTGTGGCCTTGTAAGTTTTTGCTGGTTACTTTTTCCATGTGTAAGATTTCAGTTTGAAGTTGTTCCACTTGTTTATTTTTGCTTTTGTTGCCTTTGCATTTGGTGTCCGATCTGAAGACTTTTTGCCAAAACTAATGTCGAGAGACTTAGTACCTGTGTCTTCTTGGAGGTTTATGGGTTCAGTTCTTACGTTCATATCATTCATCCAGTAAAAATTTTGTGTGTGGTGTAAGAAAGTGACCCAGTTATATTCTTCTGCATTTAGTGTCCAGTTTGCCTGTTACCGCTCACTGAAGAGACAGTCCTTCCCTCATGGCATATCTTCTGCTGCTGTGTCGTAAGTTAGGATCATCTACGTGTGGGTAAGTTTCTGAGCTTTCTGTTCTGTTCCACTGACCTGGTGTCTGTGTTTCTGCCAGTACCATCCTGTTTTGATGACAACAGCTTTGTAATCTAGCTTGAAATCCAGGAGTGTGTTGACTGCACCTTTCTTTCTCCAGGTTGCTTTGGGTATTTGGGGTCTTTTGTGATTCCATACAAGTTTGAGGACTGTTTTCTATTTGCTCGAATAATGCCACTGGAATTCAGATAGGCATTTCATCACATCTGTCAATTGCTTTGGGTACGATGGACATGTTCACATAATTAACTCTTCCATTTAAGGAGCATGGCATAAGCTTCCATTTGTTTGTGTTGCCTTCCAAATCTTTGACCCATACATCCTGCCCCCCTCGACACACATGCTTTTCATTTCTTTTCTGCCATGTGTTGAGTGTACTATGTCTTTCTCATTCTTGGTTAGTTTCATTCCTAGATCTTTTTGATGCAATTGTAAATGGCATTGCTTTTTTAATTTCTCTTTGCGAAAGTGTGTCATCATTATACAGAAATGCAAGAAGTTGGGTCATCTGGGTGGCCCCATAGGTGAAGCGTCTGCCTTCAGCTCAGGTCATGATCCCAGAGTTCTGGGATCGAGCCCCGTGTTTGGCTCCCTGCTTAGCAAGAGTCTGCTTCTCCCTCTTTCTCATACTCCCCCTGCTCGTGCTTTTTCTCTTCCTGTCAAATAAATAAATAAAATTTGAAAATAAATAAAGACAACAGGTCTCTGTATATTGACTTTATATCCTGCAGCTTTCTTGAATTTGTTTATTCTAACAGTTGTGTTTTGTTTTTTTTTTTTTGTTGTGGTGGTTTTTTGTGTTTTTTTTTTTTTTTTTGTGGAATCATTTGGGATTTCATGTCATTTGCAAATAGTGACAGTTTTCCAGTACGGATTTCATATCTTTCTTTTTTTAAAATGATGTCACCCTACAGTACTTCATTTGTTTTTGATGTAGTGTTCCATGATTCATTGTTTGCATATAACACCTAGTGCTCATTATGACACGTGCCCTCCTTTTTTTAAAAAAAGAATTTATTTATTTATTCGACAGATATAGAGACTGCCAGCGAGAGAGGGAACACAAGCAGGGGGAGTGGGAGAGGAAGAAGCAGGCTGACAGCGGAGGAGCCTGTGGTGGGGCTCGATCCCATAACACCGGGATTACGCCCTGAGCCAAAGGCAGATGCTTAACCTCTGTGCCACCCAGGCGCCCCAACACGTGCCCTCCTTAATACCCATCACCAGCATAACCCATTCCCCTTCCCCTCCCTTTCTGCAACCTTCAGTTTGTTTCCCAGTGTCAGTAGTCTCTCACGGTTCATCTTCCCCTCTCATTCCCCCCCTTCACTTTTCTCTTCCTTCTTCTAATGTCCTCCATGCCATTCCTTCCATTCCACATAGGAGTGAAACCATATGATAATTGTCTTTCTCTGTTTGACTTAATTTCACTTAGCATAATCCCCTCCTGGTCCATCCACGTTGGTGCAAATGGGGGGTATTCATCCTTTCTGATGACTGAGTAATATTCCATTGTATAGATGAACCACATCTTCTTTGTCCATTCATCTGCTGAAGGACATCTTGGCTCCTTCCACAGTTTGGCTATTATGGACATTGCTGCTATGAACATTGGGATACAGCTGCCCCTTCTTTTCATTACTCTGTGTCGATGGGGTAAATACCCAGCAGTACAATTGGTGGGTCGTAGGATAGCTCTGTGTTTAATGTCTTGAGGATCCTCCATATTGTTTTCAAAAGTGGCTGTACCAGCTTGAATTCTCACGAGTAGTGTAAGAGGGCTCCCCTTTCTTCACATCCTCTCTGACTTTTTTTTATTTCTGTCTTGTTAATTTTTTTCGAGATTTTATTATTTCATTCAACAGAGATAGAGACATCCAGCGAGAGAGGGAACAGAAGCAGGGGAGTGGGAGAGGAAGAAGCAGGCTCATAACGGAGGAGCCTGATGTGGGGTTCGATCCCATAATGCCAGGATCACACCCTTAGCCGAAGGCAGATGCTTAACCAGGTCAGCAACCAGGATGTATGGTATTGTGGGGGATCAGAACCAGGCTTTCTGTGGGAAGTGACAGAAATAGGGTATGGTGAGCTCCATGACCATACTTGAGGTCCCAGGTGACCCACTGGGTGTTGGGTTCTGTGGATCTGTCTCATCAGGTGCTGTGCAATTCAGGGACACCCTCCTGTCTGTGGATTTGTGTGGAGACAGGTAGACATCACTGTCTGGCCAGGAACGAGGGTCGCACTGGACCACCACCAGAGGTGCAGCGTGCGGGGGAGCCACTGCTTGGTTTCCACGAAAGCTGACCAGGGTCTGTGAACGTGATTCCTAGCAGCTGCAAGGGGAGAGGAGGCCGGAGGTGGTACACACTTCCTAGACTTGTGGTCAGGACTAGTCTGGAGCCCACTGAAGTCAGCCACACCGGGCACAGAAGGCACCCAGTCAGTGTAGCTGTGGGCACTGCTCCCAATGCACTTTTGGGCCGGCTCCATGCTGCCACCTCCTGCTTTTCATCATCATCTTCAAGGTCATGTGCCTCTGCTCTTGCCCCATGGCCTCCGGGGTATTGTCCATCCTCCATCTGGCCCTCGTCCCTGGTGCCCTGTGCAGTCCGATGCCAGGGTAGCCTTCTCGAGACAAACATCTGGTCCTGATGGAACACTTTCATGGATCTCATGTGATTGAGGATGATGCCCTGCCCTGGAAGGGGGCTGCAGGTCCCCAATCAGGAGAACCATGACTCCCTTTTCAGCATGGCCTGCCCTCCCCTCAGTCTTCTTCAGGGAAGCTCTCCCCACTTTCTGAGCTGACAGCTCTGAACTTAAAAATGAATGTTATTTTACATATCTCTATGCCTTAGTTCATCCATGGCATGTCTTTCAACCCCGTTAGTGGTTTTTTTTTTTTTTTTAGCAGTTCTGAAGAGCTGTCTGCTCAAGGAGGGGATGACCTTGGTGGGGCAGCTTTCCCTCTCATCTCCCTCAGCATGTCTCTGAGCCCTGGGACCAGCTATCCCACTGAGGATTGAAGGATCTGAGCCAGCCCATCCTGAGCCCAGGCTGTGTCAGCTGTGTAGACGGATGCGTGTCGGAGTGGTGGGCAGCTGGCATGGGCCAGGGGCAGGCAGTGTCTCCTTCTCATTCCTTCCCTCCCTTCCTCCCAGAGGTAGCTCAGAGCAGCCTTCAACCCCTGCATCTCCAGATCCCTTGACCTATGCCTCCTGTGTTCAGCTGGTGACCTTGGAGTTTCGCATGGATTCTACCTCCCGTACCCTCTCCTGTAGCAGTTCCTGTATCAGGGGAGGGATCGGACTCTTGTCTGCATTTGGTCTTCTTCCTGTCCCACACCAAGCCCACCCACCTTTGCATCTTCTATATATGTGCTTGGGAGCAAGCCCATCCACAGGGAACCTATTAGCCAAATGGATCCAGGCAATGAACATTGAAGTAGAGATCCAGGATCCATAGTATACCTGCTCTGAAACCTGTCCCAAAGTCTGTGACTCTCTCACACTGAAACAGAAACAATAATAGCTTTCTGGACTGTGAAGTGACATGTGTCTCTACTTCCAATCTTGAATGCATAGGTGCTGAGCCTGGACAGAAAAGGACCATGGCTCCCGTGGCCTGGGATCCATGGTAAGAACTCAGTGAAATCTGAATTCGAGGCATAGAATGAATAATTATTGTAGAGTGAATCCTCCCAAGTAGGGCTTATGCACATTGCACACGAAAAGCTTTTTCAAAGAGGTTCCTGAAAGAAAAATCTTTTTTAAAAATTTATTTTAATTCCAGTAGAGCTAACATACAGTGTTACATTCTTTTCAGGTGTACAAGAGAGTGATTCAGTAATTCTATATATTACTCAGTGGTCATCTAGAAAAGTGTCCTCTTAATCTGCTTCATCTATTTCACTCATCCCTCTATTCACCTCCTCTCTGGTAACCATCCGTTTGTTCTCTCTTGTTAAGAGTTTGTATTTTGGTGTGTGTCCTTTTTCTCTCTATTTATTTTTGTTTGTTTCTTCAATTCCCCATAAGAGTGACATCGTATGGGATTTGTCTTTCTCTGACTGACTGATTTCAGTTAGCATAATACTCTCCAGCTCCATCTATGTGGCTGCAAATGGCAAGGTTTCATTCTTTTTCAAGCCGAGTAATACTCCATTGTGTGTGTGTGTCTGTGTGTGTGTGTGTGTTTGTGAATACACACATCTGTCATCTCATTTGTCAATTTTTCTACAGACACTTGGGTTGCTTCCATATTGTGATATTCTAAATAATGGTGCAAGAAACATAGGGGTGCACATATCCTTATAAGTTACTGTTTTCCTAGCCTTTGGGGAAATACCAGTAGAGTGATTGTTGGATCGTAGAGTAGTTCTATATTTAATTTTTTGAGGAACCTTCATACTGTTTTCCACGGTGGCCACCACAGTTTGCATTCCCACCCACAGTTTGCGAGGATTCCCCTTTATCCACATCCTCCCAACACCTGCTCTTTGTTGTGATTTTGATGTTAGCCATTCTGACAGGTTTGATGTAATACCTCATTGTCCTTTGGATTTAAATTTTCCTGATGATGCGTGATGGTGAATATCTTTTCACGGGACTGTTGGCCATTTGTATCTCTTCCTTGGGGAAATGTCTGTCCATGTCTTCTGCCTATTTTTTAACTGGATTATATGTTTTTTTGGGTTCAGGTAGTATCAGTTCTATACGTTTTGGACACTATCCCTTTATTGCATATGATCATTGCAAATATCTTTTCCCTTTGAGTAGGTTGTCTTATTATTTTTACGTTTTCATTGTTCTTCTGCCATGTGGAAACGTTTTATTTTGCTGTATTCCCAATAGTTTATTTTTGTTTTCATTTCCTTTGCCTCAGGAGACAGTCCAGAAAAACGTTGGTATGGTCCATGTCAAGAAGTTACTGTCTTCCCTCCTGTAGGATTTTTACGGATTCAGGTCTCATATTGAGGTCTTGAAACTGTTTTGTGTTTGTCTGTATTGTGTAAGAAAGCAGTCTAATTTCATTCTTTTGTGCGTAGCTGTCTAGTTTTCCCAACACCGTTTGTTGTAGATAATGACCTTTTCCCTTTTGATATCGTTGCTTGCTTTGTGGAAGATTCATGGACCACATAATTGTGGGTTTCTGTCTGAACTTGTATCCTGTTCCTTTGGTTGCTGTGTCTATTTTTGTGCCGTACTGTCTTGTTAGGATGACTGCAGCTTTGTAGTATAACCTGAAATCTGAAATTGTGAGTCCTCCAGCTTTGTTTTTCTTTTCCACATTGCACTGGCTGTTCGGAATCTTTAGTGGTTCCATACAAATGTTTAGGATTGTTTATTCGAGGTCTTTTATTCTTTAATTTAAATTCAATTAGCCAACTTACAGTACACCATTAGTTTCAGATGTAGTCTTCAATAAATTTTCAGTCGTGTGTAACACCCAGTGCTCATTGTATCGTGTGACCTCCTTAATGCCACTCACCCAGTTACCCCCCCCAACTTCTCCTCCAGCAATCATCATTTTATTTGCGATAGTTAAGAGTCTATCATGGGTTTTCTCCCTCTCTGATGACTTCCCATTCTATTTTCCCTCCCTTCCCCTATGGTCTTCTTCCCTTTTTCTGATATTCCACATAGGAGTGAAAGCATATGATCATTGTCTTTCTTTCATTGGCTTATTCCACTCAGCATAATACCCTCCAGCTCCACCCAGGTCGGTGTGATGGTAAGTGTTCATGCTTTCTGATGGCTGAGTAATATTCCAGTATATATATGATCCACATCTTCTTTATCCATTCATCTGTCGATGGTCATCTGCATTCTTTCCACAGTTTGTCTATTATCGATATTGCTGCTATGAACACTGGGGTGCATGTGTCCCGTCTTCACTACCTCTGTCTCTTTGGGGTAAATACCCAGTAGTGCAATTGCTGGGACATAGGGTAGCTTTATTTATAACTTCTTGAGGAAACGCCGTACCATTTTCAAGAGTGGCTGTAATGGACTGCATTCGTACAGGGGTGTAATAGGGTTCCCGTTTCTCCACATCCTCTCCAACATGTATAGTTTCATGTCTTCTTATTTTTACATATTCGGCCTCGTGTGATATGGCATCTATAGGGGTTTAGATTTGCATTTCCCTGAAGCCAAATGATATGAAGCATTTATGCATGTATCTTTTGGTCACCAGTACGTCATCATCAGTGAAATAACTTCCCATTTTAATCCATCTCAAGACCTAAAGCTGGGTAAGGCACTGAAGCTGGATGATGCCATCGGTTGGAAGTGTGGAGAATTTCAAAAGATCTCCGTGGAGAGCAAGTTTAAAGGTCAGTGTGAAGCTACTAATTGGATCTGGGGAGATCTCTGAAAGTGGGGGTTCCCTGGAATGGGCTGAGGGGGGCCCTCCGATTTTCCTATGAATCCTTGCTACAGCCCCAAATGGACAGTTTCCTGCTGTGGGGCTGGCTGAGTCCTCTAGTCGTGCAGAGGTGAGCCCAATGCCTGGTGCCTTGGAGGCAGGCAAATGGGGAGGGGACCCTCAGCAGAAGACCCAGGGTTAGGTTAGGCCTCAAAAGACAGCATTTCTGAACTGCCCAGTGCTCAGAGAACTCCCAGGCCGAGTGAGATGAGGGCACAAGGGCGGGTGAATATGAGCCTTGGGGTTTCATCCAGAAGGGCCCACAAATGTCGGAGTTCACCAGCAGGGGCTCTCAGGGGGTGCCCCAATTCTCTTGCCCTGAATGCTCTGTTGTGCCCCAAAATGGTACAGTTTCCTGTGGGCTGCAGGCTGAGTCCTATGGTGGGGCTGGGGTGTCCCCAATCCCCCAGATTGCGGTGCCAGGACCCTGGGGAAGGGCCCCTCTGTGGCCAACCTAGGGTAAGGGTTAGGGTCCAGGAGACCAGCAGCGCTAATCCGCAGGCTGTGCGGTGAGCTCCGTGGAGGGCTGAGATGAGGTCATGGGGGAGAGTGAGCATGGGCCTCAGGGTTGGGGCATGGGGGCTGCCAAAGCTGAGGACAGGCTCCAGGGGCCTCCCCAAGTTCTCGAGCCCTGTATGCTCCATAGAGCCCCAAGAGGCACAGTTTCCTGCGGGGTGGCAGGCTTTGTCCTGCAGTGGGGCTCAGGTGTACCCAGTCCCCGGGGCTACGGCCTGGGCCCCGGGGGAGGGCCCTCCCCAGCCGACCTAGGGTCAGGGCTACGCCCCAGGAACCTGACAGGCCTGATCTTCCGGCTTTGCGACAAGCTCGGTGGCAGGCTGAAGGGAAGGCGTGGGGCGGGATGAGCGTTGGCATCAGGGTTGGGGTGTAGGGGGCCGCCGAGGATCGCTGGGGGCTCAGGTGGGCCCTACCAGTTCTCCTGCACGGGATGCTCTGTGGCGCCCCAAGGGGCATGGTTTCCTGTGGGGTGGCAGGCTGAGTCCTGTGGTGGGGTTCAGGTGTACCCAATCCCCAGGGTTAGGGTACAGATTAGGGTACGGGTTAGGGCATGGGTTACTGTTAGTGTACGGGTGAGGGTAGGGGTTAGGGTTAGGGTAAGGTGAGGGTACGGGTTGGGGTTGGCTTTAGGGGTTACAGGTTAGGGGTTATGGGTTAGGGTACGGATTAAGGTTTAGGGTACGGGTTAGGGATTAGGGTTTGGGTTTAGGGTTAGGATTAGGGTTGGAGTTCGGGTTAGTGTTAGGGTATGGGTTAGGGTTAGTGTATGGGTTAGGGTAGACATTAGGTAAGGTTTAGGGTATGGGTTAGGGTACAGTTTAGGGTACGGGTTAGCGTACGGGTTAGGGTACAGTTTAGGGTACGGTTTAGGGTTAGGGTACGGGTTAGGGTTATGGTACGGGTTTGGTTATGGTTTAGGGTTAGAGTTAGGATACGAGTTAGGGAACAGGTTAGGGATAGGGTACGGTTTAGGGTTAGGGTATGGGTTAGGGTACATGTTAGGGTTAGGTACGGGTTAGGGTACGGGTTACGGTCCGGGTTAGGGATAGGGTACGGGTTAGTGTATGGGTTAGGGTACGGGTTAGGGTACGGTTTAGGGTACGGTTTAGGGTTAAGGTATGGGTTAGGGTTATGGTACGGGTTTGGTTACGGTCTAGGGTTAAAGTTAGGATACGAGTTAGGGAACAGGTTAGGGATAGGGTACGGTTTAGGGTTAGAGTACAGGTTAGGGTACATGTTAGGGTTAGGTACGGGTTAGGGTATGGGTTAGAGTTCGGGTTAGGGATAGGGTACGGGTTAGCATATGGGTTAGAGTACGGGTTAGGGGTAGGGTTAGCTGAAGGTGTAGGGTTGGGGGTAGGGTTGGGGGTAGGGTAGGAGTTGGGGTAGGTTTAGGGTTTAGGGTTAGGGTTTGGGGTTTGGGGTTAGCGGTTAGGGTTAGGGTTTAGAATTTAGGCTTTTGGGTTTAGGGTTAGGGATTAAGGTTTAGGGATTAGTGTTAGTGTTAGGGTTTAGGGCTTAAGGTTTAGGGTTTAGGGTTAGGGTTAGGTTTAGGGTAAGGGTTAGGGTTTAGGGTTAGGGTTAGGGTTAGGGGTTAGGGTTTAGGGCTTAGGGTTAGGGGTTAGGGGTTAGGGTTAGAGTTAGACCCCAGTAGGCCAGCAGGCCCGATCCACCTGCTGTACCACGAGCGGATGGTCGTGCCGAGGTGAGGGCGATGGTGAGCGGGAGTGTGGGCTCCTGAGTTTTGGCGTGGGGGAGCTTTGAAGGTCGCCGGGGGCTCAGAGGGACCTGCCCATACTCCCGCCCTGAATGACCAGCGGCGCCCTTAGCAGACCGGGTGGCGCATGTCAGCAGCGTGAGGTGCTGGGGCTCGGTGTCCCCAATTCCTGGCATTGCTGCGCCAGGCCCCTTGTGAGAGGCCCCTCAGGGGCCCACCTAGTGTTAGGGTTAGCCCCCAGGATGCCGGCAGGCCCAATCCGCCAGCTCTGCAGCGAGTGGAGGGGTTGGCCGAGATTAAGGCGCTGGGGAGCAGGCGCATGCGAGCCAGAGTTTTTGGGCGGGGGGGCCTTTGAAGGTCCCAGGGGGATCGGAGGGCCCTGCCCGTTCTCCCTTCCTGAATGACTGGCAACGCCCCTAGCACCCTGGGTGATTGCCCGGTGGCAGAGTGAGTCCAGCACTGGGGCTCGGGGGTCCCAAATCTCCGGCATTGCGGTGCCAGGCTCTTTGGGAGGGGCCACGCGGGGGCCGACCTAGGGTAAGTGTTAGCCCGCAGGAGTCCAGCAGGCCCGTTCCGCCAGCTCTGAGGCAGGTGGAGGGTCAACCCAAGGTGAGTGCACTGGCGAGAGGGAGTGTGGGCCCAAGCGTTTTGGCGCGGGGGGGCCTTCGAAGGTCGCCGGGGGATTGGAGGGCCCTGCCCGTTCTCTCGCCCTGAAAGACTGGCGGCGCCCCTAGCAGCCGGCATTGCTGCGGGGCGGCAGGGTGACTCCGATGCTGGGCTCAGGGATCCCCAATCCCCGGCGCTGTGGTGCCAGGCCCCTTGGGAGGGGCCCCTCGGGGGCCCACATAGGGTTAGTGTTAGTCCCCAGGAGGCCGGCAAACCCGGTGCTAAGTGGTTCTGGCAATGTAACAAAAATGCCATAAACTTATCTGTAAGAAATAACAGTGTACAGGAACCCTCTTAGCCCTAATATCATCATTTGTGAATATGGAAGCCAGCCCCAAGTGGTCGTGGAAGTCTGAAGAAAGGGCTAAGCACTTTTCTCTGAGTCACCACACTATACAGGGAAAGACCAATGTACATCATCTTTCACGAGTAGGAAGCATTAATGAAAAGGTTCTGGAATTTCGAGGATTCTGACCCATCCTTATTGGTAATAAACCACCCTGTACAGGAAAACACCTTCAACTCTCATCAGCCTCCTCAATCCTGATTCCGAATCAACTTTGGGTGTGTAGGACTAGGGAAATGTCCACATCTTATTGCTAAGAAAGAATGATGTCAGGGTAATGCCCTTCAAGTCACATCAGCCTTCCTGAAGACGGAAGCAGGAATCAAGCTGGTTATGTTACCATGAGGTAAGGAAGATGAGCATATAAGTGAGAAACAACAGTGGGCAGGACCTCTCTTCCAAGGAACATTATCTTTGCCTAATGTTGAATCCCTATGATAAGTGGTTGTGGCCAATTGTGAGGTGAAAATCTTGAGTGTTTTGTAAAATCTCTTGGTCATTCACAGTTGAGACTAAGGTAGTTGGGGACTCCTAGGCAGTGATTTGTCCACTGTCAAAAATATGAAAAGATAAAAGAGACAGATGAGGTCACCTCAGGCATTGTCCTTTATCCTCATCCTCCGTGAGGATGGCCATCTCTGGACAGCTCAGTGGCAGGGTCTCATTCACAGTGGGGGCATCTGTTCCTCACAGACATCAGGCAGGGAAATGGATTTGGTTCTCTGTGCCAACCCAGCCACAGCTGAGTGTCACAGCACCCTCTCGTGGGCTCATAAGAGTTTCACTATCACCAGGCAGGTCATTGTATTTGATAAACCACTGTAGGAGTTTGCAATTGCCTTCATCTGCAACCTCCTAGAGGCAAATGCAGATCTCTGGTACCATGTGAAGTCATGTGAAGGCATTGTGAGAAAGTGTCCTTTTGCTTAAGAAAAACATGGCTGGGGCTCCTGGCTTGCTCAGCCAGTTAACCATGTGCCTTTGGCTCAGGTTATGATCTCAGGGTTCTGGGATCGAGCCCGGGCTCCCTGCTCAGCAGGAAAGGAGGTAGGGAAATAGCTTAGAACCCACAGAGAATGTGAATAAAGGGGAGAGAAATGGAACTTGGTCTGTGTTTGGCTTTAGGGATTGGAAGTTAGTTTTTTCTCAATTGTGATTGTTCTTGAAACAGAACAGCTGTATTGTTTTTTTTTACCTTTAATTTTTTTCTAGTAACAATTTTTTATTATTATATGTTAGTCACTATACAGTATTTCCTTAGTTTTTGATGTAGTGTTCCGTGATTCATTATTTGCATATAACACCCAGTGCTCCATGCAATATGTACCTTCCTTAATACCCATCACTGGCCCATCCCAACCTCCCCACCCCTCTCCCCTCTGAAGCCCTCAGTTTGTTTCCCAGAGTCCATAGTCTCTCGTGGTATATTCCCCCTTTTGTTTAGGGTCCATTGTCTAAAGGGACAGACAGTGGAAGTTCACCAAATATAAGATCGAAATTTCATTGTTCATTATACATGCCACCAAGTAGTTCCTAGACATTTCATTCTACTGTAGTAATTCATTATACCTGTGCAAGTGCACGTGGAAGACAATTGCTGCATGTATAGTGGTAATAAAACATACCCCTCAGTAGTAGAATAATAGAGGAGGCATATGTGTAAAATTATTCAACTACAGCTTCTATGCTTTCCCTTTGGTTCCTTATTATCTATGAAATTGGACAATTTTTGTTCTCTAGGCTTAAAACTCATTGTCAGTATTCAGAGTTTTTCAATGCTGATCTTCTCCTGTATAAGTTACCAAAAACCTAAAATATGTATGAACTTTAAAAAACGCTATATTGAAAATGACAGCAGGGAAGTCCCATTTTGTGAATATTGTGTCAATGGATCTCTATTTTGACATCAGTGTTCATTAGAAATGATGACATTTCATGTGAGTATAAATATCAATGTGAAAAAGAAAAGGTAGGAAGAACCTTGAATGTTTAAGTAATTGGTGAAATGAAAGGTGTGTGTGTGTGTGTGTGTGTGTGTGTGTGTGTGTGTGTGTGTGTGTAATTGATTTTCAATGAATGGTTCAGCTACTTGTAGGGCCTCCGTGAGAGCCCAGGAGAACCTTTCAGTAAGTTGGTATCTGTTTTCAGAACATGGGAATCTCTTAGTCCAATAGTCAATCAGGCAAGCTTTGAGGTCTTGAAGAGTTTCAGTCCTCAGCGATGGTGTTGCAGACCCTTGTGAGCAAACCCTAGGATATGCTCAGAGCCCTCATTAGCTGGTACCAACGTGTGACGATGTCAGACAACATTTCCCAAAGAAGTACCTCTTGAGTCTCTGTCCTTCTCAGTTCCTTACACTTCCTTACACTAGTTATGTGATCAGTGTGTTTCAGGATAATCCCCACATGTGATTTTTACTATTTCCTACTAGTCCTATCTGTTTCTCATCTTCTTCGTTTATGGTAGGGGTTGGGAAGCAACCTGTGTGGTGGAGGAAGGGGTGTGGTAGTTGTCTGCCTTCAGAGGACCGAATGATGCCTAGAAATTGTACTGTAGTTTGAGGTCAATTATCCATCCTCTGAGTGTCAGGAATTCCATCACTTTACTTTGATGCTAGTGTGTTCTTGTTCTTCAAGCTGTCCTCAGAAATAAGGACATCATCCATCTAGGGAATACTGGTTTGTGTGTATGTTTTCATTTTAGGAAAGGCCTTGCTGTTCCTGAAAATAATACTGTAGAGCACCCTTTCCTGTTCTTATTGGCCATCAGTCAATCTTTTGTGAAGTATTCATTTGTACATAGACTTTTTATGGTTGATGAGCAGGAATTCATTATTGACAAGTCTTTGTCAGTGTGTGTATTGCAAATCTTTACTTCCCAGCCTGCGGTTCACTTTTTCATTTTCTTATGGTCATAAGATGAGGAGAAATGTCACATTTTTATGAAGTCCCACTGAATTCTTCTCAATGGTTATTGCACACTATGTCTTACCCCAAGATTGACAGGTTCTATGTTTTCTTTCAGAAACTGTCCAATGGGAAGCTACAATCCATCTCAAATTTATAAATTACATTTTTAATTCTAATAGGGTATTTATAGACTGTTTTGGATTTTCTATGTACACAATCGTATTATCTGTGAATAGTCACAATTATCCCCTCAATTCTTATACTTTTTGTTTCTCTTGCCTTCTAACACTGGTAGATTCTTCGATGCCACGTTGAATAGAGCAGCATTGTTTGAAGATTTTAATATACCTTTCTCAATATCTGAAAGAAAAAGCAGACAAAACATTGGTAACAAATGTGACCTAATTGACATATAGGGAACATTCCATAATAAGTGCAGAATACATTATTTTCAAGTGGTCATAGACTCTTTAGCCAAATAGATGATAGGTGGGGCCATGAATCAAGGCTACAAATGTTAAACCCTGAAATTAACTAGGTTCTATTCCTAGACCACAGGGGAATTGAGCCACAGTCATAGCGAAAAGAAAACCAGGAAGTCCTTCAATGTTTAAAAATTAAATGGAAGTTTGCTACATATCCTAAAGGTCAGAGAGGGAATCTTAATGGAAATTCTGAACCTTTTCTACATGAGGGCTCACACACAATGGCACTTTCTTTGTGAAGAGCATTATAATAACCTAGCCAGGAGTTGAGCCTTAAGTCAGAGTTCTGCCTGCCCCAGCCACACCTGGCAGGCTTGGCCTGTGGTCCCCCTCAGCTGTCCTTTCTGGTGGCCCTGAGCTAAGGGGGTCATCATGGCCATATGGAAATGGGAAGCTCCCCACTCATAGTGATGGCGGTGCCCACTCCCCAGCTGCCCTTTCTGGTGGCTCTGAGCTAAGGGGGTCAACATGGCCATATGGAAATTAGAAGCTCCCCACTCTTAGTGATAACGTTGCTATCGTATCGTCCTCACCAGTCCAACAATATGATTTCTGAGTGAAATATGACACAAGAGCGACATCTTGGCCTTCCTTCAGGTTTGAAAATCATCTGGTGAGTCATCTATTAGGAATATGGATTCAACATGTGTTCTTTCTTCTGGAAAAGAAATAGACCTAATAGCAATTATGGCTTCCTGAGCACCTGTTCTTGAGAGACATCATACTGCCTCTTAATAGCATTTTGCCTCTTAAACTTGAATCTAGGGTGTAGATATTTTTAGGCACATTTTCAGACGGTTACAAAGGGACCAGATGATATGAGTCACAGAGGATTTTAGTGTCGGAAACCTAAGTCACATCCCCAAATTGACTACAAGTCCCTTGTTGTTCCATACAGGGTACTATTTCCCTCTTATCTCTGGTCTTCTCGATCTGGAAACCTATCAAGTATCAGGATTTTCTTGTCATGTGGACAACTGGAATGAATTCAGCGGGCCTTTTCACATCTACCCATGGTGATCATTAAGATCATTATCTCAGTGGAGGACCTCTGGGTAAGATACTCAAAGATCCTAAGGAATACAGACAGTATAATATTTTTCTGGTATTAAAGTTACTGAAACCAACTATCTTTTTCAGTCCATTCAGGCTCTGGTATGTTCAGAGGGTGCTGTAAAACAGGTCTGAAATAGTATTTAAAAACACTCAGCTCAGCCTCTTCTACAAAGTGAGCCAATGCTTATAAACATGGCTAAAATATTCCCTTACCTACGATGACTTCCCAGCCATCGTAGTGTTTATATGGTATGACTGTGACTTATATTAGTCAACATTTGCAGAGAAAGAACTTACTGCATCCAGGGGGCACTTCATGTTGAAATTAGTTTGTGACAACGAGCTACTGTGTTTTATTCTGCAGTCCAAGGGAATGGTGCCAGACATCTCTAAGGTGTCTAGCAGTTCTATAAATCTGATTTTAAGTGGTCTGTGTGCTTCAGTGATTTGGGCAGGAGAAGGGCAGTAGTCCAAAGACTGTTAACACTTCTGTTACCTGTGCTGACCATGGAGCAGTAAGCCTTCCGTGGGCATCATTTTGATTTCTTGGTACTGTTGTGAAAGGTGCTTTTGTCTCAAATTCCTCCATTTAGGAGTAATTATAATGATAAAAGGAATTTTTATCTTATATCATCTGTGGGCCCTGATCCTCGGCTCCCAGGGAAGCTATCCTTTAACATTTTACCCAGCTCAAAATGACTGGGCAACACCTGAAAGCATGGGCCCTATTTCTGCCCCAAGCACATGTTGTACATCTGCTTCGAGAAGAAAACAATAACCAAAAATGCCAACATAAATATAAGAAAAAATAAAGAACCTCTTTGGCGTCATAAGACTAAAGTCATACTGACATGTACATACTGAAAACATAAGAAAGAATCTGTCACTTTCTGGAATCTAAGAAGATCCTCATTGTGGTTTGTAACTCTGTACCTGAAACAAAACAGAAAAAAAATATATAAGCCTGCCCCAAATGTTCTTTCCCCGGAGCACTCCCTTCTTGGTGAAGATTGTGTCTCCCAGGCAGCTGTCCTGACTTGTGTTTGAATAAAGGTCTCTTCCTTTTTCTCTAAAATGTTTTTAACAGTTCATTCACGCAGTGTCGACAATAACAGTGTTTTCTATTTAAGTGAGAAATAAACGTTCCACTCTAGTTGCATTGGGAATAGACGAATTGAGGGTTTCTTTAGAATAGTAAGTCTGCTATCCAGAAAAGGCAAGGTCATTGGTCTATTGAGAATGAAGATAATTACTGCTAAACAACAAGTACGTGTTGCCCCTTCGCCCAGAAACCAAAGTAGGTGTGCAGGCTTTAGGTCAGAGGTGCCTTCTTCTCCCCAGCTGACGGCACTTCTCTACTCTGGCTACAAGACACCAGAGGTTTTGAACGTCAGCATTGCAGTCAGCGAGGCAGCTTGTCACAGGACGCCAGTGTTCAGAGAAAGCACAGGTATGTTTGGCAAAATGTCCTATCTATGTCAGGGATGGAGGTAAATCTGTCATTATCCCAAAATCTCCTGGGCTTTTCCCTTTTCTCTAGTTGGGCCACAAAGTAAAATTGAAGTAGCTGCCAGCATTCTGGGTTTGTTGCAAGAATTACTTAGTTTCCCTGCAGGTAGAACTTTGCAGGGGATCACAATTTGTCTGTCCATTTATTGCTTACAATGTATTTTGACCATCTGTTTCCTAGGCACCCTCTTTTATTAGAAAAGGAAGGTGAGATTCACTCTGTGCCTGTTTGTAACATCTAATTTGTTCCTTCATCTAACAGTGTTTATTCAATTGGGCCTAAGATATGGTTGAGTGGCCAGCATCTAGAGTTAGGTGGCTTTTTTCATCTGATACAGACTTGGATGATGTCATTTGACAAAGGTGATGTTTCATCATTGCTTAGTTTATTCATCAGAAGAGTTAAAATTAGGGTGGAGGGGAAATTCAAAATTATCCAAAGCGGCCTGTTCCTGTTTAAAAGTTGAGCTTGACTTTCTAGTTTTACTAAAAGTATTATCTCGATATTTTGAGGTGCCATATTCTCTCTGTAGTTTCTTTGGTGGTGGAGTCAGAAGGAGAGTCTGGGAATTCTTTTGGATAGTGGCATGCTGGTGGCTTCAAGGGGTTGACGTCAGGAGCCTTGGGGTGAAGTCTGCAACTGCTTGCCTGACCCTGGGTGCATCTCACAGAGGTTTTGTTTCCTCTTATGAAATTGCCGGCAGATAATGTTCTGCTTAAAGGGGAACCCTCCCATCCTGTTTGTGGGAATGCAAAGTGGTGCAGCCAGTCTGGAAAACAGTGTGGGAGTTCCTCAAAAAATTAAACATTGAAAAACCACATGATCCAGCAATTGCTCTCCTATGTAATTACCCAAAGGATACAGAAATGCAGATTTGAAGGGGGTCCATGCACAATGATGTTTATGGCAGTAATGTCCACAGTAGCCAAACTATGGAGAGAATCCCAAAGTCCATGCACTGATGAATGGATAAAGCAGATGTGGCATACATATATATAATGGAATATGACCCAGCTTCAAAAAGAATGAAATCTTACCATTTGCAAGGATGTGGATGGATCTAGAGTGTATTAAGCTAAGCAAAATCAGTGAGGAAGGACAAATATCCTATACTCTAATGCTTCTGGAAATTCAGAAAAAAAAAGGTGAACAGAGTGGAGGGGTGATGAGAGAGGCAAACAAGGAAATAGACTCAACCTTGGAGAACAAACTGAGTGTTGCTGCAGGACAAGGGTGTGGGGGGAAGTGTCAAATGGGTGAGGGGTATTAAGGAGGGCACTTGTGTTGAGCACCGGGTACTGTATGCAGGTGAGGAATCACTAAATCCTACCCCTGGAGCAAATATTCCATGGCATGTGAACTAACTGGAATTTAAGTAAAAGAAGAAAGGAAAAAGTGTTCTGCTTCATGAAGAGTGAGGTAAAATTGTAGTGATTTGGGCTGTACTATTCTATAGAGGATAGATGTAAAACAACCTGTTGTAGGATACAATAGAGTCTTATCACATAAGGAGTCCTCAGAAAGCTCCAATGAAAGATTCAGATCTCAGAGCATGTTCGTGTTCCACTGATATCTTACAGTTTGCACAGGTAGGAAAGAAGGTGGAGAGAAAGGCAACAGAAAGGGAAAGTAGGTGTGAACCTTTCATTAGTTAGCATTATAGCTTTCTCATGAAATACTTGCACCAGTGTGATTTTGGACGCAGAGGGGGAATATGGGAGCTTTGCAGGAGACGGGGGAGTTCCAGGACTGGGTAAAGCTGACAGGGGTCCCAGAGGAGAGCTGAATGTATTCTGCAGAAGGGTGTGTTCAGGGTGGGCTCCAGGGGTGGCTGTGGGTCTCCTGGGTGAGAGTTGTGACAGGTGAGGGCTGTGTGCAAGTTCCTGGCTGAGGACAATTGAGGCACAGGCGGAGAGCTGGCAGAGAATCTTCTTCTGAGCCACCAGCCTCACCCAACACACACAGCCTCATATTCTGTCTCTGTCACTCCAATTCAGACTTCTCAGAAGGTGAGTGAGAACACATCAAGAGCATTCTGAACAGAAGGGAACGCATGTGCAAAGTCTCTGGGGCAGGAGAATTCCAGGTATGTCCAGGAGCAGCAAGAAGGCCCTGTGGCCACAGGAGACAGCTTAGGACATTACCTCAGAGAGGTGACAGAGGGTGACAGAAAGCCATTCCAGGGCTATAACCCCATGAGACCCTGTATCACTGGGCCATCCTGGCTACAGTGTTGAGAACAGATGACAGAGGGTTGAAGATGGCAAGGCAGGTCAATGACGAAGCTTTTCCAGGAACTCAGGCACTGTGGACCAGACAGGTGGCCTTGGATGGAGTGGTTAGACCTATTCGGGGTCCATTTTGAAGATGGAGCTCACAGGATTTGCTGATGTGTTAGCTATTAGGAGCAGGAGAAGGGAGGAATTGGGGTAACTCCCAGCTGTTGTGGGTTGTCCTGATCAAGGGGAAGGAGAGGGTTTCTCGTGGGGTAGGAGGTAGTCTGTGTTCTGCATGCTGAGGAAGGTGCCTTTCCCAGTGGATCTGCTGAGATTTGTGTCTGGGAGGACCTTTCACATCTCCTCCCTCAGCAATGCTCAGGTACAAGTATCCCCCACTTTTTAAACGTTCACAGTAAGACACTGGGCTTTCTTGAAAGAACTACATTATTACCCAGCTTCAGTAAGAGGAACATACCTGAAGAGGATTTCCCTTTATGAAAAAAGGTGAACAGTGAGAATCGCGTTCAGCATCTGTTTTGGGGAGAAGCATGAAAGAGTCGGCGTGCACCCCAACCAGCTCCTTTCTCTGGGAACCACTCTCCGCATCCAGCCACCAGCACTTTGAATGGTGTCTGTGGGCTTCTGCTGTGCTTTATCTTCATTTATGTTGGGCCTCTGTTAGAAACTTGTGTCCTGAGGCCTAAGAAAAGCCAAAGAGAAGGAATTTTGGAGTCTGAGCACACTGTCTAATTGTTCCTGTAAATTAATGGCCATTCCTTCTTGACACCATTTCTGCTGTGCAAGGTTTCTCAGAAGCCCTGTACTTTCAAAGAGCAGGGAAACCTATACCCCATGCTGCGGGGTTAGTTTTAGTCTCCATGCTGGACAGAATATTTCATGACTGTCGGATTTTCTCACTCAAACATTGAGACTTTGACCACCTTTACCCGTTTCTTCCACCCCATCCCCGTATCTGGCACCTACCAATCTGCTCTCCGGATCTATGCGTTTAGTATTTTTTTATTCCACGTGGAATGTACATGAGAGCATCTGGTATTGGTCTTTCTGTGTCTGAGTTACTTAGCATAAGGCCCCCAAGGTCTGTGTTTCCATGTCTAGTTCTTGTGAATAATGCTGCAGTGAACGTGGGAGTGCATCTGTCTTTTTGAGGCAGCATTTTTGTGTTCTTCAAATCAATACTCAGTAGAGCCATTACTGGGTCATGGGGTAGTTTATTTATTTTTTCAGGAACCTCCATACCGTTTGTCACAGTGGCTGCACCAATTTCCATTTCCACCAACAGTGCACAGTGTCTCCTCATCTGCACACCCTTGACCCCACCTGGTGTCTGTCTCTGGGACAATTGCTGTTCCAACACTTGTGAGCGGATAGCCGATTGTGGGTTTGACTGATGTTTCCCTGACGATATTTAGTGATGTCGAACAACTTTTTCTGTCTGTTGGCACCTGTGTGCCATCTTTGGAAAGTATCTATTCACATATTCCTCCCATTTTTTTATATAGTTTTTTTTTTGTTTTGATATGTAGGAGTGTTGTGTGTATTTTGGATATTAGCCTTTTCTCACACATATGATTTGCAGATATTTTTTTCTTATTGGGTCAGTGGCCTTTTAAGTTTTTGCTGGTGTCTTTTGCCGTGTGTAAGATTTCAGTTTGATGTTGTTCCACTTGTTTATTTTTGCTTTTGTTGCCTTTGCATTTGGTGTCCGATCTGAAGACTCTTTGCCAAAACCAATGTCGAGAGACTTAGTACCTGTGTCTTCTTGGAGGTTTATGGATTCAGGTCTTATGTTCAAATCATTCATCCATTAAAAATTTTGTGTGTGGTGTAAGAAAGTGACCCGGTTATATTCTTCTGCATTTAGTGTCCAGTTTGCCTGTTACCGCTCACTGAAGAGACAGTCCTTCCCTCATGGCATATCTTCTGCTGCTGTGTCGTAAGTTAGGATCATCTACGTGTGGGTAAGTTTCTGAGCTTTCTGTTCTGTTCCACTGACCTGGTGTCTGTGTTTATGCCAGTACCATCCTGTTTTGATGACAACAGCTTTGTAATCTAGCTTGAAGTCCAGGAGTGTGTTGACTGCACCTCTTTCTCCAGGTTGCTTTGGGTATTTGGGGTCTTTTGTGATTCCATACAAGTTTGTGGACTGTTTTCTATTTCCTCGAATAATGCCACTGGAATTCAGATAGGCATTTAATCACATCTGTCGATTGCTTTGGTTATGATGGACATGTTCACATAATTAACTCTTCCAGTTAAGTTGCATGGTGTATGCTTCCATTTGTTTGTGTTGCCTTCCAAATCTTTGACCCATACATTCTGCCCCCCTCGACACATATTTTTCATTTCTTTTCTGCCATGTGTTGAGTGTACTATGTCTTTCTCATTCTTGGTTACTTTTATTTCAAGATTTTTTTATGCAATTTTAAATGGCGTTGCTTTTTTAATTTCTCTGTGCGAAAGTGTGTCATCAGTATACAGAAATGCAAGAAGTTGGGTCATCTGGGTGGCTCCATAAGTGAAGCATCTACCTTTAGCTCAGGTCATGATCCCAGAGTTCTGGGATTGAGCCCCGTGTTGGGCTGCCCGCTTAGCGAGGGTCTGCTTTTCCCTCTTTCTGGCACTCCCCCTGCTCGTGCTTTTTCTCTTCCTGTCAAATAAATAAATAAAATCTGAAAAAAATAAAGACAAGAGGTCTCTGTATATTGACATTATATCCTGCAGCTTTCTTGAATTTTTTTATTCTAACAGGTTTTTTTTTGTGTGTGTGGAATCTTTCGGGATTTCATGACATTTGCAAATTGTGCCAGTTTTCATGTATGGATTTCATATCTTCTCTTTTTTTAAAATTTTTATTCACCCTACAGTACTTCATTTGTTTTTGATGTAGGGCTCCATGATTCATTGTTTGCATATAACACCTAGTGCTCATTATGACATGTGCCCTCCTTTTTTTTAAAAAAAGAATTTATTTATTTATTCGACAGAGATAGACACAGCCAGCAGGAGAGGGAACACAAGCAGGGGGCGTGGGAGAGGAAGAAGCAGGCTCACAGCGGAGGAGCCTGTTGTGGGGCTCGATCCCATAACGCCGGGATCACGCCCTGAGCTGAAGGCAGATGCTTAACTGCTGTGCCACCCAGGCACCCCAACACGTGCCCTCCTTAATACCCATCACCAGGATAACCCATTCCTCTTCCCCTCCCATTCTGCAACCTTCAGTTTTTTTTCCCAGTGTCAGTAGTCTCTCATGGTTCATCTCCCCCTCTCATTCCGCCCCTTCACTTTTCCCTTCCTTCTTCTAATGTCCTCTATGCTATTCCTTCCATTCCACATAGAAGTGAAACCATATGATAATTGTCTTTCTCTGCTTGACTTAATTTCACTTAGCATAATCCCCTCCTGGTCCATCCACGTTGGTGCAAATGGTGGGTATTCATCCTTTCTGATGACTGAGTAATATTCCATTATATAGATGAACCACATCTTCTTTGTCCATTCATCTGCTGAAGGACATCTTGGCTCCTTCCACAGTTTGGCTATTATGGACATTGCTGCTATGAACATTGGGATACAGGTGCCCTTCTTTTCATTACTCTGTGTCTATGGGGTAAATACCCAGTAGTGCAATTGGTGGGTGATAGGATAGCTCTGTGTTTAACGTCTTGAGGAGCCTCCATATTGTTTTCAAAAGTGGCTGTACCAGCTTGAATTCTCACGAGTAGTGTAAGAGGGCTCCGCTTTCTCCACATCCTCTCTGACTTTTTTTTATTTCCTGTGTTGCTAATTTTTTTTCAAGATTTTATTTATTTATGCCACAGAGATAGAGACAGCCAGCGAGAGAGGGAACACAAGCAGGGGGAGTGGGAGAGGAAGAAGCAGGCTCATAATGGAGGTGCCTGATGTGGGGCTCGATCCCATAATGTCAGAATCACGCCCTGAGGCGAAGGCAGATGCTTACCCACTGTGCCACCCAGGTGCCCCCTGTCTTGTTAATTTTAACCATTCTAACTGGTGTACGGTGGTATCTCATTGTCGTTTTGATTTGTATTTGCCTGATGGCAAGTGATGTGGAGCATTTCTTCATGTGTCTGTTGGACATGTGTATGTCTTCTCTGGAGAAGTATCTGTGTCTTCTGCCCATTTTTCGGTGTCGAGTTTGAGGAGTTCTTTATAGATCTTGGATACCAGCCCTTTATCTGTAATATCATTTGCAGATATCTTCTTCGATTCCATAGGTTGCCTTCTTGTTTTGTTGATCTTTTACTTTGCCGAGCAGAAGCTTTTTATCCTGATGAAGTGCCAATAGTTCATTTTTGCTTTTATTTCCTTTGCCTTTAGAGACCTATCTTGCAAGAAGTTGTTGTGTCTAAGTTTGAAGAGTTCTTTTGATTTTGATATGAGACAGGAATCCATTATCTTTCCTTCCTGATTATATTCGAGTCCTCTTTCTTGGTGAGTCTGGCTAAGTTTGTCAGTTTTGTTTATCTTTCCAAAAAAGGCAGCTCTCATTTTCATTGTTTTTTTTTTCTTTTTTGGTCTTTTTAGTCTCCGTTGGATTTATTTATGCATTCCATTTTGTTATTTCCTTATTTCTACTAATTTGGGGCTTTGTTTGTTGTTGTATTTTCTACTTCTTTACCACATAAATCAGATTGTTTATTGGAGATTATTCTCATGGATTGATGAAGATTTGAATTTCTATGAATGTCCCCCATAAAGCTACTTTTGCTGCATCCCATAAGTTTTTGTAGGTTGTCTTTTTCATCAGTGTCGAGGTACTTCTAAATTTTTTTTGATTTCTTCTTTGACTGTTGGTTGTTCAGTAGCATGTTGTTAAATCTCCACATATTTTTTTAAGATTATTTATGTATCTGACAGAGAGTTAGACAGTGAGAGATGAACGCAAACATGGGGGTGGGAGAGGGTGAAGCGGGCTTCCCACTGAGCAAGGAGCCTGATTCGGGGCTAGACCCCAGGATCCTGGGATCACGACCTGAGCTGAAAGCAGATCCTTAACGACTGAGCCACCAAGGCCCCAAAAATATCCACCTATTTTTGACTGTCCCATTTTTTTCTTGAGACTGATTTCTAATTTCCTATCATTGTGGTTGGACAAGATTCGAAGCAGAAGTGAAGAGAGCATTCAGATGAAAGGTTTGTTTCCTGGAGGGTTTTCTGAGGGCAGACCATGAGTTCAGTGGGGATGGAGGAAGGTTTTGTGAGACGGGGGGTAGGGTTAACCCTTGCTAGAATTACTGACTACTACCATGCAGGCTGTGTGCTACCATTCACACCGTAGTCCTGATGGACATGTACTTCATTAGGAATATTTTCTAGGAGGTGTAGGCATAGCTTTCACTTAAAGAAAGGTGCCATGTGGGTTCATGGCATGACCCCAGGTCAGCAACCAGGATGTATGGTATTGTGGGGGATGAGAAACAGGCTTTCTGTGGGAAGTGACAGAAATAAGGTATGGTGAGCTCCATGACCATAGGTGAGGTCCCGAGTGACCCACTGGGTGTTGGGTTCTGTGGATCTGTCTCATCAGGTGCTGTGCAATTCAGGGACACCCTCCTCTCTGTTAATTTGTGTGGAGACAGGTAGACATCAGTGTCTGGCCAGGCACGAGGGTCGCACTGGACCACCACCAGAGGTGCAGCGTGTGGGGGAGCCACTGCTTGGTTTCCACGAAAGCTGACCAGGGTCTTTGACCTTGATTCCTAGCAGTTGCAAGGGGAGAGGAGGCCGGGGGTGGTGCACACTTCCGAGAGTTGTGTTCAGGACTAGTCTGGAGCCCACTGAAGTCAGCGACACCGGGCACAGAAGTCACCCAGTCAGTGTTGCTGTGGGCACTGCTCCCATGGTACTTTCGGGACGGCTCCATGCTGCCACCTCCTGCTTTTCATCATCATCTTCAAGGTCATGTGCCTCTGCTCTTGCCCCATAGCCTCCGGGTTATTGTCTGTCCTCCATCTGGCCCTTGTCCCTGGTGCCCTGTGCAGTCCGATGCCAGGGTAGCCTTCTTGAGACAAACATCTGGCCCTGATGGAACACTTTCATGGATCTTGTAGGTTGCGAGGATGATGCCCTGCCCTGGAAGGGGGCTACAGGTCCCCAATCAGGAGAGCCATGTCTCCTTTTTCAGCATGGCCTGCCCTCCCCTCAGTCTTCTTCAGGGAAGCTCTCCCCACTTCCTGAGATGACAGCTCTGAACTTAAAACTGAATGTTATTTTACATATCTCTATGCCTTAGTTCATCCATGGCATGTCTTTCAACCCCGTTAGTGGGTTTTTTTTAGCAGTTCTGAAGGGCTGTCTGATCAAGGAGGGGATGACCTGGGTGGGGCAGCTTTCCCTCTCATCTCCCTCAGCATGTCTCTGAGCCCTGGGACCAGCTCTCCCACTGAGGATTGAGGGACATGAGCCAGCCCATCCTGAGCCCAGGCTGTGTCAGCTGTGTAGACGGATGCGTGTCGGAGTGGTGGGCAGCTGGCATGGGCCAGGGGCAGGCAGTGTCTCCTTCTCATTCCTTCCCTCCCTTCCTCCCAGAGGTAGCTCAGAGCAGCCTTCAACCCCTGCATCTCCAGATCCCTTGACCTATGCCTCCTGTGTTCAGCTGGTGACCTTGGAGTTTCGCATGGATTCTACCTCCTGTACCCTCTCCCGTAGCAGTTCCTGGATCAGAGGAGGGATCGGACTCTTGTCTGCATTTGGTCTTCTTCCTGTCCCGCACCAATCCTATCCACCTTTGCATCTTCCATGTATGTGCTTGGAAGCAAGCCCATCCACAGGGAACCTATTAGCCAAATGGATCCAGGCAATGAACATTGAAGTAGAGATCCAGGATCCATAATATACCTGCTCTGAAACCTGTCCAAAAGTCTGTGACTCTCTCACACTGAAACAGAAACAATAATAGCTTTCTGGACTGTGAAGTGACATGTGTCTCTACTTCCAATCTTGAACGCATAGGTGCTGAGCCTGGACAGAAAAGGACCATGGCTCCCGTGGCCTGGGATCCACAGTAAGAACTCAGTGAAATCTGAATTCAAGGCATAGAGTGAATAATTATTGTAGAGTGAATCCTCCCAAGTAGGGCTTATGCACAGTGCACAGGAAAAGCTTTTTCAAAGAGGTTCCTGAAAGAAAAATCTTTTTTAAAAATTTATTTTAATTCCAGTAGAGCTAACATACAGTGTTACATTCTTTTCAGTTGTCCAATAGAGTGATTCAGTAATTCTATATATTACTCATTGGTCATCAAGAAAAGCATCCTATTAATCCCCTTCATCTATTTCACTCATCCCTCTATCCACCTCCTCTCTGGTAACCATCCGTTTGTTCTCTATTGTTAAGAGTTTGTATTTTGGTGTGTCTCCTTTTTCTCTTTTAGTTATTTATTTTTCTTTGTTTTTTAAATTCCCCATTAGAGTGACATCGTATGGGATTTGTCTTTCTCTGACTGACTGATTTTAGTTAGGATAATACTCTCTAGCTCCATCCATGTGTCTGCAAATGGCAAGGTTTCATTCTTTTTCAAGCCGAGTAATACTCCATTGTATGTGTGTATGTGTGTGTGTGTGTGTGTGTGTGAATACACACATCTATCATCTCATTTGTCAATTTTTCTACAGACACTTGGGTTGCTTCCATATGGTGATATTGTAAATAATGGTGCAAGAAACATAGGGGTGCACGTATCCTTTTACGTTACTGTTTTCCTATTCTTTGGGTAAATACAAGTAGTGTGATTGTTGGATCGTAGGGTAGTTATATATTTAATTTTTTGAGGAACCTTCATACTGTTTTCCACGGTGGCCACCACAGTTTGCATTCCCACCCACAGTTCACGAGGATTCCCCTTTATCCACATCCTCCCAACACCTGCTCTTTGTTGTGCTTTTGATGTTAGCCATTCTGACAGGTTTGAGGTATTACCTCATTGTCCTTTGGATTTACATTTTCCTGATGATGGGTGATGGTGAACATCTTTTCACGGGACTGTTGGCCATTTGTATTTTTTCTTTGGAGAAATGTCTGTCCATGTCTTCTGCCTATTTTTTAACTGGATTATTTGTTTTGGGGGTCGAGTAGTATCAGTTGTATATGTTTTGGACACTATCCCTTTATTGCCTATGATCTTTGCAAAATATCTTCTCCCTTTGAGTAGGTTGTCTTATTATTTTTACGTTTTCATTGTTCTTCTGCCATGTGGAAACTTTTTATTTTGCTGTATTCCCAATAGTTTATTTTTGCTTTCATTTCCTTTGCCTCAGGAGACAGTCTAGAAAAACGTTGGTATGGTCCATGTCAAGAAGTTACTGTCTTCCCTCCTGTAGGATTTTTATGGATTCAGGTCTCATATTGAGGTCTTGAAACTGTTTTGCGTTTGTCTTTGTTGTGTAAGAAAAGAGTCTAATTGCATTCTTCTGTACGTAGCTGTCTAGTTTTCCCAACACCATTTGTTGTAGAGACTGTCCTTTTCCCTTTTGATATCGTTGCTTGCTTTGTGGAAGATTCATGGACCACATAATTGTGGGTTTCTGTCTAAACTTGTATCCTGTTCCTTTGGTCACTGTGTCTATTTTTGTGCTGTACTGTCTTGTTAGGATGACTGCAGCTTTGTAGTATAACCTGAAATCTGCAATTGTGAGTCCTCCAGCTTTGTTTTTCTTTTCCACATTGCACTGGCTGTTTGGAATCTTTAGTGGTTCCATACAAATGTTTAGGATTGTTTATTCGAGGTCTTTTGTTCTTTAATTTAAATTCAATTAGCCAACTTACAGTACATCATTAGTTTCAGATGTAGTCTTCAATAAATTTTCAGTCGTGTGTAACACCCAGTGCTCATTGTATCGCGTGACCTCCTTAATGCTACTCACCCAGTTACCCCCCCAACTTCTCCTCCAACAATCATCAGTTTCTTGCGGTAGTTAAGAGTCCATCATGGGTTTTCTCCCTCTCTGATGACTTCCCATTCTATTTTCCCTTCCTTGCCCTATGGTCTTCTTCCTTGTTTCTGATATTCCACATAGGAGTGAAAGCATATGATCATTGTCTTTCTTTCATTGACTTATTCCACTCAGCATAATACCCTCCAGCTCCAGCCAGGTCGGTGTGATGGTAAGTATTCATCCTTTCTGATGGCTGAGTAATATTCCATTATATATATATATATATATATATATATATATATATATATATATATATATATATATATTCCACATCTTCTTTATCCATTCATCTGTCGATGGTCATCTGCATTCTTTCCACAGTTTGTCTATTATGGATATTGCTGCTATGAACACTGGGGTGCATGTGTCCCGACTTCGCTACCTCTGTCTCTTTGGGGTAAATACCCAGTAGTGCAATTGCTGGGACATAGGGTAGCTTTATTTATAACTTCTTGAGGAAACTCCGTACCATTTTCAAGAGTGGCTGTACCGGACTGCATTCGTACAGGTGTGTAAGAGGGTTCCCGTTTCACCACATCCTCTCCAACATGTATAGTTTTATGTCTTCTTATTTTTAGATATTCACCCTCGTGTGATATGGCATCTATAGGGGTTTAGATTTGCATTTCCCTTAAGCCAAGTGATATGAAGCATTTATGCATGTATCTTTTGGTCACCAGTACGTCATCATCAGTGAAATAACTTCCCATTTTAATCCATCTCAAGACCTAAAGCTGGGTAAGGCACTGAAGCTGGATGATGCCATCGGTTGGAATTGTGGAGAATTTCAAAAGATCTCCGTGGAGAGCAAGTTTAAAGGTCAGTGTGAAGCTACTAATTAGTTCTGGGGAGATCTCTCAAAGTGGGGGTTGCCTGGGATAGGCTGAGGGTGGCCCTCCGATTTTCCTATGAATCCTTGCTGCAGCCCCAAATGGACAGTTTCCTGCTGTGGGGCAGGCTGAGTCCTCTAGTCGTGCAGAGGTGAGCCCAATGCCTGCTGCCTTGGAGGCAGGCAAACAGGGAGGGACCCTCAGCAGAAGACCCAGTGTTAGGTTAGGCCTCAAGAGACAGCAGGTCCGAACTGCCCAGTGCTCAGAGAACTCCCAGGCCGAGTGAGATGAGGGCACAAGGGCGGGTGAGTGTGAGCCTTTGGGTTTCATCCGGAAGGGCCCACAAAGGTCGGGGTTCACCAGAAGGGGCTCTCAGGGGTGCCCCAATTCTCTTGCCCTGAATGCTCTGTTGTGCCCCAAAATGGTACAGTTTACTGTGGGCTGCAGGCTGAGTCCAACGGTGGGGCTTGGGTGTCCCAAATCCCCTAGAGTGGGGTGCCAGGACCCTGGGGAGGGACCCTTCTGTCACCAACCTAGGGTAAGGGTTAGGGTCCAGAAGCCTGCCAGGGACAATCTGCAGGCTGTGCAGCGAGCTCTGTGGAGGGCTGAGAGGAGGCCATGGGGGAAGGTGAGCGTGGGACTCAGGGTTGGGGCACGGGGGGCTGCCAAATGTGGGGATGGGCTCTGGGGGCCTCCCCAAGTTCTCGTGTCCTGTAGGCTCCGTAGAGTCCCAAGGGGCACGGTTTCCTGTCAGGTGACAAGCTGAGTCCTGCGGTGGGGCCAGGTAACCCAATTCCCCGGGGCTGCTGTGTAAGGCTCCTGGGGAGGCCCCCACACCCGCGGCCGACCTAGGGCTAGGGTTAGGCCCCAGGAGCCCCGCAGGCCCAATCTGCTGGCTGTATGGCGAGCTACACGGGCTGAGGTGAGGGTGTGGGGAGGGTGAGCGTGGGCCTCAGGGTTGGGGTGCGGGAGGCCGCCGAAGTTCGCTGGTGGCTCAGGATGCTCCTCCTTGTTCTCCCGCCCTGAATGCTCTATGGCCTCCCAAGGTGCACGGTTTCCTGCAGGGTGGCAGACTGAGTCTTGCTGTGGGGCTCAGGTGTCCCGAATCCCCGCAGCTGTGGCTCCAGGCTCCTGGGGAGGGGGCCCTCCACAGATGAACTAGGGTTAGGGTTGGGGCCCAGGTACCCCGCAGGCCAGATCTGCCCACTATGTGGTGAGCTCCACTGCGGGCTGAGGTGAGGGTGTGGGGTGGGGTGAGCATGGGCTTCAAGCTTGGGTTTAGGGATCGCCGAAGTTCGCTGGGGGCTCTGGGGGCCCTCCAGATTCTCCCGCGCTGAATGCTCTATAGCCTCCCAAGGGGCACGGTTTCCTGCAGGCTGGCAGGCTTTGTCCTGCAGTGGGGCTCAGGTGTCCCCAGTCCCTGGGGCTGCGGCACCGGGCCCCAGGGGATGGTCCCTACCCAGCCGACCTAGGGTCAGGTCTAGGCCCCAGGAACCCGGCAGGCCTGATCTGCCGGCTCTGCGACGAGCTCGGTGGCAAGCTGAAGGGAAGGTGTGGGGCGGGATGAGCGTGGGCCTCAGGGTTGGGGTGTAGGGGGCCGCCCAGGATCACTGGGGGCTCAGGGGGGCCCTACCAGTTCTCCTGCACGGTATGCTCTGTGGCGCCCCAAGGGGCATGGTTTCCTGAGTGGTGGCAGGCTGAGTCCCGTGGTGGGGCTCATGTGTACCCAATCCCCGGGGTTAGGTTACGGATTAGGTTACGGGTTAAGGTTAGGGTATGGGTTACGGTTAGGGTATGGGTGAGTGTAGGGGTTAAGGTTAGGGTAAGGAGAGGGTACAGGGTAGGGTTGGGTTTAGGGGTTACAGGTTAGAGGTTATGGGTTAGGGTACAGATTAGGGTTTAGGGTACGGGTTAGGGTTTAGGGTTTGGGTTTAGGGTTAGGGTTAGGGTTGGAGTACGGGTTAGGGTTAGGGTAGGGGTTAGGGTTAGGTTATGGGTTAGGGTATGCATTAGGGTACGGTTTAGGGTACGGGCTAGGGTACAGTTTAGGGTAAGTGTTGGCGTACGGAAATGGGTACGGTTTAGGGTACAGGTTAGGGTTAGTGTACGGGTTAGGGTTAGGGTACAGTTTACGGTTATGGTACAGGTTAGGTTACGGTTTAGGGTTAGGGTGAGGGTACGGGTTAGGGATCAGGTTAGGGATAGGTATAGGGTAAGGTTTAGGGTTAGGGTATGGGTTAGGGTACTGGTTAGGGTACAGGTTAGTTTTAGGTATGGGTTAGGATATGGGTTAGGGTCCGGGTTAGGGATAGGGTACGGGTTAGGGTATGGGTTAAGGTTAAGGTAAGGGTAGTGGTTAGGGGTAGGGTACGGGTTACAGTTTAGCGTTTAGGGTTACGGTTAGGGTACGGATTAGGGTTAGGATACAGGTAGGGTTAGGTTACGGGTTATGGTATGAGTTATGGTATGGGTTAGGGTCAGGGTTTAGGGTTTAGGGTTAAGGTTATAGTACGGGTTAGGGTACTTGTTAGGGCTACGGTTAGGTTTAGGGTACGGTTTAAGTTACGGGTTAAGGTACAGTTTATGGTTAGGGTTATGGTACGGGTTAGAGTACATGTTAGGGTTTCGGCTAGGGTTAGGGTACATGTTAGGGTTAGGGTTAGGGTACGGGTTAGAGTTACGGTTAGAGTATGGGTTAGGTTACGGGTTAGGGTTAGGTTTAGGGATAGGTTACGGGTTAGGGATAGGGTTAGCTGAAGGGGTAGGGTTAGGGGTAGGATTAGTGGTATGGTAGGGGTCCGGGTAGGGTTAGGGTTTAGGGTTAGTGTTTGGGGTTTGGGGTTAGTGGTTAAGGTTAGGGTTTAGTGTTTAGGGTTTCGGGATTAGGGTTAGGGGTTAGGGTTTAGGGTTTAGTGTTAATGTTAGGGTTTAGTTTTAAGGATTAGGGTTTAGGGTTAGGTTTAGTGTAGGGTTAGGGTTAGGGTTAGGGTTAGGGTTAGGATTAGGGGTTAAGGTTTAGGGTTTAAGGTTAGGGGTTAGGGTTAGGGTTAGACCCCAGTATGCCAGCAGGACTGATGCGCCGGCTGTGCGGCGAACGGACGAGGGGGCCGAGGTGAGTGCGCTGGCGAGCGGGATTATGGTATCCAGCGTTTTGGCGCATGGGGCCTTTGAATGTCGCTAGAGCCTTGGAGGGCCCTGTCCGTTTTCCTGCCCTGAATGACCAGCGGCACCCCGAGCGGTCCGCGTGGTGGCGAGTTGGCAGTGTGAGTCTGGCACTGCGGTTTGGGGGTCTCCAATGCTATGCGTTGCAGTGCAAGGCCCCTTGGGAGGGGCCCCTCTGGGGCCGTCCTAGGGTTAGTGTTAGCACCCAGGAGCCTGGCAGGCATGATCCACCAGCTGTGCGGTAGAGGAGGGCCAGGCCAAGGTGAGGGCGCCACCGAGCTGGAGCGTGGGCCCAAGCATTATGTCACGGGGGGCCTTGGAAGGTCGCTGGGGTTTGGAGGGCCCTGCAGGTTCTCCCTCCCTGAATGGCCAGCGGCGCCCCTAGTGGCCTTGTGGGTGGCGGGGTGGCATGGTGAGTTCGGCGCGGGGGCTCGTGGGTCCCCAATCCCTGGCGTTGCTGCACCAGGCCCCTTGGGATGTTCCCTTCGGGGGCCAACCTAGGGTTAGGGTTGGCCCCCAGGAGGCTGGCAGGCCCGATCTGCTGGCTGTGTGAGGAGCGGTGTTGCAGGCTGAGTTTTGGGCGATGGCGAGTGGGAGCTTGGTCCCCAGCACTTTGGCGCCCTTGGCCTTCGAATGTTGCCATGGCTCATAGTGCCCTGCCCATTCTCCTGCCCTGAATAAGCAGCTGCGACCCTAGCATATCCGTTGGTGGTGGGGCGGCAGGGTGAGTCCCGCACTGTGGCTCCGGGATCCCCAATCCCCAGTGTTGCGGAGCCAGGCCCCTTGGAAGGGGCTCCTCCTGGGCTGACCTAGGGTTAGAGTTAGCCCCCAGGAGGCCAGCAGGCCCAATCCTCTGGCTGGGCAGCGAGAGGTGGGAAGGCCGAGGTAAAGGCGCTGGGAAGCAGGAGCGTGGGCCCCTGCATTTTGGCGCAGGAGGCTTCAAATGTGGCAGGTTTCTCCAGGGCCCTGACCTTTCTACCACCCTGAATGACCGGCAGCGCCCCTAGCGCCCTGGGTGGCGACAGTGTGGCAGGGTGAGTCCGGCTCTGGGGCTCTGAGTCACCAATCTCAAGCGTTGCAGAGCCAGGCCCCTTGGGTTTCGGTTAGCCCCCAGGAGCCTGGCAGGCACTATCCACTGGCTCCAGCAAGCGGAGGGGCGGGCCGAGGTGAGGGCGCTGGGGAGCAGGAGCTTGGGAGCTTGGGAGCCAACTTTTTTGAGTGGGGGGCCTTCGAAGGTCACAGGGGAAATGGAAGGCCTTGCCAGTTCTCCCAACTGAATGACCTGTGGCGCCCCTAGCGGCCTGGGTAGCGGCAGGGCGGCAGGTGAGTCCGGCGCTGGGGCTCAGGGGTCTCCAATCCACCGAGTTGCTGCACCAGGCCCCTTGGCAGGGTGCCCTCGGGGGCTGACCTAGGGTTAGGGTCAGACCCCAGGACGCCAGAAGGCTCAATCCGCCAGCTGTGCGGAGAAAGGTGTAGTGTGTCGAGGTGAGGTCTCTGTGGAGCGGGAGCGTGGGCCCAAGCGTTTTGGCGCGGGGGGCCTTCGAATGTCTTCGGGGACTCGGTGGGCCCTACCCATTCTCCTCCCTGAATGACCGGCGGCGCACCTAGCTGCCCTGGTGGCGGCGGGGTGCAGGGTGAGTCAGGCGCTTTGGCTCTGGTATCTCCAATCCCCAGCGTTGCGGTGCCAGGCCCCTTGGGAGCGGCCCCTCGGGTGCCAACCTAGGGTTAGGTTTAGCCCCTAGGAGGCAGGCAGGCCCTATTCACCAGCTGTGTGGATAGCGGAGTGGCGGACTGAGTTGAGGGCGCTGGTGAGTGGGAGCGTGGGCCCGGGCGTTTTGACGCCGGGGGCCTTTGAAGGTCACCGTGTCTCTGAGGGCCCTGCCCTTTCTCCCTCCCTGAATAATGGCAGCACCCCAAGACCCTGGGTGGCAGCTCGGCGGCAAGGTGAGTCCAGCGCTGGGGCTCAGGGGTCCCCAATCCCCGGCGTTGTGTCGCCAGGCCCATTGGGAAGGGCCGCTCGGAGGCCATTCTAGGGTTGCGTTTAGCCCCCAGAAGGCCAGTGGACCCGATCAGCGGCTGTGCAACAAGCGGAGGGTTGCCCCGAGTTGAGGGCGCTGGCGAGCCTGAGCATGACCCCAAGCATTTTAGTGCGGGAGGCCTTTGAAGGTCAGCGGGGGCTCGGAGGGCCCTGCCATTTCTCCTTCCCTGAATGAATGGCGGCGCCCCTAGCGGCCCATGTGGGGCGGGGCGGCAGGGTGCATCTGGCGCTTGGGCTTGGGGGTCCCCAATCCCCGGCGTTGCAGCGCCAGGCCCCTTAGGAAGGGAACCTCAGGGGCTGTCCTAGGGTTAGGGTTAGCGCCCAGGAGGCCGGCAGGCCCGATCCGCCGGCTGTGCAAGGAGCGGAGGTATGGGCCGAGTTGAGGGCGATGGCGAGCGAGAGCTTGAGCCCCAGCGTTTTGGCGCACTGGGTCCCGGAATGTTGCCATGGCTTGGAGTGCCTTGCCCCTTCTCCTGCCCTAAATAAACAGCGGTGCCCTAGCTGCTCTGTTGGCGGTGGGGGGGGAGGGTGAGTCCCATGCTGCGGCTCGGGGTCCCCATCCCCAGTGTTGTGACGCCAGGCCCCTGGGATGGACCCCTCGGGGGTCAACCTAGCCTTCGATTTAGCCCCCAGGAGGCTGGCAGGCCCTATTCGTAACCTGTGTGGAGAGTGAAGTGGCAGACCGAGGTGAGGGAGCTGGTGATTGGGAGCATGGGCCTGGGCGTTTTGGCACGGGGGGCCTTCGAAGGTCACTGTATCTTGGAGGGCCCTGCCCGTTCTCCTGCCCTGAATGAACAGCAGCACCCCAAGCCCCCGGGTGGCGGCTGGGCATCAGGATGAGTCGGGTGTGGGGCGGGGCAGCAGCGTGCATCCTGCGCTGGGGCTTGGGGGTCCGCAATCCCCGGCATTGCAGCGCCAGGCCCCTTGGGAAGGGATCCTCAGGGGCCGTCCTAGGGTTAGGGTTAGCGCCCAGGAGGCCGGCAGGCCCAAGTCGCCGGCTGTGCGAGGAGCGGAGGTGCAGACCAAGTTGAGGGTGCTGGTGAACGTGAGCGTAGGCCCAAGCGTTTTGATTCGGGGGACCTTCGAGCATAGGCGGGGGTTCGGAGTGCCCTGCCCCTTCTCCCACCCTGAATGAACAGCGGCGTCCCTAGCGGCCGAGTGGGGAGGGGTGAAAGGGTGCATCCAGCGCTGGGGCTTGGGGGTCCCCAATCCCCGGCGATGCGGCGCCAGGCCCCTTGGGAGAGGCCCCTCGGGAGCAACCTAGGGTTAGGTTTAGCCCCCAGGAGGCTGGCAAGCCCTATTCGCCAGCTGTGTGGAGAGTGGAGTGGCGGACGGAGGTGAGGGCGCTGGTGAGTGGGAGGGTGGGTCTGCCGTTTTTGTGCGGGGGGCCTTCGAAGGTCACTGTGTCTGGGAGGGCCCTGCCTGTTCTCCCGCCCTGAATGATCGACAACACCCCAAGCCCCTCGGTGGTGGCTGGGTGGCAGCGTGAGTCAGGTGCTGAGGTTCGGGGTCCCCAATCCCCGGCGTTGCTGCGCCAAGCCCCTTGGGAGTGGACCTTTGGGGATCGATCTAGGGTTATGCTTAGCCCCCAGGTGGCCGGTGGACCCGATCAGCGGCTGTGCGGCACGTGGAGGGTTGGGACGAGGTGAGGGCACTGGCGAGACTGAACATGAGCCCAAGCTTTTTATTGCGGGGGGCCTTCGAAGGTCAGCGGGGTTTGGAAGGCCATGGCAGTTCTCCCACCCTGAATGAATGGCGGCGCCCCTAGCGCCCCGTGTGAGGCGGGGCGCCAGGGTGCATCCGGCACTGGATCTTGGGGGTCCCCAATCCCCGGCATTGTGACGACAGGCACCTTGGGTAGGGCCCCTCAGGGGCTGATGTATGGTTAGGGTTAGCTCCCAGGAGGCCGGCAGGCCCTGGGCCTTCGAATGTTGCCATGGCTCGAAGGGCCCTGCCCGTTCTCCTGCCCTGAATAACTAGCGGCGCCCTTAGCGGCTCCGTTGGAGGTGGGGCGGCAGGGGGAGTCCCACGCTGCGGCTCGGGGATCCCCAATCCCCGGCGTTGCGGGGCCAGGCCCCTTGGGAGGGGCTCGTAGGGGGCCGACCTAGGGTTAGAGTTAGCACCCAGGAGGCGGCAGGCCCAATCCTCTGGCTGGGCAGCGAGAGGTGCGCGGGCCGAGGTAAAGGCTCTGGCGAGGGGGAGCGTGGGCCCCTGCATTTTGGCGGGAGGCTTCAAATGTCGCCGGTTTCTCCAGGGCCTTGTCCCTACATTCGCCCTGAATGAACGGCGGCGCCCCAGGCGGCCTGGGCGGCGACAGTGCGGCAGGGGAGTCCGGTTCTGGGGCTCTGAGTCACCAATCCCCAGCGTTGCAGAGCCAGGCCCCTTGGGATGTGCCCCACGGGGCGGACCTAGGGTTTGGGTTAGCCCCAGGAGCTTGGCAGGCCCTATCCACCGGCTCTGAATCAAGTGGAGGGGCGGGCCGAGGTGAGGGCACTGGGAGCAAGAGCATGGGAGCCAACGTTTTTGCGGGGGGGGGCCTTCGAAGGTCAGCTGGGGCTCGGAGGTCCCTGCCCGTTCTCCTGTCCTGATTGACCGGTGGTCCCCTAGCGGCTTGGGTGGCTGAAGGGCAGCAGGGTGAGTCTGGCACTTGGGCACGGGGTCCCCATCCCCAGCGTTGCGTCACCAGGTCCCTTGGGAAGGGCCCCTCGGGGGCCGACCTATGGTTAGGGTTAGTCCCCAGGAGCCACGCAGGCCCGATACACCACCTGTGCATCGAGAGGACAGTTGGGCCGAGGTGAGGGTGCTGGTGAACGTGAGCCAGGGCCCAAGGGTTTTGGTTCGGGGCGCCTTCGAAAGTCGACGTGGGTTCTGAGGGCCCTGCCAGTTCTCCCACCCTGAATGAATGGTGGCGCCCCTAGCGGCCCGTGCGGGGCGGGGCGGCGGCGTGCATCCGGCGCTGGGGCTTGGGGGTCCGCAATCTCCGGCATTGCCGCGCTGGGCCCCTTAGGAAGGGATCCTCAGGGGCCGTCCTAGGGTTAGGGTCAGCGCCCAGGAGGCCAGCAGGCCCGAGTCGCCGGCTCTGCAAGGAGCGGAGGTGAGGGCCGAGTTGAGGGTGCTGGTGAACGTGAGCGTGGGCCCAAGCATTTTGATTCCGGGCTCCTTCGAGCATAGGCGGGGGTTCGGAGGGCCCTGCCCGTTCTCCCACCCTGAATGAACGGCGGCGCCCCTAGCAGCCCGGGTAGGGAGGGGCGACAGGGTGCATCCTGTGCTGGGGCTTGGGGGTCCCCAATCCCCGGTGATGGGGCACCAGGCCCCTTGGGAGAGGCCCCTCGGGGGCAACCTAGTGTTAGGTTTAGCCCTCAGGAGGCCGGCAGGCCCTATTCGCCAGCTGTGTGGAGAGTGGGGTGGTGGACGGAGGTGAGGGCGCTGGTGAGTGGGAGGGTGGGTCTGCCGTTTTTGCGCAGGGGGGCTTCAAAGGTCACCGTGTCTCGGAGGTCCCTGCCCGTTCTCCTGTCCTGATGGACCGGTGGTCCCCTAGCGACTTGGGTGGCTGAACGGCAGCAGGGTCAGTCTGGCACTTGGGCACGGGGTCCCCATCCCCAGCGTTGTGTCACCAGGACCCTTGGGAAGGGCCCCTCGTGGGCCGTCCTAGGGTTAGGGTTAGCGCCCAGGAGGCCGGCAGGCCCGAGTCGCGGGCTGTGCGAGGAGCGGAGGTGCGGGCCGAGTTGAGGGTGCTGGTGAACATGAGCGTGGGCCCAAGTGTTTTGATTCCAGGCGCCTTCGAGCATAGGCGGGGGTTCGGAGGGCCCTGCCCGTTCTCCCACCCTGAATGAATGGCGGCGCCCCTAGCGGCCTGTGAGGGGAAGGGCGACAGGGTGCATCAGGCACTGGGGCTTGGGGGTCCCCAATCCCCGGCGATGCGGCGCCAGGCCCCTTGGGAGAGGACGCTCGGGGGCAACCTAGGGTTAGGTTTAGGCTCCAGGAGGCCGGCAGGCCCTATTCGCCAGCTGTGTGGAGAGTGCAGTGGCGGATGGAGGTGAGGGCGCTGGTGAGTGGGAGGGTGGGTCTGCCGTTTTTGCACGGGGGGCCTTCGAAGGTCGCCATGTCTGGGAGGGCCCTGCCTGTTCTCCCGCCCTGAATGATTGGCAACACCCCAAGCCCCCGGGTGGCGGCTGGGCGGCAGGGTGAGTCAGGTGCTGAGGTTCGGGGTCCCCAATCCCCGGCGTTGCTGCGCCAAGCCCCTTGGGAGTGGACCTTTGGGGATCGATCTAGGTTTATGGATAGCACCCAGGAGGCCGGTGGACCCTACCAGCAGCTGTGCGGCACGCAGAGGGTTGGGACGAGGTGAGGGCACTGGCGAGACTGAGCATGAGCCCAAGCTTTTTAGTGCGGGGGGCATTCGAAGGTCGGCGGGGCCTCGGAGGGACCTGCCCGTTCTCCCGCTCTGAATGATCGGCGGGGCCCCTAGCGGCTCGGGTGGCTGAAGGGCAGCAGGGTGAGTCCGGTACTTGGGCTCGGGGTCCCCATCCCCAGCGTTGAGTCGCCAGGGCCCTTGGGAAGGGCCCCTCGAGGGCCGACCTAGGGTTAGGGATAGCCCCCAGGAGGCCGGCAGTCCCGATACACCACCTGTGCGTCGAGCGGCGAGTTGGGCCGAGGTGAGGGTGCTGGTGAACATAAGCCTGGGCCCAAGCGTTTTGGTTCGGGGCACCTTCGAAGGTCGGCGTGGGTTCAGAGGGCCCTGGCAGTTCTCCCACCCTGAATGAATGGCGGCGCCCCTAGCGGCCTGTGTGAGTCGGGGTGGCAGCGTGCATCCGGCGCTGGGGCTTGGGGGTCCCCAATCCCCGGCTTTGCAACTCCAGGCCCCTTGCGAGTGGCCCTTCGAGGGCCGACCTACGGTTAGGGATAGCCCCCAGGAGGCCGGCACGCCCTATCAGCCGACTGTGAGGCGAGCGGAGGAGTGGGCCGACGTGAAGGCGCTGGTGAGCGGGAGCATTGGCCCAAGCATTTTGCTGTGTGGGGGCCTTCGATAGTCGCCCGGGGCTTGGAGTGCCATGCCCATTCTCTCGCTCTGAATGACCGGCGGGACCCTAGCGGCTCGGGTGGCTGAAGGGCAGCAGGGTGAGTCCGGCACTATTCCTCAGTGTCCCTATCCCCAGCGTTGTGGTGCCAGGCCACTCGGGAAGGGCCTCTCGGGGTCCGACCTACAGTTAGGGTTAGTCCCCAGGAGGACAGCAGGCTTGATACACCACATGTGCAGCGAGCGGAGTGGTGGGCCGAGGTGAGGGTGCTGGTGAACATGTGTCTGGGCCGAAGCGTTTTGGTTTGGGGCACCTTCAAAGGTCAGAGGGAGTTAGGAGGGCCCTGCCAGTTCTCCAACACTGAATGAATGGTGGCGACCCTAGCGGCATGTGTGTTGCGGGGCGGTAGGGTGCATCCGGAGCTGGGTCTCAGGGGTCCCCAATGCCCGGCTTTGCGGCGCCAGGCCCCTTAGGAAGGGACCCTCAGGGGCCGTCCTAGGGTTAGGGTTGGCACCCAGGAGGCCGGCAGGCCCGATCTGCCGCCTGTGCGATGGGCGGAGGGGCGGTCCGAGGTGAGGGCGCTGGGGAGCGGGAGCATGGGCACCAGTGGTTTGGCGTGGGGGGCCTTTGAAGGTCACAGGGGGCTCGGGAGGCCCTGCCACTTCTTTCACTCTGAATCACCGGCGGCACCCGCAGCGACCTGGGTGGTGACAGTGCAGCAGGGTGAGTCTGGCTCTGGGGTTCTGAGTCTCCAATCCCAAGCATTGCAGAGCCAGGCCCCTTGGGATCTGCCCCACGGGGCCGACCTAGGGTTTCGGTTAGCCCCCAGGAGCCCGGGAGGCACTATCCACCAGCTCTGAATAAAGCAGAGGAGCAGGCCAAGGTGAGGACCCTGGCGAGCAGGAGCATGGGAGCCAACATTTTGCGCGGGGGGCCTTCGAAGGCCGCAGGGGAAATGGAGGGCCCTGCCAGTTCTCCCACCCTGAATGAACTGAAGCACCCCTAGCGGCCTGAGTGATGGAGGGGCGGTAGGTGAATCTGGCGCTGGGCTCGGGGTCCCCAGTCCACCTCATTGCGCCGCCAGGCCCCTTGGAAGGGGCCCGTCGGGGGCTGACCTATGGTTAGGGTTAGCCCCCAGGACCCCGGCAGGTTCAATCTGCCAGCTGTGCGGCGAATGGAGTGGTGGGTCGAGGTGAGGCCTCTGTTGAGCGGGAGCATGGGCCCAAGCGTTTTGGCGCCAGAGGCCTTCGAATGTCTCCGGGGACTCGCCGTGCCGTGCCCAATCTCCTCCCTGAGTGACTGGCAGCGCCCCCAGCAGCCCAGGTGGTGGCGGGGTGGCAGGGTCAGTCAGGCACTGTGGCTTGGGTATCCCCAATCCCCAGTGTTGCGGCGCCAGGCCCCTTGGGAGGGCCCCTCGGGGCCAACCTAGGGTTAGGTTTAGCCCCTAGGAGGCCCGCAGGCCCTATTCCCCAGCTGTGTGGAGACTGGAGTGGCAGACCAAGGTGAGGGCGCTGGTGAGCAGGAGCATGGGCCCCGTTGTTTTGGCCTGGGGAGCCTTTGAAGGTCTCCGTGTCTTGGATGGCCCTGCCCATTCTCCGGCCCTGAATGAACGGCACCACCCCAAGCCCCCGCGTGGCAGCTGGGCGGCAGGATGAGTCCAGTGCTGAGGCTTGGCCATCCCCAATCCCCGGTGTTGCGGCGCCAGGCCCCTTGGGAGGGGCTGCTCGGGGTCGATCTAGCGTTTCAGTTAGCCCCCAGAAGGCCAGTGGACCCGATCAGCGGCTGTACAACACGCGGAGGGTTGGGCCGAGGTGAGGATGCTGGCTAGCCTGAGCATGAGCCTAAGCGTTTTAGCGCGGGGGGCCTATGAACGTCAGCAGATGCTCGGAGGGCCCTAACCATTCTCCTACACTGATTGACCGGTGGGCCCCTAGTGGCTCGGGTGGCTGAAGGACAGCAGGGTGAGTCCGGCACTTGGGCTCGGTGTCCCCATCCCCAGCGTTGCGACGCCAGGCCCCTTGGGAAGGGACCCTTGGGGGCCGACCTATGGTTAAGGTTAGTCCCCAGGAGACCTGCAGGCCCGATACACCACCTGTGCATCGAGCGGAAAGTTGGGCCGAGTTGAGGGTGCTTGTGAACATGAGCCTGGGTCCAAGCGTTTTGGTTCGGGGCGCCTTCGAAGGTCGGAGGGGTTTGGAGTGCTCTGCCCGTTCCCCCAGCCTGAATGAACGGCTACCCCCCTAGCAGTCTGGGTGCGGAGGGGCGGCAGGGTGCACCCGGCGCTGGGGCTTGGGGGTCCCCAATCCCCGGTGTTGTGACACCAGGCCCCTTGGGAAGGGCTCCTCCTGGGCCGGCCTAGGGTTAGAGTTAGCCCCCAGGATGCCAGCAGGCTCAATCCGCCAGCTGTGTGGCTAATGGAAGGGTGGGTCGATGTGAGGTCTCTGTCGAGCGTGCGCGGGCCGAAGCGTTTTGGCGCCAGGGTCCTTCGAATGTCTCTGGGGACTTGGCGGGCCCTAGCCATTTACCTCCCTGAATGACCGGCGGTGCCTGTAGCGGCCTGGGTGGCAGTGTTGTGGCAGGGTGAGTCTGGCTCTGGGGCTTGGGGTCCCCGATCCCCGGCGTAGCGGCACCAGGACCCTTGGGAGGGGCCCCTGGGGGGCCGACCTAGGGTTAGGGTTAGCCCCCAGGAGGCCGGCAGGCCCTTTTCGCAACCTGTGTGGAGAGCGAACTGGCGGACCGAGGTGCGGGCGGTGGTGATTGGGAGCGTGGGCCTGGGCGTTTTGGTGTGGGGGGCCTTCGAAGGTCGGTGGGGGTTTGGAGGGCCGTGCCCGTTCTCCCACCCTGAATGACTGGTGGCGCCCCCAGCCGCCCTGGTGGCGGCAGGGTGGCAGCGTGAGTCAGGCGCTGCAGCTCGGGTATCTCCAATCCCCAGCGTTGTGGCACCAGGCCCCTTGGGAGCGGCCCCTCGGGTGCCAACCTACGGTTAGGTTTAGCCCCTAGGAGGCTGGCAGGCCCTATTCATCAGCTGTGTGGATAGCAGAGTGGTGGACCGAGGTGAGGGCACTGGTAAGCGGGAGCGTGGGCCCGGGCGTTTTGGTGCGGGGGGCCTTTGAAGGTCACCGTGCCTCGGAGGGCCCTGCCCATTTTCCCTCCCTGAATAATGGCAGCACCCCAAGCCCACGGGTGGAGGCTGGGCCTGGCTCTGGGGCTTGGGGTCCCCGATCCCCAGCGAAGCGGCACCAGGACCCTTGGGAGGGGCCCCTGGGCGGCCGACCTAGGGTTAGGGTTAGCACCCAGGAGGCCTGCAGGCGGGATCCGCCCGCTGTGAGGGGAGCGGAGGGGCAGGCCGAGGTGAGGGCGCTGGAGAGCAAGAGCGTGGGCCCAAGCGTTTTGCCACCTGGGGCCTTCGAATGTCTCCGGGGACTCAGATGGCCTTGCCCATTCTCCTCCCTGAATGACCGGCGGCGTACCTAGCAGCCCAGGTGGCGGCAGGGCAGCATGTGAGTCCGGCGCTGGGGCTCGGGGATCCCCAATCTACCGCGTTGCGGCATCAGGCTCCTTGGTGGGGGCCCCTCGGGGGCTGACCTAGGGTTAGGGTTAGCCTCCAGGACGCTGGCAGGCTCAGTCCGCCAGCTGTGTGGCGAATGGAGGGGTGGGTCGAGGTGAGATCTCTGTTGAGTGGGAGCGTGGGGCCAAGCGTTTTGGCACCGGGGTCCTTCGAATGTCTCAGGGGACTCAGCGGGCCCTGACCGTTCTCCTCCCTGAATGACCGGCGGTGCCCCTAGCAGCATAGGTGGCAGCGGGGAGGCAGGGTGAGTCAGGCGCTTTGGCTCGGGTATCCCCAATACCCAGTGTTGAGGCGCCAGGCTCCTTGGGAGTGGCCCCTCAGGGGCTAACCTAGGGTTAGGTTTAGCCCTTAGGAGGCCATCAGGCCCTATTCACCAGCTGTGTGGAGAGCGGAGTGGCCGACCGAGGTGAGGGCGCTGGTGAGCGGGATGGTGGGCCTGGCGTTTTGGCGCGGGGGGCCTTTGAATGTCACTGTGTCTCGGAGGGCCCTACCCGTTCTCCCGCCCTGAATGAATGGCACCACCCCAAGTCCCCGGGTGGCGCCTGGGTGGCAGGGTGAGTCCAGTGCTGAGGCTCTGGGGTTCCCAATCCCCAGCGTTGTGGGGGCAGGCCCCATGGGAGGGGCTCCTCGTGGGCCTACCTAGGGTTAGAGTTAGCCCCCAGGAGGCTGGCAGGCCCAATCCTCAGGCTGGGCAGGGATAGGTGGGCAGGCCGAAGTAAAGGTGCTGGGGAGCGGGAGCTTGGTCCCTTGCATTTTGGTGCAGGAGGCTTCAAATGTTGCAGGTTTCTCCAAGGCCCTGTCCCTTCTCCAGCCCTGAATGACCGGTGGCGCCCCTAGCGGCCTGGGTGGCAGCGTTGCGGCAGGGTGAGTCTGGCTCTGGGCCTTGGGGTCCCCGATCCCCAGCGTAGTGGTACCAGGACCCTTGGGAGTGGCCCCTGGGGGGCCGACCTAGGGTTAGGGTTAGCCCCCAGGAGGCCGGAAGGCCCCATCTGCCCACTGTGCGGGGAGCGGAGGGGTGGGCCAAGGTGAGGGTGCTGGGGAGCGGGAGCATGTGCTGGGGCATTTTGGTGCAGGGGGCCTTTGAAGGTAACCTGGGGCTCCGAAGGCCCTGCCCCTTCTCTCTCCCTGAATCACCAGCGGCGCCCCTAGCGGCCTGGGTGGCGACAGTGCATCAGGGTGAGTTCGACTCTGGGGCTCTGAGTCACCAATCCCCAGCGTTGCAGAGCCAGGCCCCTTGGGATGTGCCCCACGGGGCCGACCTAGGGTTTAGGTTAGCCCCCAGGAGCCCGGCAGGCCCTATCCACCGGCTACGAACCAAGAGGAGGGGCGGGCCGAGGTGAGGGCGCTGGTGAGCAGGAGCATGGGAGCCAAGGTTTTTGCGCGGGGGGCCTTCGAAGGTCAGCGGGGTCTCGGAGGGCCCTGTGGGTTCTCCTGCCCTAATTGAGCGGGGGGCCCCTAGCGGCTCGGGTGGCTGAAGGGAAGCAGGGTGAGTCCAGCACTTGGGCTCGGGGTCCCCATCCCCAGCGTTGCGACGCAAGGCCCCCTGGGAAGTCCCCTCGGTGGCCAACCTATGGTTAGGGTTAGCCCACAAGAGGCCGGCAGGCCAGATACACCACCTGTGCATCGAGTGGAGAGTTGGGCCGAGGTGAGGGTGCTGGTGAACATGAGCCTGGGTCCAAGCGTTTTGGTTCGGGGTGCCTTCGAAGGTTGGCGCTGGTTCGGAAGGCCCTGCCCGTTCTCCCACCCTGAATGAACGGCGGCGCCCTAGCGGCCCGGGTGGGGCGGGGTGGCAGGGTGCATCCGGCGCTGGGGCTTGGGGGTCCCCAATCCCCGGCGTTGCAGCGCCAGGGCCCTTGGGAGGGGCCCCAAGGGGGCCAACCTAGGTTTAGGTTTAGCCCCGAGGAGGCTGGCAGGCCCTATTCACCAGCTTTTTGGAGACTGGAGTGGCGGACCGAGGTGAGGGCGCTGGTGAGTGGGAGCGTGGGCCTGGGTGTTTTGTCTCGGGGAGGCTTTGAACGTTTCCGTGTCTCGGAGGACCCTGCCCGTTCTCCCGCCCTGAATGAACGGCAGCACCCCAAGACCCGGGTGGCGGCTGGCTGGCAGGGTGAATCCAGTGCTGAGGTCCCCAATCCCCGGCGTTGCGGCGTCAGACCCCTTGGGAGGGGCCCTTCGGGGGTCGATCTAGGGTTACGGTTACCTCCAGAAGGCCTGTGGACCCGATCAGCGTCTGTGCAACACGCAGAGGGTTGGGCCGAGGTGAGGGTGCTGCCGAGCCTGAGAATGAGCCCAAGTGTTTTATCGTGGGGGGCTTTTGAAGTTTGGTGGGGGCTCGGAGGGTCCTGCCCGTTCTCCTTCCCTGATTGACCGGTTGGCCCCTAGCGGCTCGGGTGGCTGAAGGGCAGCAGGGTGAGTCCGCCACTTGGGCTCAGGGTCCCCATTGCCAGCGTTGCGACGCCAGGTCCCTTGGGAAGGGCCCATCGGGGGCTGACCTGTAGTTAGGGTTATCCCCCAGGAGGCCAGCAGGCCCGATACACCACCTGCGCGTCGAGCGGAGGGGCGGGCCGAGGTGGGGGCGCTGGGGAGCAGGAGTGTGGGCCCAAGCGTTTTGGTGTGGGGGGCCTTCAAAAGTCGGCGGGGGCTTGGAGGGCCCTGCCCATTCTCCTGCCCTGAATAACCGGCGGCGCCCCTAGTGCCCCGGGTTACCGTGGGGCGGCCGTATGAGTCTGGCGCTGGGGCTCAGGGGTCCCCAATCCCAGGCCTTGCAGCTCCAGGCTCGTTGGGAGGGGCCCATCGGGGGCCAACCTAGGTTTAGGGTTAGCCCCCAGGAAGCTGGCAGGCCTGATCCGCTGGCTGTGTAGCGAGCAGAGGGGCAGGCCGAGGTGAGGGCGCTGTTGAGCGGGAGCGTGGGCCCAAGCATTTTGGCGTGGGGGCATTCGAAAATCACCGGGGGTTAAGAGCGCACTTCCCGTTCTACCTTGCTGAAAGCCGGACGGCATACCTAGCGGCTCGGGTTGCGGAGGGGCGGCAGGGTGAGTACAGTGCTGGGGCTCAGGGATCCCTAATCACCGGCATTGCAGCACCAGACCCCTTGGGAGGGGCCCCTCGGGGGCTGACATAGGGTTTGGGTTAGCCTCCAGGAGGCCGGCAGGCCCGATCCACCAGTTGTGCGGCGAATGGAGGGTCAGGCGGAGGTGAGGCCACTGGCGAGTGGGAGCATGGGCCCAGGCGTTTTGGTATGGGGGTCCTTCAAAAGTCGCCTGAGGCTCAGAGGGCCCTGCACATTCTTCTGCCCTGAATGACCGGCGGCTACCCTAGCGGCCCGGGTAGAGGATGGGCGGTATGGTGAGTCAGGGGCTGGGGCTTGGGGTCCCCAATCCTTGGCGTTGGAGCTCCAGGCCCCTTCAGAAGGGGTCTAGGGGCCGACCGAGCATTACTGTTAGCCCCCAGGAGGCCGGCAGACCCGATCTGCCAGCTGTAAGGTGAGCAGAGGGGCGGGCCAAGGTGAGGGCGCTGTTGAGCGGAATCCTGGGCCCAAGAGTTTTGGCGTGGGGGGCATTCAAAAGTTGCCGGGGGCTCAGAGCACCCTTCCCGTTCTACCGCACTCGGGGTTCAATCTAGGGTTACGGTTAGCCCCCAGAAGACCGGTGGACCCGATCAGCGGCTGTGCAACACGTGGAGGGTTGCCCCGAGGTGAGGGCGCTGGCGAGACTGAGCATGAGCCCAAGCGTTTTAGGGTGGGGGTCCTTTGAAGGTCAGCAGGAGGTCGGAGGGCCCTAACCGTTCTCCTGCACTGATTGACCAGTGGGCCCCTAGCGGCTCGGGTGGCTGAAGGGCAGCAGGGTGAGTCCGGCACTTGGGCTTGGTGTCACCATCCAGCGTTGCGACACCAGGCACCTTGGGAAGGGACCCTGGGGGGCCGACCTATGGTTAGGGTTAGCCCTCAGGAGTCCGGCAGGCCCGATACACCACCTGTGTGTCGAGCGGAGAGTTGGGCCGAGGTGAGGGTGCTGGTGAACATGAGCCTGAGCCCAAGCGTTTTGGTTCGGGGCAACTTCGAAGGTCGGCGGGGGTTCGGAGGGCCCTGCCAGTTCTCCCACCCTGAATGAATGGCAGCGCCCCTAGCAGCCCGTGTGGGGCGGGGTGGCAGGGTGCATCAGGCACTGGGGCTTGGGGGTCCCCAATCCCTGGCATTGTGGCGCCAGGCCCCTTAGGAAGGGACCCTCAGGGGCCGTCCTAGTGTTAAGGTTAGCGCCCAGGAGGCCAGCAGGCCCAAGTAGCCGGCTCTGCGAGGAGCGGAAGTGTGGGCCGGTTTGAGGGCGATGGCGAGTGGGAGCGTGGTCCCCAGGGTTTTGGCGCCCTGGGCCTTCGAATGTTGTCATGGCTCAGAGGGTCCTGCCCGATCTCCTGCCCTGAGTAACCAGTGGCGCTCCTAGCGGCTCCGTTGGCAGTGGGGCGGCAGGGTGAGTCCTGCACTTTGGGTCGGGGATCCCCAATCCCCGGCGCTGCTGTGCCAGGCTCCTTGGGAGGGGCTCCTCGTGGGCGACCTAGGGTTAGAGTTAGCCCCCAGGAGGCTGGCAAGCCCAATCCTCTGGCTGGGCGGCGAGAGGTGGGCGGGCAGAGGTAAAGGCCCTGCCCAGCGGAAGCGTGGGCCCCTGCATTTTGGCGTGGGAGGCTTCAAATTTCGCTGATTTCTCCAGGGCCCTGTCCCTTCTCCCACCCTGAATGACCAGTGGCGCCCCTAGCGGCCCGGTTGGTGGCAGGGCGGCAGGTGAGTCCGGCGCTGGGGCTCAGAGGTTCCCAATACACCGCGTTGCGGCGCCAGGCCCCTTGTGAGGGGCCCCTTGGGGGATGACCTAGGGTTAGGCTTAGCCCCCAGGACGCTGGCAGGCTCAATCCGCCAGCTGTGCGGAGAATTGAGGGGTGGGTCGAGGTGAGATCTCTGTCGAGCGGGAGCTTGGGCTCAAGGATTTTGGCGCCAGGGGCTTTCGAATGTTTCTGGGGACTCGACGGGCCCTGCCCATTCTCCTCTGTGAGTGAATGGCAGCGCCCCTAGCAGCCTAGGTGGTGGCGGGGCGGCAGGGTGAGTCAGGCACTGTGACTTGGGTATCCCCAATCCCCAGCATTGTGGCGCCAGGCCTCTTGGGAGGGGCCCTTGGGGGCGACCTAGGGATAAGGTTAGTCCCCAGGAAGCCAGCAGGCCCGATCCGCCAGCTCTGCAGTGAGCGGAGGGGTGGGCCGAGGTTAGGGAGCAGGCGAGCAGGTGCTTGGGAGCCAGAGTTTTTGCGCGGGGGTCCTTCGAAGGTCGCAGGGGGATCGGAGGGCCCTGCCCGTTCTCCCTTCCGGAATGACTGGCAACGCCCCTAGCGCCCTGGGTGCTTGCTGGGTGGCAGAGTGAGTTCAGCACTGGGGCTCGGGGGTCCCAAATCCCCAGCATTGCGGTGCCAGGCTCCTTGGGAGGGGCCCCTCGGGGGCCGACCTAGGGTAAGTGTTAGCCCCCAGGAGTCCAGCAGGCCCCTTCCACCAGGTCTGCAGCAAGCGGAGGGGCAGGCCGAGGTGAGGGCAATGGCGAAAGGGAGTGTGGGCCCAAGCGTTTTGGTGCAGGGGGCCTTCAAAAGTCCCGGGGGCTTGGAGGGCCCTGCCCGTTCTCTCACCCTGAAAGACTGGCGGCGCCCCTAGCAGCCCGGGTTGCTGGGGGCAGCAGGGTGACTCCGGCGCTGGCCTCGGGGGTCCCCAATCCCCGGCACTGTGGCACCAGGCCCCTTGGGAGGGGCCCCTCGGGGGCCGACCTAGGGTTAGGGTTTGTCCCCAGGAGGCCGGCAAGCCCGCGCTAAGTGGTTCTGGCAATGTAACAAAAATGCCATACACTTATCTGTAAGAAATAACAGTGTACAGGAACCCTCTTAGCCCTAACATCATCCTTTGTGAATATGGAAGCCAGCCCCAAAGTGGTTGTGGAAGTCTGACGAACGCGCTAAGCACTTTTCTCTGAGTCACCACACTATACAGGGAAAGACCAATGTACATCATCTTTCACGAGTAGGAAGCATTAATGAAAAGGTTCTTGAATTTCGAGGACTCTGACCCATCCTTATTGGTAATAAACCACCGTGTACAGGAAAACACCTTCAACTCTCATCAGCCTCCTCAATCCTGATTCTGATTCAACTTTGGGGGTGTAGGACTAGGGAAATGTCCACACCTTATTGCTAAGAAAGATCGATGTCAGGGTAATGCCCTTCAAGTCACATCAGCCTTCCTGAAGACGGCAGCAGGAATCAAGCTGGTTATGTTACCATGAGGTAAGGAAGATGAGCATATAAGTGAGAAACAACAGTGGGCAGGACCTCTCTTCCAACGAACATTATCTTTGCTTAATGTTAAATCCCTATGGTAAGTGGTTGTGGGCATTTGTGAGGTCAAAATCTTGAGTGTTTTGTAAAACCTCTTGGCCATACACATATGAGACTAAGGTAGTTGGGGACTCCTAGGAAGTGATTTGTCCACTGTCAAAAATATGAAAAGATAAGAGACAGATGAGGTCTCCTCAGGCATTGTCCTTTATCCTCATCCTCCGTGAGGATGGTCATCTCTGGACAGCTCAGTGACAGGGTCTCATTCACAGTGGGGGCATCTGTTCCTCACAGACATCAGGCAGGGAAATGGATTTGGTTCTCTGTGCCAGCCCAGCCACAGCTGAGTGTCACAGCACCCTCTCGTGGGCTCATAAGAGTTTCACTGTCACCAGGCAGGTCATTGTATTTGATAAAGCACTGTGAGAGTTTGCAATTGCCTTCATCTGCAACCTCCTAGAAGCAAATGCAGGTCTCTGATACCATGTGAAGTCATGTGAAGGCATTGTGAGAAAGTGTCCTTTTGCTAAAGAAAAACATGGCTGGGCTCCTGGCTGGCTCAGCCAGTTAAGCATGGGCCTTTGGTTCAGGTTATGATCCCAGGGTTCTGGGATCGAGCCGAGGCTCCCTGCTCAGCAGGAAAGGAGGTAGGGAAATAACTTAGAACCCACAGAGAATGTGAATAAAGGGGAGTGAAATGGAACTTGGTCTGTGTTTTGCTTTAGGGATTGGAAGTTAGTTTTTTCTCAATTGTGATTGTTCTTGAAACAGAAAACCTGTATTTTTTTTCCTTTAATTTTTTTCTAATAATAATTTTTTATTATGATATGTTAGTCACTATACAGTATTTCCTTAGATTTTGATGTAGTGTTCCGTGATTCATTATTTGCATATAACACCCAGTGCTCCATGCAATATGTACCTTCCTTAATACCCATCACTGGCCCATCCCAATCCCCCACCCCTCTCCCCTCTGAAGCCCTCAGTTTGTTTCCCAGAGTCCATAGTCTCTCGTGGTTCATTCCCCCTTCTGTTTAGGGTCCATTGTCTAAAGGGACAGACAGTGGAAGTTCACCAAATATAAGATCAAAATTTCATTGTTCATTATAGATACCGCCAAGTAGTTCCCAGACATTTCATTCTACTGTAGTAATTCATTATACCTGTGCAGGTGCACGTGGAAGACAATTGATGCATGTATAGTGGTAATAAAACACGCCCCTCAGCAGTAGAATAATAGAGGATGCACATGTGTAAAATTATTCGACTACAGCTTCCGTGCTTTCCCTTTCGTTCCTTATTATCTATGAAATTGGACAATTTTTGTTCTCTAGGCTTAAAACTCATTGTCAGTATTTAGAGTTTTTCAATGCTGATCTTCTCCTGTATAAGTTACCAAAAACCTAAAATATGTATGAACTTTAAAAAACGCTATTTTGAAAATTACAGCAGGGAAGTTCCATTTTGTGAATATTGTGTCAATGGATCTCTATTTTGACATCAGTGTTCATTAGAAATGATGACATTTCATGTGAGTATAAATATCAATGTGAAAAAGAAAAGGTAGGAAGAACCTTGAATGTTTAAGTAATTGGGGAAATGACAGGTGTGTGTGTGTGTGTGTGTGTGTGTGTGTGTGTGTGTGTGTGTGTAATTGATTTTCAATGAATGGTTCAGCTTCTTGTAGGACCTCCGAGAGAGCCCAGGTGAACCTTTCAATGAGTTGGTATCTGTTTTCAGAACATGGGAATCTCTTAGTCCAATAGTCAATCAGGCAAGCTTTGAGGTCTTGAAGAGTTTCAGTCCTCAGCGATGGTGTTGCAGAACCTTGTGAGCAAACCCTAGGGTATGTTCAGAGCCCTCATTAGCTGGTACCAATGTGTGACAATTTCAGACAGCATTTCCCAAAGAAGTACCTCTTGAGTCTCTGTCCTTGTCAGTTCCCTACACTTCCTTACACTAGTTATGTGATCAGTGTTTCAGGATAATCCCCACATGTGATTTTTGCTATTTCCTACTAGTCCTATCTGTTTCTCATCTTCTTTTATGGTAGGGGTTGGGAAGCAACCTGTGTGGCGTAGGAAGGGATGTGGTAGTTGTCTGCCTTCAGAGGACCGAATGATGCCTAGAAATTGTACTGTAGTTTGAGGTCAATTGTCCATCCTCTGAGTGTCAGGAATTCCATCACTTTACTTTGATGCTAGTCTGCTCTTCAAGCAGTCCTCAGAAATAAGGACGCCATCCATCTAGGGAATACTGGTTTGCGTGTATGTTTTCATTTTAGGAAAGGCCTTGATGTTCCTGAAAATAATACTGTAGAGCACCCTTTCCTGTACTTATTGGCCATCAGTCAATCTTTTGTGAAGTATTTGTTTATAAATAGACTTTTTATGGTTGATGAGCAGGAATTCTTTATTGACAAGTCTTTGTCAGTGTGTGTATTGCAAATCTTTACTTTCCAGCATGCGGTTCACTTTTTCACTTTCTTATGGTCATAAGATAAGGAGAAATGTCACATTTTTATGAAGTCCCACTGAATTCTTTTAAATGGTTAGTGCACCCTATGTCCTACCCCAAGATTGACAGGTTCTACGTTTTCTTTCAGAAACTGTCCAATGGGAAACACAATTCATCTCAAATTTATAAATTACATTTTTAATTCTAATAGGGTATTTATAGACTGTTTTGGATTTTCTATGTACACAATCGTATTATCTGTGAATAGTCAAATTATCCCCTCAATTCTTATACTTTTTGTTTTTCTTGCCTTCTAACACTGGTAGATTTTCTGATGCCACGTTGAATAGAGCAGCATTGTTTGAAGATTTTAATATACCTTTCTCAATATCTGACAGAAAAAGCAGACAAAACATTGGTAACAAATGTGACCTAATTGACATATAGGGAACATTCCATAATAAGTGCAGAATACATTACTTTCAAGTGGTCATAGACTCTTTACCCAAATAGATGATAGGTGGGGCCACGAATCAAGGCTACAAATGTTAAACCCTGATATTAACTAGATTCTGTTCTTAGACCACAGGGGAATTGAGCCACAGTCATAGCGAAAAGAAAACCAGGAAGTCCTTTAATGTTTAAAAATTAAATGGAAGTTTGCTACATATCCTAAAGGTCAGAGAGGGAATCTCAATGGAAATTCTGAACCTTTTCTATGAGGGCTTACACACAATGGTACTTTATTTGTGAAGAGCATTATAATATCCTAGACAGGTGTTGAGCCTTAAGTCAGAGTTCTGCCTGCCCCAGCCACACCTGGCAGGCTTGGCCTGTGGTCCCCCTCAGCTGTCCTTTCTGGTGGTCCTGAGCTAAGGGGGTCAACATGGCCATATGGAAATGGGAAGCTCCCCACTCATAGTGATGGCAGTGCCCCCTCCCCAGCTGCCCTTTCTGGTGGCTCTGAGCTAAGGGGGTCAACATGGCCATATGGAAATTAGAAGCTCCCCACTCTTAGTGATGACGTTGCTATCGTATCATCCTCACCAGTCCAACAACATGATTTTTGAGTGAAATATGACACAAGAGCGACTTCTTGGCCTTCCTTCAGGTTTGAAAATCATCTGGTGAGTCATCTATTAGGAATATGGATTCAACATGTGTTCTTTCTTCTGGAAAAGAAATAGACCCAATAGCAATTATGGCTTCCTGAGCACCTGTTCTTGAGAGACATCATACTGGCTCTTTGTAGCATTCTCCCTTAAACTTCTCAACTAGGGTGTAGATATTTTTAGGCACATGTTCAGGTGGTTAGACAGGGACTTAGATGATATGAGTCACAGAGGATTTTAGTGTCAGAAACCTAAGTGGGATCCCCAAATTGACTCCAAATCCCCTGTTGTTCCATACAGGGTACTATTTCCCTCTTATCTCTGGTCTTCTCGATCTGGAAACCTATCAAGTATCAGGATTTTCTTGTCATGTGGACAACTGGAACGAATTCAGCGGGCCTTTTCACCTCTGCCAATGGTGATCATTAAGATCATTATCTCAGTGGAGGACCTCTGGGTAAGATACTCAAAGATCCTTAGGAATACAGACAGTATAATATTTTCCTGGTATTAAAGTTACTGAAACCAACTATCTCTTTTAGTCGATTCAGGCTCTGGTATGTTCAGACGGTGCTGTAAAACAGGTCTGAAATAGTATTTATTAACACTCAGCTCAGCCTCTTCTACAACGTGAGCCAATGCTTATAAACATGGCTAAAATATTCCCTTACCTACGATGACTTCCCAGCCATCGTAGTGTTTATATGGTATGACTGTGACTTACATTAGTCAACATTTGCAGAGAAAGAACTTAGTGCATCCAGGGGGCACTTCATGTTGAAATTAGTTTGTGACAATGAGCTACTGTGTTTTATTCTGCAGTCCAAGGGAATGGTGCCAGACATCTCTAAGGTGTCTAGCAGTTCTACAATTCTGATTTTAAGTGGTCTGTGTGCTTCAGAGATTTGGGCAGGAGAAGGGCAGGAGTTCAGAGACTGTGAACACTTCTGTTACCTGTGCTGACCATGGAGCAGGCCGCCTTCTGTGGACATCATTTTGATTTCTTGGTACTCTTGGGAAAGGTGCTTTTGTCTCACATTCCTCCATTTAGGAGTAATTATAATGATGAAAGTAATTTTTATCTTATATCATCTGTGGGCCCTGATCCTGGGCTCCCAGGTAAGCTATCCTTTAACATTTTACCCAGCTCAAAATGACTGGGCAAAACCTGAAAGCATGATACCTATTTCTGCCCCAAGCACATGTTGTACATCTGCTTCGAGAAGAAAACAATAACCAAAAATGCCAACATAAAGATAAGAGAAAATAAAGAACCTCTTTGGCTCCCATAAGATTAAAGTCATACTGACATGTGCATACTGAAAATGCATGAAATCATTGCATTTCCTAAAGCCCAAGTCTTGGAGGGTCTGATAGTCACTGACTATGCCCAGAACCAGGCACACCCCAGCAGGGAGGGCTGGTCCAGAAAGGGAAGGGGCAGGACTCTGAGGGTGGTCTACAGCTAGAGAGGTCCCTAGAAGGGGCCAGGTTGTGTGGGGGCCCCAGCCCACGAGCCCACCCATGCCTGTGCCTGGTGTTGGGTAGAGGAGGCTCCTCTTGTGCCCCCTGCACTTTCAGGGTTCCAGGGGCTTGAGGACTGGTTGCGCAGCATCCAAGGAGCTCAGGCACCACCCTCCCAGACCATTCACCACTTGGGGGTGGAGCTACATCACTGTGGGCTGGCCCAGATTTGCAGTGGGTTGCAGACTTGGGGCAGAAGAAGGGGCACTGAGAGAGAGAGAGTTGCCCTGTGGAGATCCCTGCTGGTGAGTGAGCAGCATGCACTGGGGTGGGGGTCCGGGGGTAGGGTGCGCCTCAGGTGGGAGGCAGGGTTCTGGAAGGGCACATGGAGAGGGTTCATTGTGGGGACTCAGGTGAGTTTTCTTTTTCCCTTTAAAGTCTCTTCTGCCCCATGTCCTCAACTGGCCTTATCTCCATACCCGTGAACTCCAGGGCGCCCGCTCCCCTGAGCTTTGGTGGGATTGGTTGCAGAATTTCAGGGTTTCCCCTGTTCCCCTGGAAGAGTGCGGGAAAGGACCTCACACAATCCCCACATTTAGTTCTCTGACACAGTGCAGGTGATGCCTCTTGAGCAGTACCCCGAGTTCAGCAGGGTGTGCCCTGGTCCCCCAGGCACAGGTGTGGCAGTAGCAAGCCCCAGAGCCATCCCCCAACTTCAGCATTATGCCCCCTGTGCCCCCGGGTTAGTGGTAATTGGCTATTAGAATCATGCAGGAAAATCCTCCAGGTGGGGGCCTGGAGGCGTGCGTAAACCAGACCCCACTCTAGTTGCATTGGGAATAGATGAATTGAGGGTTTCTTTAGAAGAGTAAGTCTGCTTTCCAGAAAAGGCAAGGTCATTGGTCTGTTGAGAATGAAGATAATTACTGAGAAACAACAAGTATGTGTTGCCCCTTGCCCAGAAACCGAAGCAGGTGTGCAGGCTTTAGGTCAGAGGTGCCTTCTTGTCCCCAGCTGACAACACTTCTCTGCTCTGGCTCCAAGACACCCGAGGTTTTGAACGTTAGCATCGGAGTCAGCGAGGCAGCTTGTCACAGGACGCCAGTGTTCAGAGAAAGCACAGGTATGTTTGGCAAAATGTCCTATCTATGTCAGGGCTGGAGGTAAAACCTCTCATTATCCCAAAACCTCCTGGGCTTTTCTCTTTTCTCTAGTTGAGCCACAAAGTAAAATTGAAGTAGCTGTCAGGATTCTGGGTTTGGTGCAAGAATTACTTAGTTTCCCTGCAGGTAGAACTTTGCAGGGGATCACAATTTCTCTGTCCATTTATTGCTTACAAATGTATTTTGACCATCTGTTTCCTAGGAACCCTCTTTTATTAGAAAGGGAAGGTAAGATTCACTCTGTGCCTGTTTGTAACATCTAAATTGTTCCTTCATCTAACAGTGTTTATTCAATTGGGCCTAAGATATGGTTGAGTGGCCAGCATCTAGAGTTAGGTGGCTTTTTTTTTCATCTGATACAGACTTGGATAATGTCATTTGACAAAGGTGATGTTTCATCATTGATTAATTTATTCGTCAGAAGAGTTAAAATTAGGGTGGAGGGAAAATTGAAAATTATCCAAAGCAGCCTGCTCCTGTTTAAAAGTTGAGCTTGACTTTCTAGTTTTACTAAATGTATTATCTCGATATTTTGAGGTGCCATATTCTCTCTGTAGTTTCTTTGGTGGTGGAGTCAGAAGGAGAGTCTGGGAATTCTTTTGGATAGTGGCATGCTGGTGGCTTCAAGGGGCTTGGCGTCAGGAGCCTTGGGGTGAAGTCTGCAACTGCTTGCCTGACCCTGGGTGCATCTCACAGAGGTTTTGTTTCCTCTTATGAAATTGCTGGCAGATAATATTCTGCTTAAAGGGGAACCCTCCCATCCTGTTGGTGGCAATGCAAAGTGGTTCAGCCAGTCTGGGAAACAGTGTGGGGGTTCCTCAAAAAGTTAAACATTGAAAAACCCCATGATTCAGCAATTGCTCTCCTATGTAATTACCCAAAGGATACAGAAATGCAGATTCGAAGGGGGTCCATGCACAATGATGTTTATGGCAGTAATGTCCACAGTAGCCAAACTATGGAGAGAATCCCAAAGTCCATGCACTGATGAATGGATAAAGCAGATGTGGGATACCTATATATAATGGAATATGACCCAGCTTCAAAAAGAATGAAATCTTACCATTTGCAAGGATGTGCATGGACCTAGAGTGTATTAAGCTAAGCAGAATCAGTGAGGAAAGACAAATATCCTATGCTCTCACACTTGTGGAATTTCAGAAAAAAAAAAACAGATGAACAGAGTGGAGGGGTGATGAGAGAGGCAAACAAGGAAATAGACTCAACCTTGGAGAACAAACTGAGTGTTGCTGCAGGACAGGGGCGTGGGGGGAAGAGTTAAATGGGTGAGGGGTATTAAGGATGGTACTTGTGATGAGCACCGGGTACTGTATGCAGGTGAGGAATCACTAAATCCTACCCCTGAAGCGAATATTCCATGGCATGTGAACTAACTGGAATTTAAGTAAGAGAAGAAAGGAAAAAGTGTTCTGCTTCATGAAGAGTGAGGTAAAATTGTAGTGATTTGGGCTGTACTATTCTATAGATGAGAGTTGTAAAACACCCTGTTGTAAGATACACTAGTTTCTTATCACATAAGGAGTCCTCAGAAAGCTGCAATGAAAGATTCAGGTCTCAGAGCATGTTCATGTTCCACTGATATGTTACAATTTGCACAGTTAGGAAAGAAGGTGGAGAGAAAGGCAACAGAAGGGGAAAGTAGGTGTGAACCTTTCATTAGTTAGCATTATATCTTTCTCATGAAAGCCTTGCGCCAGTGTGATTTTGGAAGAAGAGGGGGAATCCAGGAGCATTGCAAGAGATGGGGGAGTTCCAGGTCTGGGTAAAGCTGACAGGGTTCCCAGATGAGAGCTGAATGCATTCTGCAGCAGGGTATGGGCAGGGTGGGCTCCAAGGGTGGCTGTGGGTCTCCTGGGTGAGAGTTGTGACAGGTGAGGGCTCTGTGCAAGTTCCTGGCTGAGGACAAGTGAGGCACAGGCGAGAGCTGGCAGAGAACCCTCTTCTGGGCCACCAGCCTCACCCAACACACACAGGCTCATCTTCTGTCCCTGTCACTCCAATTCAGACTTCTCCGAAGGTGAGTGAGAACACATCAAGAGCATTCTTAACAGAAGGGAAAGCATGTGCAAAGGCTCTGGGGAAGGAGAATTCCAGGTATGTCCAGGAGCAGCAAGAAGGCCCTGTGGCCACAGGAGACAGCTTAGGACATTACCTCAGAGAGGTGAAAGAAAGGCATTCCAGGGCTATAACCCCATGAGACCCTGTTTCACTGGGCCATCCTGGCTACAGTGTTGAGAACAGATGACAGAGTGTTGAAGACGGCAAGGCACGTCAATGACGAAGCTTTTCCAGGAACTCAGGCACTGTGGACCAGACAGGTGGCCTTGGATGGAGTGGTTAGACCTATTCGGGGTCCATTTTGAAGATGGAACTCACAGGATTTGCTGATCGGTTAGCTATTAGGAGCAGGAGAACGGAGGAGTTGGGGTAACTCCCAGCTGGTGTGGGTTTTCCTGATCGAGGGGAAGGAGAGGGTTTCTGGGGGTAGGATGTAGTCCATGTTCCGCATGCTGAGGAAGGTGCCTTTCCCGGTGGATCTGCTGAGATTTGTGTCTAGGAGAACCTTTCACATCTCCTCCCTCATTAATGCTCAAGTACAAGTGTCCCCCACTTTTTAAACGTTCACAGTAAGACATTGGGCTTTCTTGAAAGAACTATGTTATTACCCAGCTTCAGTAAGAGGAAGAGACCTGAAGAGGATTTCCCTCTTATGAAAAAAGGTGAACAGTGAGAATCACGTTCAGCATCTGTTTTGGGGAGAAGCACAACAGAGGCGGCGTGCACCCCAACCAGCTCCTTCCGCTGGGAACCGCTCTCCGCATCCAGCCACCAGCACTTTGAATGGTGTCTGTGAGCCTCTGCTGTGCTTTATCTTCATTTATGCTGGGCCTCCCTTAGAAACTTGTGTGCTGAGGCCTAAGAAAAGCCAAAGAGAAGGAATTTTGGTGTTTGAGCGCACTGTCTAATTGTTCCGTGTAAATTAATGGCCATTCCTTCTTGACACCATTTCTGCTGTGCAAGGTTTCTCAGAAGCCCTGTACTTTCAAAGAGCAGGGAAACCTATACCTCATACTGCGGGGTTAGTTTTAGTCTCCATGCTGGACAGAACATTTCATGACTGTCGGATTTTCTCACTCAAACATTGAGACTTTGACCACCTTTACCCGTTTCTACCACCCCAACCCTGAATCTGGCACCTACCAATCTGCTCTCAGTGTCTATGCGTTCAGTATTTGTTTATTCCTCGTGGAATGTACATGAGAGCATCTGGTATTGGTCTTTCTGTGTCTGAGTTACTTGGCATAAGGCCCCCAAGGTCTGTGTTTCCATGTCTGGTTCTTGTGAATAATGCTGCAGTGAACATGGGAGTGCATCTGTCTTTTTGAGGCAGTATTTTTGTGTTCTCCGAATCAATACTCAGTAGAGCCATTATTGGGTCATGTCGTAGTTCCTTTTATGTTTTCAGGAACCTCCATACCGTTTGTCACAGTGGCTGCACCAATTTCCATTCCCACCAACAGTGCACAGAGTCTCCTCTTCTGCACACCCTTGACCCCACCTGGTGTCTGTCTCTGGGACAATAGGTGTTCCAACAGTTGTGACGTTTCCCTGACGATATTTAGTGATGTGGAACAACTTTTTCTGTCTGTTGGCACCTGTGTGCCGTCTTTGGAAAGTATCTATTCACATATTCCCCACATTTTTTATACCGTTTTTTTTTTGTTTGTTTGTTTTGATTTGTATGAGTGTTGTGTGTATTTTGGATATTAGCGTCTTCTCACACATATGATTCACAGATATTTTTTTCTTATTTGGTCTGTGGCCTTGTAAGTTTTTGCTGGTTTCTTTTTCCGCGTGGAAGATTTCACTTTGAAGTTGTTCCACTTGTTTATTTTTGCTTTTGTTGCCTTTGCATTTGGTGTCCGATCTGAAGACACTTTGTCAAAACCAATGTCGAGAGACTTAGTACCTGTGTCTTCTTGGAGGTTTATGGATTCAGGTCTTACATTCATATCATTCATCCATTAAAAATTTTGTGTGTGGTGTAAGAAAGTGACCCAGTTATATTCTTCTGCATTTAGTGTCCAGTTTGCCTGTTACCGCTCACTGAAGAGACAGTCCTTCCCTCATGGCATATCTTCTGCTGCTGTGTCATAAGTTAGGATCATCTACGTGTGGGTAAGTTTCTGAGCTTTCTGTTCTGTTCCACTGACCTGGTGTCTGTGTTTATGCCAGTACCATCCTGTTTTGATGACAACAGCTTTGTAATCTAGCTTGAAATCCAGGAGTGTGTTGACTGCACCTTTCTTTCTCCAGGTTCCTTTGGGTATTTGGGGTGTTTTGTGATTCCATACAAGTTTGAGGACTGTTTTCTACTTGCTGGAATAATGCCACTGAAATTCAGATAGGGATTTCATCACATCTGTCGATTGCTTTGGGTACGATGGACATGTTCACATAATTAACTCTTCCAGTTAAGGAGCATGGCGTATGCTTCCATTTGTTTGTGTTGCCTTCCAAATCTTTGACCCATTCATCCTGCCCCCCTCGACACACATGCTTTTCATTTCTTTTCTGCCATGTGTTGAGTGTACTATGTCTTTCTCATTCTTGGTTACTTTTATTCCTAGATTTTTTTTATGCAATTGTAAATGGCATTGCTTTTTTAATTTCTCTTTACGACAGTGTGTCATCAGTATACAGAAATGAAAGAAGTTGGGTCATCTGGGTGGCCCCATAGGTGAAGCGTCTGCCTTCAGCTCAGGTCATGAACCCAGAGTTCTGGGATCGAGCCCCGTGTTGTGCTCCCCGCTTAGCGAGGGTCTGCTTCTCCCTCTTTCTGACACTCCCACTGCTTGTGCTTTTTCTCTTCCTGTCAAATAAATACATAAAATTTGAAAATAAATAAAGACAACAGGTCTCTGTATATTGACCTTATATCCTGCAGCTTTCTTGAATTTGTTTATTCTTACAGTTTTTTTTTTTTTTTGTGGAATCTTTCGGGATTTCATGTCATTTGCAAATAGTGACAGTTTTCCTGTATGGATTTCATATCTTTCTTTTTTTAAAATGATGTCACCCTACAGTACTTCATTTGTTTTTGATGTAGTGTTCCATGATTCATTGTTTGCATATAACACCTAGTGCTCATTATGACACGTGCCCTCCTTTTTTTTTAAAAGAATTTATTTATTTATTCGACAGATATAGAGACTGCCAGCGAGAGAGGGAACACAAGCAGGGGGAGTGGGAGAGGAAGAAGCAGGCTCACAGCGGAGGAGCCTGTTGTGGGGCTCAATCCCATAACGCCGGGATCACGCCCTGAACCGAAGGCAGACGCTTAACCGCTGTGCCACCCAGGCGCCCCAACACGTGCCCTCCTTAATACCCATCACCAGGATAACTCATTCCTCTTCCCCTCCCTTTCTGCAACCTTCAGTTTGTTTCCCAGTGTCAGTAGTCTCTCATGGTTCATCTTCCCCTCTCATTCCCACCCCTTCAGTTTTCCCTTCCTTCTTCTAATGTCCTCCATGCTATTCCTTCCGTTCCACATAGGAGTGAAACCGTATGATAATTGTCTTTCTCTGCTTGACTTAATTTCACTTAGCATAATCCCCTCCTGGTCCATCCACGTTGGTGCAAATGGTGGGTATTCATCCTTTCTGATGACTGAGTAATATTCCATTGTATAGATGAACCACATCTTCTTTGTCCATTCATCTGCTGAAGGACATCTTGGCTCCTTCCACAGTTTGGCTATTATGGACATTGCTGCTATGAACATTGGGATACAGCTGCCCCTTCTTTTCATTACTCTGTGTCGATGGGGTAAATACCCAGTAGTGCAATTGGTGGGTCATAGGATAGCTCTGTGTTTAACGTCTTGAGGAACCTCCATATTGTTTTCAAAAGTGGCTGTTCCAGCTTGAATTCTCACGAGTAGTGTAAGAGGGCTCCCCTTTCTTCACATCCTCTCTGACTTTTTTTTTATTTCTGTCTTGTTAATTTTTTTTCAAGATTTTATGTATTCATTCCACAGAGATAGAGACAGCCAGCGAGAGAGGGAACACAAGCAGGGGGAGTGGGAGAGGAATAAGCAGGCTCATAAAGGAGGAGCCTGATGTGGGGTTCGATCCCATAATGCCAGGATCACGCCCTTAGCCGAAGGCAGATGCTTAACCTCTGTGCCACCCAGGTGCCCCCTGCCTTGTTAATTTTAACCATTCTAACTGGTGTAAGGTGGTATCTCATTGTCATTTTGATTTGTATTTGCCTGGTGGCAAGTGATGTGGAGCATTTTTTCATGTGTCTGTTGGCCATTTGTATGTCTTCTCTGGAGAAGTATCTCTTTTTGTCTTCTGCCCATTTTTTGGGTGTCGAGTTTGAAGAGTTCTTTATAGATCTTGGATACCAACCCTTTATCTGTAATATCATTTGCAGATATCTTCTTCAATTCCATAGGTTGCCTTTTTGTTTTTTGATCATTTGCTTTGCCGAGCAGAAGCTTTTTTTCCTGATGAAGTGCCAATAGTTCATTTTTTGCTTTTATATTCCTTTGCCTTTAGAGACGTGGCTTACAAGATGTTGTTGTGTCCAAGGTTGAAGGGTTCTTTTGATTTTGATATGAGACAGGAATCCATTATCTTTCTTTCCTGATTGTATTCGAGTCCTCTGTCTTTCTTGGTGAGTCTAGCTAAGTTTGTCAGTTTTGTTTATCTTTCCAAAAAAGGCTGCTCTCATTTTCATTTTTTTTCTTTTTAGTCTCTGTTGGATTTATTTATGTATTCGTTTTTGTTATTTCCTTATTTCTACTAATTTGGGGCTTTGTTATTTTTTTTCTACTTCTTTACCACATAAATCCGGTTGTTTATTGGAGAGCATTTTCATGGATTGATGAAGATCTGAATTTCTATGAATGTCCCCCATAAAGCTACTTTTGCTGCATCCCATAAGTTTTTGTAGGTTGTCTTTTTCATCAATGTCAAGGTACTTCTAAAATTTTTTTGATTTCTTCTTTGACTGTTGGTTGTTCAGTAGCATGTTGTTAAATCTCCACATATTTTTTAAGATTATTTAAGTATCTGACAGAGAGTGAGACAGCGAGAGAGGGAACGCAAGCAGGGGGGTGGGAGAGGGAGAAGCGGGCTTCCCCCTGAGCAAGGACCTGATTTGGGGCTAGATCCCAGGATCCGGGGTAAAGACCTGAGCTGAAAGCACATCCTTAACGACAGAGCCACCCAGGCCCCAAAAATCTCCTCCTATTTTTGACTGTCCCATTTTTTTCTTGAGACTGATTTCTAATTTCCTATCATTGTGGTTGGACAAGATTTGAAGCAGAAGGTGAAGAGAGCACTCAGATGAAAGGTTTGTTTCCTGGAGGGTTTTCTGAGGGTAGACCATGAGTTCAGTGGGGATGGAGGAAGGCTTTGTGAGACGGGGGGTGGGGTTAACACTTGTTAGAATTACTGACTACTACCATGCAGGCTGTGTGCTACTGTTCACACCATAGTCCTGTTGGACTTGTACTTCATTAAATATTTTCTAGGAGATATAGGCATAGCCTTCACTTAAAGAAAGGTGTCATGTGGGTTCATGGCATGACCCCAGGTCAGCAACCAGAATGTACGGTATTGTGGGGTATCAGAAGCAGGCTTTCTGTGGGAAGTGACAGAAATAAGGTATGGTGAGCTCCATGACCATAGGTGAGGTCCCGAGTGACCCACTGGGTGTTGGGTTCTGTGGATCTGTCTCATCAGGTGCTGTGGAATTCAGGGACACCCTCCTGTCTGTGGATTTGTGTGGAGACAGGTAGACATCAGTGTCTGGCCAGGCACGAGGGTCGCACTGGACCACGACCAGAGGTGCAGCGTGCGGGGGAGCCACTGCTTGGTTTCCATGAAAGCTGACCATGGTCTGTGACCGTGATTCCTAGCAGTTGCAAGGGGAGAGGAGGCCGGGGGTGGTGCACACTTCCTAGACTTGTGGTCAGGACTAGTCTGGACCCCACTGAAGTTAGCCACACCGGGCACAGAAGGCACCCAGTCAGTGTAGCTCTGGGCACTGCTCCCATGGCACTTTTGGGCCAGGTCCATGCTGCAACCTCCTGCTTTTCATCATCATCTTCAAGGTCATGTGCCTCTGCTCTTGCCCCATGGCCTCCGGGGTATTGTCCGTCCTCCATCTGGCCCTCGTCCCTGGTGCCCTGTGCAGTCCGATGCCAGGATAGCCTTCTCGAGACAAACATCTGGCCCTGATGGAACACTTCCATGGATCTCGGGTGATGCGAGGATGATGCCCTGCCCTGGAAGGGGGCTGCAGGTCCCCAATCAGGACAGCCATGTCTCCCTTTTCAGCATGGCCTGCCCTCCCCTCAGTCTTCTTCAGGGAAGCTCTCCCCACTTCCTGAGCTGACAGCTCTGAACTTAAAAATGAATGTTATTTTACATATCTCTATGCCTTAGTTCATCCATGGAATGTCTTTCAACCCCGTTAGTGGGTTTTTTTAGCAGTTCTGAAGGGCTGTCTGCTCAAAGAGGGGATGACCTGGGTGGGGCAGCTTTCCCTCTCATCTCCCTCAGCATGTCTCTGAGCCCTGGGGCCAGCTGTCCTACTGAGGATTGAGGGACCCAAGCCAGCCCATCCTGAGCCCAGGCTGTGTCAGCTCATAGACTGATGCGTGTCGGAGTGGTGGGCAGATGGCATGGGCCAGGGGCAGGCAGTGTCTCCTTCTCATTCCTTCCCTCCCTTCCTCCCAGAGGTAGCTCAGAGCAGCCTTCAACCCCTGCATCTCCAGATCCCTTGACCTGTGCCTCCTGTGTTCAGCTGGTGACCTTGGAATTTCACATGGATTCTACCTCCCGTACCCTCTCCCATAGCAGTTCCTGGATCAGGGGAGGGATCGGACCCTTGTCTGCTTTTGGTCTTCTTCCTGTCCCGCACCAAGCCCACCCACCTTTGCATCTTCCATGTATGTGCTTGGAAGCAAGCCCATCCACAGGAAACCTATTAGCCAAATGGATCCAGGCAATGAACATTGAAGTAGAGATCCAGGATCCATAATAAATCTGCTCTGAAACCTGTCCCAAAGTCTGTGACTCTCTCACACTGAAACAGAAACAATAATAGCTATCTGGACTGTGAAGTGATATGTGTCTCTACTTCCAATCTTGAATGCATAGGTGCTGAGCCTGGACTGAAAAGGACCATGGCTCCCGTGGGCTGGGATCCATGGTAAGAACTCAGTGAAATCTGAATTTTAGGCATTAAGTGAATAATTATAGTAGAGTGAATCCTCCCAAGTAGGGCTTTTGCACATTGCACAGGAAAAGCTTTTTCAAAGAGGTTTCTGAAAGAAAAATCTTTTTTTAAAATTTATTTTAATTCCATTAAAGCTAACATACAGTGTTACATTAGTTTCAGGTGTACAGTAGAGTGATTCAGTATTTCTATATATTACTCAGTGGTCATCAAGAAGTGTCCTCTTAATCCCCTTCATCTATTCCACTCATCCCTCTATCCACCTCCTCTCTGGTAATCATCCGTTTGTTCTCTATTGTTAAGAGTTTGTATTTTGGTGTGTCTCCTTTTTCTCTTTTAGTTATTTATTTTTGTTTGTTTTTTAAATTCCCCATTAGAGTGACATCATATGGGATTTGTCTTTCTCTGACTGACTGATTTTAGTTTGGATAATACTCTCTAGCTCCATCCATGTGTCTGCAAATGGCAAGGTTTCAATCTTTTGCAATCCGAGTAATACTCCATTGTGTGTGTGTATGTGTGTGTGTGTGTGTGTGTGTGTCTGTGTCTGTGTGTGTGTGTGTGTGAATACTCACATCTATCATCTCATTTGTCAATTTTTCTACAGACACTTGGGTTGCTTACATATTGTGACATTGTAAATAATGGTGCAAGAAACATAGAGGTGCACGTATCCTTTTTACTTACTGTTTTCCTATTCTTTGGCTTGGAGGGTCCTGCCCATTCCCCCACCCTGAATGACCGGCGGCGCCCCAAGTGGCCCGGGTGGCAGCGGAGGGGCATTTTGAGTACATCGCTGGGGCTTGGGGGTCCCCAATGTCCGGCATCGCGGTGCCAGGCCCTTTGGGAGTGCCCTTCGGGGGCCGACCTAGGGTTAGGGTTAGCCCCCAGGAGGCCTGCAGTCCCAATACGATGGCTGTGGGGTGAGCGGAGGGGTGGGCCGAGGTGAGGGCGCTGGGGAGCAGGATTGTGGGCCCCTGCATTTTGGCGCTGGAGGCTTCAAATATCTCCGGTTTCTCCAGGGCCTTGTCCCTTCTCCCGCCCTGAATGACCGGCGGTGCCCCTAGCGGCCTGGGTGGCAGCGTTGTGGGAGGGTGAGTCTGGCTCTGGGGCTTGGAGTCCCAGATCCCGGGCGTAGTGGCACCAGGACCCTTGGGAGGGGCCCCTGGGAGGCCAACCTAGGGTTAGGATTAGCCCCAAGGAGACCTTCAGGCCTAATCCGCACACTGTGCGGCGAGCGGAGGTGTGGGCCGAGGAGAGCGCAATGGGGAGCAGGAGCGTGGGCACCAGCGTTATGGTGTGGGGAGCCTGTGAAGGTCACCTGTGGCTCAGATGGCCCTGCCCTTCTCTCGCTCTCTATGACCGACAGCTCCCCTAGTGACCCGGGTGGGTACAGTGCGGCAGGGTGACTCTGGCTCTGGGGCTCTGAGACACCAATCCCCAGAATTGCAGAGCCAGGCCCCTTGGGATGTCCCCACAGGGCCGACCTAGGGTTTTGATTAGCTGCCAGGAGCCCAGCAGGCCCTATCCACCGGCTCTGAAGCAAGCGGTGGGGTGGGCCTAGGTGACGGCGCTGGTGAGCAGGATCCTGGGAGCCAACGTTTTTGCGCGGGGAGCCTTCAAAGGTCAGCGTGGGCTCAGAGGGCCCTGCCCAATCTCCTGCCCTGATTGACCAGCGGGGCCTCTAGTGGCTCGGGTGGCTGAAGGGCAGCAGGGTGAGTCAGGCACATGGGCTCGGGATCCCCATCCCCAGAGTTGCGACGCCAGACCCCTTGGGAAGGGCTCCTTGGGGGCTGATGTATGGTTAGGGTTAGTCTCCAGGAGCACCGCAGGCCCGATACACCACCTGTGCGTCGAGGGGATAGTTGGGGCGAGGTGAGGGTGCTGGTGAACATGAGCCTGGGCCCAAGCGTTTTGGTTTGGTGTGCCTTCGAATGTCTGTAGGGGTTCGGAGGGCCCTCCACTTCTCCTACCCTGAATGAATGGCGGCGCCGCTAGCGGCCCGTGTGGGGCGGGGCGGCAGCGTGCAACTGGCGCTGGGGCCTGGGGGTCCCCAATCCCCGGCGTTGCGGCTTCAGACCCCTTAGGAAGGGAGCTTCAGGGGCTGTCCTAGGGTTAGGGTTAGCGCCCAGGAGGCCGGCAGGCCCCAGTCGCAGGCTGTGCGAGGAGCGGAGGTGCGGGCCAGGTTGAGGGCGATGCCCAGCAGGAGCGTGGTCCCCAGCATTTTGGCGCCCTGGGCCTTCGAATGTTGCCATGGCTCGGAGGGCCCTGCCCTGTCTCCTGCCCTGAATAACGAGCGACGCCCCTAGGGGCTCGGTTGGCAGTGGGGCGGCAGGGTGAGTCCTGCTCTGCGGTTCAGGGATCCCCAATCCCCAGCGTTGCGGGGCCAGGCCCCTTGGGAGGGGCTCCTCGTGGGCCGACCTAGGGTTAGAGTTAGCCCCCATGAGGCCGGCAGGCCCAATCCTCTGGCTGGGAGGGGAGAGGTGGGTGGGAGGAGGTAAAGGCGCTGGCGAGCGGGAGCCTGGGCCTCTGCATTTTGGCACGGGAGGCTTCAAATATCTCCGGTTTCTCCAGGGCCCTGTCCCTTCTCCCGCCCTGAATGACTGGCGGTGCCCCTAGCGGCCTGGGTGGCAGGGTTGCGGCAGGGTGAGTCTGGCTCTGGGGCTTGGGGTCCCCGATCCCTGGCGTAGCGGCACCAGGACCCTTGGGAGGGGCCCCTGGGGGGCCGACCTAGGGTTAGGGTTAGCCCCCAGGAGGCCGGCAGGCCCTATCTGCCCGCTGTGCGGCGAGTAGAAGGGTGGGCCAAGGTGAGGGCGCTGGGGAGTGTGAGTGTGGGCACCAGCGTTTTGGTGCAGGGAGCCTTTGAAGGTCACCGTGGGCTCAGAAGTCCCTGCCCCTTTTCTCCCCCGAATGACCGGCGGCGCCCCTAGTGGCCCAGGTGGCGATAGTGCAGCAGGGTGAGTCTGGCTCTGGGGCTCTGAGTCACCAATCCCCAGTGTTGCAGAGCCAGGCCACTTGGGATGTGCCCCATGGGGCAGACCTAGGGTTTTGGTTAGCCCCCCGGAGCCCGGCAGGCCCTATCCACCGGCTCTGAATCAAGCGGAGGGGCGGGCCGAGGTGAGGGCTCTAGGAGCAGGAGCATGGGAGCCAACGATTTTGCGCACGGGGCCTTCGAAGGTCAGCATGGGCTCGGAGGTCCCTGCTCGTTCTCCTGTCCTGATTGACCCGTGGTCCCCTAGCGGCTTGGGTGGCTGAAGGGCAGCAGGGTGCGTCCGGCACATGGGCTCGGGGTCCCCATCCCCAGCGTTGCGACGCCAGGCACCTTTGGAAGGGCCCCTCGGGGGCCGACCTATGGTTAGGGTTAGCCTCCAGGAGCCCCGCAGGCCCGATACACCACCTGTGCGTCGAGGGGAGAGTTGGGGCGAGGTGAGGGTGCTGGTGAACATGAGCCTGGGCCCAAGCGTTTTGGTTCGGGGCGCCTTCGAAAGTTGGCGGGGATTCGGAGGGCCCTGTCTATCCTCCCACCCTGAATGAATGGCGGTGCCCCTAGCGGCCTGGATGGGGAGTGGCGACAGGGTGCATCCGGCGCTGGGGCTTGGGGGTCCCCAATCTCCGGCATTGTGGCACCAGGCCCCTTGGGAGGGGCCCTTCGGGGGCCAACCTAGGGATAGGTTTAGCCCCTAGGAGGCCAGCAGGCCCTATTCGCCAGCTGTGTGGAGAGCAGAGTGGCAGACCTAGGTGAGGGCATTGGTGAGTGGGAGGGTGGACCTAGGTGTTTTGGTGCAGGGAGACCCTGAAGGTCACTGGGGACTCTGAAGGACCTGCCACTTCTCTCGCCCTGAATGACCAGCGGCGCCCCTAGCTTCCTGGGTGGCGACAGTGTGGTAGGGTGAGTCTGGCTCTTGGGCTCTGAGTCACCAATCCCAAGCATTGCAGAGCCAGACCCCTTGGGATGTGCCCCACGGGGCCGACCTAGGGTTTTAGTTAGCCCCCAGGAGCATGGCAGGCACTATCCACTGGCTCTGCAGCAAACGGAGGGGCGGGCCGAGGTGAGGGCGCTGGGGAGCGGGAGCATGGGCACCAGTGTTCTGGCGCGGGGAACCTTTGAAGGTCACTGGGGACTCAGAAGGCCCTGCCCTTCTCTCACCATGCATGACCGGTGGCGCCCCTAGAGGCCCAGGTGGCGATAGTGCGGCAGGGTGAGTCCGGCTCTGGGGCTCTGAGTCACCAATCCCCAGCGTTGCGGAGCCAGGCCCCTTGGGATGTGCCCCACGGGGCCGACCTAGGGTTTTCCTTAGAACCAAGAGCCCGGCAGGCCCTTTCCAACGGGTCTGAATGAAGCAGAGAGTTGGGCCGAGGTGAGGGTGGTGGTGAACATGAGCCTGGGCCCAAGCGTTTTGGTTCAGAAAGCCTTCAAAGGTCGGCGGGGGTTCGAAGTGCCCTGCAGGTTCTCCCACCCTGAATGAATGGCGGCGCCCCTAGCGGCCCAGGTGGTAAGGGGTGGCAGGGTGAGTTAGGCCCTGCAGCTCGGGTATCTCCAATCCCCAGGGATGCGGTGCCAGGCCCTTTGGGTGGGGCCCCTCGGATGACAACTTAGGGTTAGGTTTAGCCCCTAAGATCTCAGCCGGTCCTATTCGCCAGCTGCGTGGAGAGTGGAGCGGCGGACCGAGGTGAGGGCGCTGGTGTTTGGGTGCGAGGGCCCGGGCGTTTTGGCGTGGGGGGGACTCGAAAGTCACCGTGTCTCAGAGGGCCCTGCCCGTTCTCCCGCCCTGAATGAACGGCAGCACCCCAAGCCCCTGGGTGGCGGCTGGGTGGCAGGGTGAGTCAGGTGCTGAGGCTCAGGGTCCCCAATCCCCGGCATTGCGGCGCCAGGCCCCTTGGTAGGGGCCCCTCAGGGGTCGATCTAGGGTTACAGTTAGCCCCCCGGAGGCTGGTGGACCCGATCAGCATCTGAGTGGCACGCAGCAGGGTGGGCCGAGGTGAGGGCACTGGCGAGCCTGAGCATGAGCCCAAGCGTTTTAGCGTGGGGGGTCTTCGAAGGTCAGTGGGGGCTCGGAGGGACCTGCCCATTCTCCCACTCTGAATGACCGGCGGGGCCCCTAGTGGCTCAGGTGGCTGAAGGGCAGCAGGGTGAGTCCGGCACTTGGGCTCGGTTGCCCCATCCCTGGCGTTGGGGCACCAGGCCACTTGGGAAGGGCCCCTCGGGGGCCGACCTACAGTTAGGGTTAGCTCCCAGGAGGCTGGCAGGCCCTATACACCACCTGTGCGTGGAGCGGAGAGTTGGGCCGAGGTGAGGTTTCTGGTGAACATGAGCCTGGGCACAAGCATTTTGGTTCTGGGCGCCACTGGGGGTTCGGAGGACTCTGCCAGTTCTCCCACCCAGAATGAATGGCGGCGCCCCTAGCGGCCTGTGTGGGGCGGGGCGGCAGGGTGTACTGGGCGCTGGGGCTTGGGGGTTGCCAATCCCCAGAGTTCCGCCGCAAGGCTCCTTAGGATGGGACCCTCAGGGGCCATCCTAGGGTTAGGGTTAGCGCCCAGGAGGCCGGCAGGCCCGATCCGCCAGCTGTGCGAGGAGTGGAGGTGTGGGCCGAGTTGAGGGGGATGCCGAGCGGGAGTGGGGGCCCCAGCGTTTTGGCGTCCTGGGCCTTCGAATGTTGCCATGTCTCAGAGGGCCCTGCCCATTCTCCTGCCCTGAATAACCAGCGGCACCCCTAGCAGCTCCGTTGGCGGTGGGCCTGCAGGGTGTGTTTGGAGCTGGGGCTCGGGGGTCCCCAATCTCTGTCGTTGCGGTGCCAGGCCCCTTGGGAGGGGCCCCTCGAACGCCGACCTAGATTTAGGGTTATTTCCCAGGGCACCGGCAGGCCCGATCCGCCAGTGTGTGGCAACGGTGGGGTGGGCTGAGGTGAGGGCGCTGGTGAGCGGGAGCGTGGGCCCAAGCGTTTTGGCGTGGGGGGCCTTCAAAAGTTGCCAGGGGACTGGAGGGCCCTGCCCGTTCTCCCGCCCTGAATAACCGGCGGCGCCCCTTGTGCCGCGGGTTGTGGTGGGGTGGCTGGGTGAGTCCGGTGCTGGGGCTCGGAGGCCCCCAATCCCAGGCCTTGCAGCTCCAGGCTCCTTGGGAGGGGCCCACTGGGGGCCAACCTAGGTTTAGGGTTAGCCCCCATGAAGCTGGCAGGCCTCATCCACTGGCTGTGCTGTGAGCAGAGCAGCGCGCTGAGGTGAGGGCGCTGGCATACGGAGGCGTGGGCCCAGCCTTTTGGCGTGCGGGGCCTTCGAAAGTCGCTGGGGGCTCGGAAAGCCCTGCCCGTTCTCCCGACCTGAAAGACCGGTGGTGCCCCTAGTGGCCCGGGTTGCGGTGGGGCAGCACGGTAAGTCCGGAGCTGGGGCATGGGGGTCCCCAATACTCTGCGTTGGGGCGCCAGGCCCCTTGGGAAGGGCCCTCGGGGTCCTAACCAGCGTTAGTATTAGCCCCCAGGAAGCCGGCAGGCCGATCCGCTAGCTGTGTAGAGAGCAGTGGGGCAGGCCAAGGTGAGGGCACTGTAGAGCGGGAGCATGGGCCCAAGCGTTTTGGCGTGGGGGCATTCAAAAGTTGCCAGGGGTTCAGAGCGCACTTCCGGTTCTACTGCGCTGAAAGCCCGACGGTGCACCTAGCGGCTCGGGTTGCAGAGGGGCGGCAGAGTGAGTCTGGTGCTGGGGCTCGGGGTCCCCAATCCCCGGTGTTGCAGCGCCAGGCCCCTTGGGAGGGGCCCCTCGGGTGCGACCTAGTGTTAGGGTTAGCCCCCAGGAGGCCCACAGGCCTGATCCGCCAGCTCTGCGGCGAGCGGAGTGGTTGGCCGAGGTGAGGGCGCTCGCGATCGGGAGCGTGGGCCCAAGCGTTTTGGCACGGAGGGCCTTCGAAGGTCGCTGGTGGCTCTGAGGTCCCCGCACGTTCTCCCGCCCTGAATGAGGACAGCGCTCCTAGCGGGCTGGGTCCTGGCGAGGTGACAGGGTGTCTTGCACTGGTGCTCAGGGGTCGCCAAGCCCCGGCTTAGCGGTGCCAGGCCCATTGGGAGGGGCCCCTCTTGGGCCGACGTATGGTTTGGGTTAGCTCCCAGGAGGCCTTCAGGCCCAATCAGCCAGCTGTGCGGTGAGCGGAGGGGCGGGCCGAGGTGAGGCTGCTGGCGAGCGGGAGCACGGGCCCAAGGATTTTGGCGCTGGGAGCCTTCAAAGGTCTCTGGGTGCTCTGAGGGCCCTGCCCGTTCTCCTGCCCTGAATGACCAGCGGCGCCCCTATCGGCCAGGGTGGAGGCGGGGCAACACATTGAGTCTGGCGCAGGGTCTCAGGGGTCCCCAATCCCCACGTGCCGCACCAAGCCCCTTGGGAGGGGCCCTCGTGGGCCGAACTATGGTTAGGGTTAACCCCCAGGAGGCCAGCAGGCCCGATCCGCCGGCTGTGCTGCGAGGGGAGGCGTGGGCCGAGGTGAGGGCGCTGGCGAGAAGGAGCATGGGCCTAAGCGTTTTGGGATGGGGGGCCTTCGAATGTCACAGGGGGCTTGGAGGGCCCTACACATTCTCCCGCCCTAAATGACCGGTGGCGCCCCTAGTGGCCCGGCCGCCGGCAGAGCAGTAAGGTTAGTCTGGTGCTGGGGTTTGGGGCTCCCCAATCCCCGCATTGCGATGCCAGGCCCCTTGGGAAGGGCCCCTCGGTGGTCGACCTAGGGTTAGGGTTAGCCCCCAGGAGCCACGCAGGCCCGATACACCACCTGTGCATCGAGAGGACAGTTGGGCCGAAGTGAGGGTGCTGGTGAACATGAGCCTGGGTCCAAGCGTTTTGGTTCGGTGCGCCTTCGAAGGTCGGCGGGGGTTCGGAGGGCCCTGCCAGTACTCCCACCCTGAATGAATGGCGGCGCCCCTAGCGGCCCGTGTGGGGTGGGGCGGCAGCGTGCATCCGGTGCCGGGGATTGGGGGTACCCAATCCCCGGCGTTGCGGTGCCAGGCCCCTTAGGAAGGGACCCTCAGGGGCCGTCCTAGGGTTCTAGTTAACGCCCAAGAGGCCGGCAGGCCCGAGTCGCCGGCTGTGCAAGGAGCGGAGGTGCGGGCCGAGTTGAGGGTGCTGGTGAACATGAGCCTGGGCCCAAGCGTTTTGATTCGGGGCACCTTCAAATGTAGGTGGGGGCTTGGAGGGCCCTACCCGTTCTCCCGCCCTGAATGACCGGCTACACTCCTAGCGGCCTGTGTGGCGGCAGGGCGGCAGGGTGAGTCTGGCGCTGGGGCTCAGGGGTCCACAATTCCCGGTGTTGCGGTGCCAGGGCCCTTGGGAGGGGCCCTTGGGGGTCGATCTAGGGTTACGGTTAGCCCCCAGCAAGCCGGTGGACCCGATCAGCGGCTGTGCAGCACGCGGAGGGTTGGGCCAAGGTGAGGGCGCTGGCGAGACTGAGCATGATCCCAAGTGTTTTAGTGCGGGGGGTCTTCGAAGGTCGGTGCGGGTCAGAAGGACCTGCCCGTTCTCCCGCTCTGAATGACCGGCGGGGCCCCTAGAGGCTCCGGGGCCTGAAAGGCAGCAGGTTGAGACCGGCACTTGGGTTGGGGTCCCCATTCCCGGCATTGTGGCGCCAGGCCACTTGGGAAGGGCCCCTCCGTGGCCGACCTACAGTTAGGGTTAGCCCTCAGGAGGCCAGCAGGCCCGATACACCGCCTGTGCATAGAGAGGACAGTTGGGCCTAAGTGAGGGTGCTGGTGAACATGAGCCTGGGCCCAAGCGTTTTGGTTCTGGGCGCCTTCGAAGGTCGGCGGGGTTTCGGAGGGCCCTGCCAGTTCTCCCACCACGAATGAATGGCGGCGCCCCTAGCGGCCCGTGTGGGGCGGGGCGGCAGCGTGCGTCCGGCGCTGGGGCTTGCTGGTCGCCAATCTCCGGCGTTGCACTGCAAGGCTCCTTAGGAAGGGACCCTCAGGGGCCGTCCTAGGGTTAAGGTTAGCGCCCAGGAGGCTGGCAGGCCCGAGTCGCCGGCTGTGCGAGGAGTGGAGGTGTGGACCGAGTTGGGGGGGATGCGGAGAGGGAGCGTGGGCCTCAGCATTTTGGCGTCCTGGGCCTTTGAATGTTGCCATGTCTCGGAGGGCCCTGCCCATTCTCCTGCCCTGAATAACCAGCGGCGCCCTTAGCGGCTCCATTGCGGTGGGGTTGCAGGGTGAGTCCTGAGCTGCGGCTCAGGGATCCCCAATCCCCAGCATTGTGGGGCCAGGCCCTTTGGGAGGGGCTCCTCCTGGGCCGACCTAGGGTTAGAGTTAGCACCCAGGAGGCCAGCAGGCCCAATCCTCTGGCTGGTTGGCAAGAGGTGGGTGGGCGGAGGTAAAGGCCCTGGGGAGCGGGAGCGTGGGCCCCTGCATTTTGGCGCGGGAGGCTTCAAATGTCGCCAGTTTCTCCAGGGCCCTGTCCCTTCTCCCGCCCTGAATGAGTGGTGGCGCCCCTAGTGGCCTGGGTGGCGGCGTTGCGGCAGCGTGAGTCTGGTTCTGGGTCTTGGAGTCCCCGATCCCCGGCGCATAGGCACAAGAATCCTTGGGAGGGACCCTGGAGGGCCGACCTACAGTTAGGGTTAGCCCCCACAAGGCCGGCAGGGTGGATCCACCCTCTGTGCAGGGAGCGGAGGGGCGGGCCGAGGTGAGGGCGCTGGGGAGCGGGAGCGTGGGCACCAGGGTTTTGGCACGGGGAGCCTTCGAAGGTCACCAGTGGCTTGGAGGACCCTGTCCGTTCTTGCGCCCTGAATGACCGGCGGCGCCCCTAGTGGCCTGAGTGGCAGCAGGGAGGCAGGGTGAGTCTGGCGATGGGGCCTGTGGTCCTAGTCCCAGGCTTGGTGGCCACAGGCCCCTTGGGAGGGGCCCCTCTGGGGCCTGACTAGCTTTAGGGTTACCCCCAGGAGTCCAGCAGCCTGATCCGCTGGCTGTGCGTCGAGCGGAGGGGCGGGCCGAAGTGAATGCACTGGGGAGCCGGAGCGTGGGCCCAAGTGTTTTGGCGTTGGGGGCCTTCAAAGGTCACCAGGGGCTCAGAGGGCCCTGCCTGTTCTCTCGACCTGTGATGACGTTGCCCCTAGCATGCCGGGTCACGGCGGGGTGGCAGGGTGAGTCTGGAGCTAGGGCTCGTGGGTCCCCAATCCCCAGTGTGGCGGCGCCAGGCACTTGGGAGTGGTCCCTCGGGGGCCTACCTAGGGTTAGGGTTAGCCCAAAGGAGGCCGGCAGGCCCGTTCTGCCGGCTGTGCGGTGAGAGGAGTGGTGGTCCAAGGTGAGGGCACTGGCGAGCGGGAGCGTGGGCCCAAGGGTTTTGGCGCGGGACTCCTTCAAAAGTCGCCGGGGGCTCAGAGATCCATGCCCCTTCTCCCGCCCTGAATGACTGGCGGCGCCCCTAGCAGCCCGGGTGGCGGCGGGGAGGCTGGGTGAGTCTGGCGCTCATGCTCGTGGGTCCCCAATATCTGGCCTTGCAGAGCCAGTACCCTTGGGAAGGGCCCCTCGGGGGCCGACCTAGGTTTAGGGTTAGCCCCCAGGAGCCCGGCAGGCCCGATCCGCCAACTGTGTTGCGAGCGGAGTGGAGGGCTGAGGTGAGCGCGCTGGCGAGCAGGAGCGTGGGCCCAAGCGTTTTGGCGCAGGGGCCTTCGAAGGTCACCGGGGGCTCAGAGGGCCCTGCCCCTTCCTCTGCCCTGAAGGACCGGCGGCGCCCCTAGCAGCCCGGGTGGCGGCGGGGTGGCAGTGAAAGTCTGGCGCTGGGGCTCGATTGTCCCCAATCCCCAGAGTGATGGCGCCAGTCCCCTTGGGAGGGGCTCCTCAGGGGCTGAATTAGGGTTAGGGTTAGCCCCCAGGAGGCTGGCAGGCCCGATCCGATCCACTGGCTGTGTGGTGAGCGGAGGGTGGGGCCCAGGTGAGGGCAATGGTGAACAGGAGCGGGGGCCCAAGCGTTTTGGCGCACGTTGCCTTTGAAGGTCTCAGGGGGCACGGAGGGCCCTGCAAGTTCTCCCACTCTGAATGAGGACGGCGACCCTAGCAAGCCAGGTCTTCGCAGGGCACCAGGGTGAGTCCGGCACTGGTGCTCGGGGGTTCCCAATCCCCGGCGTGGTGGTGCCAGACCCCTTGGGAGGGGCCCCTCGACAGCCAACCTAGGGTTAGGGTTAGACCCCAGGAGGCCGCCAGGCCCTATCCGCTGGTTGTGCAGCTTGCGGAGGGGCTGGCCAAGGTGAGGGCATTGGTGAGCAGAAGCGTGGGCCAAAGCATTTTGGCGCGGGGGGCCTTCGAATGTCACCGGGGGATTGGAGGGCCCTGCCCGTTCTCCAACCTAGATGACCGGTGGCGCCCCTAGCGGCCTGGGTGTCGGTGGGGTGGCAGGGTGTGTCCGGTGGTTTGGCTCGGGGGTCCCCAATCACCAGCGTGGCAGCGCCAGGCCCCTTGGAAGGGGCCTCTGGTGAGCTGACCTAGGGAAGGTTTAGCCCCCAGGAGGCCAGCAGACCCGATCTGCCGGCTGTGCGGCGAGCGAGGGGTGGGCTGAGGTGAGGACGCTGGCGACCGGGAGCGTGGGCCCAAGCATTTTGGCACAGGGGGCCTTCGAATGTCACCGGGGGCTCGGAAGGCCCTGCCCGTTCTCCCTCCTTGAAAGACCGGTGGCTCCCCTAGCGGCCGGTGTGGTGGTGGGCCAGCAGGGTGAGTCTGGAGCTGGGGCTCGGGGGTCCCCAATCCCCGGCGTGGCAGCGCCGGGCACTTGGGAGTGGTCCCTTGGGTGCCGACCTAGCGTTAGGGTTAGCTCAATGGAGGCCAGCAAGCCCCATCCACCGGCTGTGCGGATTATGGAGTGGCAGGCCAAGGTGAGGGCTCTGGCTAGCGGGAGCATGGGCCCAAGTGTTTTTGCACGGGGCGCCTTCCAAGGTCGCCGGGGGCTCAGAGGTCCCTGCCTGTTCTCCTGCCCTGAATGAGTGTCGGCGCCCCTAGCAGCCCGGGTGGCTGCAGGGCGGCAGGGTGAGTTCGGCGCTGGTGCTTGGGGGTCCCCAAGCAGGGGCATGGCGGTTCCACGCCCCTTGGGAGGGGCACCTCGGGGGCTGACATAGGGTTTGTGTTAGCCCCCAGGAGGCCGGCAGGCCCGATCTGCCAGCTGTGCGGCGTGCAGAGGGGCAGGCTGAGGTAAAGGTGCTGGAGAGCAGGAGCGTGGGCCCAGGCGTTTTGGCGTGGGGGCCTTCGAAGATCGAGGGTGGCTCGGAAGGCTCTGCACGTTCTCCAGCCGGGAATGACCGGCGGCGCCCCTAGCGGCCCTGGTGGCGGCGGGGCGGCAGGGTGCGTCTGGTGTTGCGGCTCAGGTGTCCCCAATCCCTGGCGTGGCAGTGCCAGGCCCCTTGGGACGGGCCCCTCTGGGGCCGACCTAGGGTTAGGGTTAGCCCCCAGGAGGATTGCAGGCCCGATCCGCCAGCTGTTCAGAGAGTGGAAGGGCTGGCCGACGTGAGGGCGCTGGTGAGTGGTAGCTTGGCCCAAGCGTTTTGGTGCGGGAGGCCTTGGATGTTCGCCAGGGGCTCGGAGGGCCTTGCCAGTTCTCCCACCCTGAATGACCGGCGGCGCCTCTAGCGGCCATGGTGGCAGCAGGGTGAGTCTGGAGCTGGGGCACAGGGGTTCCCAATCCCCGGTGTGGCGGCTCCAGGCACTTGGGGGGGAACCTCAGGGGCTGACCTAGGGTTAGGGTTAGCTCAAAGGAGGCCATCAGGCCCGATACACCAGCTGTGCAGTGAGGGGAGTGGCGGGCCGAGGTCAGGGCGCTGGCAAGCAGGAGCGTGGGCCCAAGCGTTTTGGCGAGGGGGCCTTCGAAGTTCGCTGGGGGCTCGGAAGGACCCTGCCCGTTCTCCCGCCCTGAATGACCTGCGGCGCCCCTAGCGGGCCGGGTGACGGCGGGGCTGCAGGGTGTGTTCAGAGTTGGGGCTCGGGGGTCCCCAATCTCTGTCGTTGTGGTGCCAGGCCCCTTGGGAGGGGCCCCTCGGGCGCCGACCTAGAGTTAGGGTTATCCCCCAGGGCACTGGCAGGCCCGATCCGCCGGCTGTGTGGCGACGGTGGTGCGGGCTGAGGTGAGGGTGCTGGTGAGTGGGAGCATGGGCCCAAGCGTTTTGGCGTGGGGGGCCTTCAAAAGTTGCCGGGGGCTCGGAGGGCCCTGCCCATTCTACCGCCCTGAGTAACCAGCTGCGCCCCTGGTGCCCTGGGTTGTGGTGGGGTGGCCGGGTGAGTCCGGTGCTGGGACTCGGGGGTCCCCAATCCCAGGCCTTGCAGCTCCAGGCTCCTTGGGAGGGGCCCATCGGGGGCCAACCTAGGTTTAGGGTTAGCCCCCAGGAAGCTGGCAGGCCTCATCCGCTGGCTGTGCTGTGAGCAGAGCGGCGCACCGAGGTGAGGGCGCTGGCGTACGGGGGCGTGGGCCCAGCCTTTTGGCGCGGGGGGCCTTCGAAAGTCCCTGGGGGCTCGGAAGGCCTTGCCCGTTCTCCCGACCTGAATGACCGGCGATGCCCCTAGTGGCCCGGGTTGCGGTGGGGCGGCATGGTAAGTCCGGCGCTGGGGCGCGGGGGTCCCCAATACTCGGCGTTGGGGCGCCAGGCCCCTTGGGAAGGGCCCTCGGGGTCCGAACCAGCGTTAGTGTTAGCCCCCAAGAGGACGGCAGACCTGATCCGCCAGCTGTGTAGCGAGCAGTGGGGCAGGCCGAGGTGAGGGCACTGTAGAGCGGGAGCGTGGGCCCAAGCGTTTTGGCGTGGGGGCATTCGAAAGTCACCGGGGGTTCAGAGTGCACTTCGGGTTCTACTGCGCTGAAAGCCCGATGGCGCACCTAGCGGCTCGGGTTGCAGAGGGGCGGCAGGGTGAGTCCAGTGCTGGGGCTCGGGAATCCCCAATCCCTGGCGTTTCGGCACCAGACCCCTTGGGAGGTGTCCCTCGGGCCTGACTTAGGGTTTGGGTTAGCCTCCAGGAGGCCAGCAGGCCGGATCTGCCAGCTGTGCAGCGAGTGGATGGTCGGGCAGAGGTGAGGTTGCTGGCGAGCGGGAGCATGGGCCCAAGCGTTTTTGCGTGGGGGGGGTTCAAAGGTCGCCGGGGACTCGGAGGGCCCTGCCCGATCTCCCGCCCTGAATGAGGACGTTGCCCCTAGCGGGCCGGGTCACAGTGAGGCGGTACGGTGAGTCCGGCACTGGGGCTCGGGAGTCCCCAATCCCTGGCATGGCGGTGCCAGGCCCCTTGGGAGGGGCCCCTTGGGTGCCGACCTAGGCTTAGAGTTATCCCCCCGGAGGCCAGCAGCCCCGATCTGCCCGCTGTACGGCGAGTGATGTGGCGGGCTGGAGTGAGGGTTCTGGCGAGCGGGAGCGTGGGCCCGAGTGTTTTCGCACGGGGGCCTTCGAAGGTCGTCGTTGGCTCGGAGGGCCCTGCCTGTTCTCCCGCCCTTAATGACCGGCGGGGACCCTGGTGGCCCGGGCGGCAGCGGGGCGGGAGGGTGAGTCTGGCAATGGGGCTCGGGGGACACGAAACCCCGGCGTTGTGGCGCCAGGCACCTTGGGAGAGGCCCCTCGGGGGCTGACTTAGGTTTAGGGTTAGCCCCCAGGAGGCCGGCAGGCCCGATCCGCTGGCTGTGCGGCGAGTGGAGGGGCGGGCCGAGGTGAGGGCGTTGGCGAGCGGGAGCATGGGCCCAAGTATTTTGGCAAGGGTGGCCTTCGAAGGTCGCCGGGGGCTCGGAGGGCCCTGCCCGTTCTCCCGCCCTGAATGACTGGCAGCACCCCTAACGGCCCGGGTGGAGGCGGGGCGGTAGGGTGGCTCCAGAGCTGGGGATCTGGGGTCCCCAATCCCCGGCGTGGCGGCGCCAGGCCCATTGGGAGGGGCCCCTCGGGGGCTGATGTAGGGTTTGGGTTAGCCCCCAGGAAGCTGGCAGGCCCGATCCGCCACATGTGCGGTGTGCGGAGGGGCTGGCCTAGGTGAGGGCGCTGGCGAGCTGGACCGTGGGCCCAAGCGTTTTGGCGCGGGGGTCTTCGAATGTCGCCCGGGGCTCTGAGGGCCCTGCCCGTTCTCCCACCTGAATGAGGACAGCGCCCCAAGTGTGCCAGGTCACGGCGCGGTGGCAGGGTGAGACTGCCGCGGGGGCTCGGTGGTCCCTGAGCCCCGGCATGGCAGAGCCAGGCCCCTTGGGAGGGGCCCCTCGGGCACCGACGTAGGGTTTGTGTTAGCTCCAGGAGGCCGGCAGGACCTATCCGTAGGCTGTACTGCGAGCCGAAGGACAGGTCGACGTGAATGCACTGGCAAGTGGGAGTGTGGGCCCAAGCGTTTTGGCGAGAGGGTTTCAAAGATTGCCGGGGGCTCGGAGAGCCCTGCCCGTTCTAACGCCCTGAATGAACGGCGGCGCCCCTAGCGGCCCGGGTGGCGGCGGGGCGGCAGGGTGAGTCAGGCGAGGGGGCTTGGGGGACCCCAATCCCAGGCGTGGTGGTGCCAGGCACCTTGGGAGGGGCCCCTTGGGGGCCAACCTAGGTTTAGGGTTAGCCCCCAGGAGGCCGGCAGGCCCTTTCCGCCAGCTGTGTGACGAGCGGAGGATGGGCCGAGGTGAGGGCACTGGCGAACAGGAGCTTGGGCCCAATAGTTTTGGCGCGGGGGGCCTTCGAAGGTTGCCAGGGGCTCGTAGGGCCCTGCCCGATCTCCCGCCCTGAATGAGGAAGGTGCCCCTAGCGGGCCGGGTCGCAGCGGGGCGGCAGGGTGAGTTCGGCCCTGGTGCTCGGGGGTCCCCAATCCCTGGCGTGGCAGCGCCAGGCCCCTTGGGAGGGGCCCCTCGTGAGCCGACCTGGGGTTAGGGTTAGCCCAAAGGAGGCCGGCAGGCCCCATCCACCGGCTGAGCGGATTACGGAGTGGTGGGCCAAGGTGAGGGCTCTGGCGAGCGGGAGCATGGTCCCAGGTGTTTTGGCACAGGGGCCTTCGAAGTTCGAGGGTGGCTCGGAAGGCTCTGCATGTTCTCCAGCCCCGAATGACCGGTGGCGCCCCTAGCGGCCCGGGTGGCGGCGGAGTGGCAGGGTGCATCTGGTGTTGTGGCTCGGGGGTCCCCAATCCCCGGCGTGGCAGTGCCAGACCCCTTGGGACGGTCCCCTCTGAGACCGACCTAGGGTTAGGGTTAGCCCCCAGGAGAATGGCAGGCCCGATCCACCAGCTGTGCAGAGAGTGGAGGGACGGTCCGAAGTGAGGGCGCTGGTGAGTGGTAGCGTTGGCCCAAGCGTTTTGGTGCAGGAGGCCTTGGACATTCGCCGGGGGCTCGGAGGGCCCTGCCCATTTTCACGCCCCATGAGGACATTGCTCCTAGCAGGCTGGGTCGTGGAGGGGCGGCAGGGTGAGCCCGCAACAAGTGCTCGCGGGTCCCCAAACCCCGGCATGGCAGCGCCAGGCGCTTGGGAGTGGTCTCTCGGGGGCCGACCTAGGGTAGGGTTAGCCTAAAGGATGCCAGCAGGCCCGATCTGCCGTATGTGCGGTGAGCGGAGGGGCTAGCCGAGGTGACGGCGGTGGCGAACAGGAGCGTGGGCCCAAGCGTTTTGGCGCAGATGGCCTTTGAAGGTCGCCGGGGGCTCGGAGGGCCCTGCCCATTCTCCCGCCCTGAATGACCGGCGCCGCCCCAAGCAGCCCGGGTGGCGGAGGGGCAGTAGGTTGAGTTGGGCCCTGGGGCTCGGGGGTCCCCAATCCCCGACATTGAGGCGCCAAGCCCCGTGGGAGGGGCCCCTCGGGTCCGACCTAGGGTTAGGGTTAGCCCCCAGGAGGATTGCAGGCCCGATCCGCCAGCTGTTCAGAGAGTGGAAAGGCTGGCCGACGTGAGGGCGCTGGTGAGTGGTAGCTTGGCCCAAGCGTTTTGGTGCGGGAGGCCTTGGATGTTCGCCAGGGGCTCGGAGGGCCTTGCCAGTTCTCCCACCCTGAATGACCGGCGGCGCCTCTAGCGGCCATGGTGGCAGCAGGGTGAGTCTGGAGCTGGGGCACAGGGGTTCCCAATCCCCGGTGTGGCGGCTCCAGGCACTTGGGGGGGAACCTCAGGGGCTGACCTAGGGTTAGGGTTAGCTCAAAGGAGGCCATCAGGCCCGATACACCAGCTGTGCAGTGAGGGGAGTGGCGGGCCGAGGTCAGGGCGCTGGCAAGCAGGAGCGTGGGCCCAAGCGTTTTGGCGAGGGGGCCTTCGAAGTTCGCTGGGGGCTCGGAAGGACCCTGCCCGTTCTCCCGCCCTGAATGACCTGCGGCGCCCCTAGCGGGCCGGGTGACGGCGGGGCTGCAGGGTGTGTTCAGAGTTGGGGCTCGGGGGTCCCCAATCTCTGTCGTTGTGGTGCCAGGCCCCTTGGGAGGGGCCCCTCGGGCGCCGACCTAGAGTTAGGGTTATCCCCCAGGGCACTGGCAGGCCCGATCCGCCGGCTGTGTGGCGACGGTGGTGCGGGCTGAGGTGAGGGTGCTGGTGAGTGGGAGCATGGGCCCAAGCGTTTTGGCGTGGGGGGCCTTCAAAAGTTGCCGGGGGCTCGGAGGGCCCTGCCCATTCTACCGCCCTGAGTAACCAGCTGCGCCCCTGGTGCCCTGGGTTGTGGTGGGGTGGCCGGGTGAGTCCGGTGCTGGGACTCGGGGGTCCCCAATCCCAGGCCTTGCAGCTCCAGGCTCCTTGGGAGGGGCCCATCGGGGGCCAACCTAGGTTTAGGGTTAGCCCCCAGGAAGCTGGCAGGCCTCATCCGCTGGCTGTGCTGTGAGCAGAGCGGCGCACCGAGGTGAGGGCGCTGGCGTACGGGGGCGTGGGCCCAGCCTTTTGGCGCGGGGGGCCTTCGAAAGTCCCTGGGGGCTCGGAAGGCCTTGCCCGTTCTCCCGACCTGAATGACCGGCGATGCCCCTAGTGGCCCGGGTTGCGGTGGGGCGGCATGGTAAGTCCGGCGCTGGGGCGCGGGGGTCCCCAATACTCGGCGTTGGGGCGCCAGGCCCCTTGGGAAGGGCCCTCGGGGTCCGAACCAGCGTTAGTGTTAGCCCCCAAGAGGACGGCAGACCTGATCCGCCAGCTGTGTAGCGAGCAGTGGGGCAGGCCGAGGTGAGGGCACTGTAGAGCGGGAGCGTGGGCCCAAGCGTTTTGGCGTGGGGGCATTCGAAAGTCACCGGGGGTTCAGAGTGCACTTCGGGTTCTACTGCGCTGAAAGCCCGATGGCGCACCTAGCGGCTCGGGTTGCAGAGGGGCGGCAGGGTGAGTCCAGTGCTGGGGCTCGGGAATCCCCAATCCCTGGCGTTTCGGCACCAGACCCCTTGGGAGGTGTCCCTCGGGCCTGACTTAGGGTTTGGGTTAGCCTCCAGGAGGCCAGCAGGCCGGATCTGCCAGCTGTGCAGCGAGTGGATGGTCGGGCAGAGGTGAGGTTGCTGGCGAGCGGGAGCATGGGCCCAAGCGTTTTTGCGTGGGGGGGGTTCAAAGGTCGCCGGGGACTCGGAGGGCCCTGCCCGATCTCCCGCCCTGAATGAGGACGTTGCCCCTAGCGGGCCGGGTCACAGTGAGGCGGTACGGTGAGTCCGGCACTGGGGCTCGGGAGTCCCCAATCCCTGGCATGGCGGTGCCAGGCCCCTTGGGAGGGGCCCCTTGGGTGCCGACCTAGGCTTAGAGTTATCCCCCCGGAGGCCAGCAGCCCCGATCTGCCCGCTGTACGGCGAGTGATGTGGCGGGCTGGAGTGAGGGTTCTGGCGAGCGGGAGCGTGGGCCCGAGTGTTTTCGCACGGGGGCCTTCGAAGGTCGTCGTTGGCTCGGAGGGCCCTGCCTGTTCTCCCGCCCTTAATGACCGGCGGGGACCCTGGTGGCCCGGGCGGCAGCGGGGCGGGAGGGTGAGTCTGGCAATGGGGCTCGGGGGACACGAAACCCCGGCGTTGTGGCGCCAGGCACCTTGGGAGAGGCCCCTCGGGGGCTGACTTAGGTTTAGGGTTAGCCCCCAGGAGGCCGGCAGGCCCGATCCGCTGGCTGTGCGGCGAGTGGAGGGGCGGGCCGAGGTGAGGGCGTTGGCGAGCGGGAGCATGGGCCCAAGTATTTTGGCAAGGGTGGCCTTCGAAGGTCGCCGGGGGCTCGGAGGGCCCTGCCCGTTCTCCCGCCCTGAATGACTGGCAGCACCCCTAACGGCCCGGGTGGAGGCGGGGCGGTAGGGTGGCTCCAGAGCTGGGGATCTGGGGTCCCCAATCCCCGGCGTGGCGGCGCCAGGCCCATTGGGAGGGGCCCCTCGGGGGCTGATGTAGGGTTTGGGTTAGCCCCCAGGAAGCTGGCAGGCCCGATCCGCCACATGTGCGGTGTGCGGAGGGGCTGGCCTAGGTGAGGGCGCTGGCGAGCTGGACCGTGGGCCCAAGCGTTTTGGCGCGGGGGTCTTCGAATGTCGCCCGGGGCTCTGAGGGCCCTGCCCGTTCTCCCACCTGAATGAGGACAGCGCCCCAAGTGTGCCAGGTCACGGCGCGGTGGCAGGGTGAGACTGCCGCGGGGGCTCGGTGGTCCCTGAGCCCCGGCATGGCAGAGCCAGGCCCCTTGGGAGGGGCCCCTCGGGCACCGACGTAGGGTTTGTGTTAGCTCCAGGAGGCCGGCAGGACCTATCCGTAGGCTGTACTGCGAGCCGAAGGACAGGTCGACGTGAATGCACTGGCAAGTGGGAGTGTGGGCCCAAGCGTTTTGGCGAGAGGGTTTCAAAGATTGCCGGGGGCTCGGAGAGCCCTGCCCGTTCTAACGCCCTGAATGAACGGCGGCGCCCCTAGCGGCCCGGGTGGCGGCGGGGCGGCAGGGTGAGTCAGGCGAGGGGGCTTGGGGGACCCCAATCCCAGGCGTGGTGGTGCCAGGCACCTTGGGAGGGGCCCCTTGGGGGCCAACCTAGGTTTAGGGTTAGCCCCCAGGAGGCCGGCAGGCCCTTTCCGCCAGCTGTGTGACGAGCGGAGGATGGGCCGAGGTGAGGGCACTGGCGAACAGGAGCTTGGGCCCAATAGTTTTGGCGCGGGGGGCCTTCGAAGGTTGCCAGGGGCTCGTAGGGCCCTGCCCGATCTCCCGCCCTGAATGAGGAAGGTGCCCCTAGCGGGCCGGGTCGCAGCGGGGCGGCAGGGTGAGTTCGGCCCTGGTGCTCGGGGGTCCCCAATCCCTGGCGTGGCAGCGCCAGGCCCCTTGGGAGGGGCCCCTCGTGAGCCGACCTGGGGTTAGGGTTAGCCCAAAGGAGGCCGGCAGGCCCCATCCACCGGCTGAGCGGATTACGGAGTGGTGGGCCAAGGTGAGGGCTCTGGCGAGCGGGAGCATGGTCCCAGGTGTTTTGGCACAGGGGCCTTCGAAGTTCGAGGGTGGCTCGGAAGGCTCTGCATGTTCTCCAGCCCCGAATGACCGGTGGCGCCCCTAGCGGCCCGGGTGGCGGCGGAGTGGCAGGGTGCATCTGGTGTTGTGGCTCGGGGGTCCCCAATCCCCGGCGTGGCAGTGCCAGACCCCTTGGGACGGTCCCCTCTGAGACCGACCTAGGGTTAGGGTTAGCCCCCAGGAGAATGGCAGGCCCGATCCACCAGCTGTGCAGAGAGTGGAGGGACGGTCCGAAGTGAGGGCGCTGGTGAGTGGTAGCGTTGGCCCAAGCGTTTTGGTGCAGGAGGCCTTGGACATTCGCCGGGGGCTCGGAGGGCCCTGCCCATTTTCACGCCCCATGAGGACATTGCTCCTAGCAGGCTGGGTCGTGGAGGGGCGGCAGGGTGAGCCCGCAACAAGTGCTCGCGGGTCCCCAAACCCCGGCATGGCAGCGCCAGGCGCTTGGGAGTGGTCTCTCGGGGGCCGACCTAGGGTAGGGTTAGCCTAAAGGATGCCAGCAGGCCCGATCTGCCGTATGTGCGGTGAGCGGAGGGGCTAGCCGAGGTGACGGCGGTGGCGAACAGGAGCGTGGGCCCAAGCGTTTTGGCGCAGATGGCCTTTGAAGGTCGCCGGGGGCTCGGAGGGCCCTGCCCATTCTCCCGCCCTGAATGACCGGCGCCGCCCCAAGCAGCCCGGGTGGCGGAGGGGCAGTAGGTTGAGTTGGGCCCTGGGGCTCGGGGGTCCCCAATCCCCGACATTGAGGCGCCAAGCCCCGTGGGAGGGGCCCCTCGGGTCCGACCTAGGGTTAGGGTTAGCCCCCAGGAGGATTGCAGGCCCGATCCGCCAGCTGTTCAGAGAGTGGAAAGGCTGGCCGACGTGAGGGCGCTGGTGAGTGGTAGCTTGGCCCAAGCGTTTTGGTGCGGGAGGCCTTGGATGTTCGCCAGGGGCTCGGAGGGCCTTGCCAGTTCTCCCACCCTGAATGACCGGCGGCGCCTCTAGCGGCCATGGTGGCAGCAGGGTGAGTCTGGAGCTGGGGCACAGGGGTTCCCAATCCCCGGTGTGGCGGCTCCAGGCACTTGGGGGGGAACCTCAGGGGCTGACCTAGGGTTAGGGTTAGCTCAAAGGAGGCCATCAGGCCCGATACACCAGCTGTGCAGTGAGGGGAGTGGCGGGCCGAGGTCAGGGCGCTGGCAAGCAGGAGCGTGGGCCCAAGCGTTTTGGCGAGGGGGCCTTCGAAGTTCGCTGGGGGCTCGGAAGGACCCTGCCCGTTCTCCCGCCCTGAATGACCTGCGGCGCCCCTAGCGGGCCGGGTGACGGCGGGGCTGCAGGGTGTGTTCAGAGTTGGGGCTCGGGGGTCCCCAATCTCTGTCGTTGTGGTGCCAGGCCCCTTGGGAGGGGCCCCTCGGGCGCCGACCTAGAGTTAGGGTTATCCCCCAGGGCACTGGCAGGCCCGATCCGCCGGCTGTGTGGCGACGGTGGTGCGGGCTGAGGTGAGGGTGCTGGTGAGTGGGAGCATGGGCCCAAGCGTTTTGGCGTGGGGGGCCTTCAAAAGTTGCCGGGGGCTCGGAGGGCCCTGCCCATTCTACCGCCCTGAGTAACCAGCTGCGCCCCTGGTGCCCTGGGTTGTGGTGGGGTGGCCGGGTGAGTCCGGTGCTGGGACTCGGGGGTCCCCAATCCCAGGCCTTGCAGCTCCAGGCTCCTTGGGAGGGGCCCATCGGGGGCCAACCTAGGTTTAGGGTTAGCCCCCAGGAAGCTGGCAGGCCTCATCCGCTGGCTGTGCTGTGAGCAGAGCGGCGCACCGAGGTGAGGGCGCTGGCGTACGGGGGCGTGGGCCCAGCCTTTTGGCGCGGGGGGCCTTCGAAAGTCCCTGGGGGCTCGGAAGGCCTTGCCCGTTCTCCCGACCTGAATGACCGGCGATGCCCCTAGTGGCCCGGGTTGCGGTGGGGCGGCATGGTAAGTCCGGCGCTGGGGCGCGGGGGTCCCCAATACTCGGCGTTGGGGCGCCAGGCCCCTTGGGAAGGGCCCTCGGGGTCCGAACCAGCGTTAGTGTTAGCCCCCAAGAGGACGGCAGACCTGATCCGCCAGCTGTGTAGCGAGCAGTGGGGCAGGCCGAGGTGAGGGCACTGTAGAGCGGGAGCGTGGGCCCAAGCGTTTTGGCGTGGGGGCATTCGAAAGTCACCGGGGGTTCAGAGTGCACTTCGGGTTCTACTGCGCTGAAAGCCCGATGGCGCACCTAGCGGCTCGGGTTGCAGAGGGGCGGCAGGGTGAGTCCAGTGCTGGGGCTCGGGAATCCCCAATCCCTGGCGTTTCGGCACCAGACCCCTTGGGAGGTGTCCCTCGGGCCTGACTTAGGGTTTGGGTTAGCCTCCAGGAGGCCAGCAGGCCGGATCTGCCAGCTGTGCAGCGAGTGGATGGTCGGGCAGAGGTGAGGTTGCTGGCGAGCGGGAGCATGGGCCCAAGCGTTTTTGCGTGGGGGGGGTTCAAAGGTCGCCGGGGACTCGGAGGGCCCTGCCCGATCTCCCGCCCTGAATGAGGACGTTGCCCCTAGCGGGCCGGGTCACAGTGAGGCGGTACGGTGAGTCCGGCACTGGGGCTCGGGAGTCCCCAATCCCTGGCATGGCGGTGCCAGGCCCCTTGGGAGGGGCCCCTTGGGTGCCGACCTAGGCTTAGAGTTATCCCCCCGGAGGCCAGCAGCCCCGATCTGCCCGCTGTACGGCGAGTGATGTGGCGGGCTGGAGTGAGGGTTCTGGCGAGCGGGAGCGTGGGCCCGAGTGTTTTCGCACGGGGGCCTTCGAAGGTCGTCGTTGGCTCGGAGGGCCCTGCCTGTTCTCCCGCCCTTAATGACCGGCGGGGACCCTGGTGGCCCGGGCGGCAGCGGGGCGGGAGGGTGAGTCTGGCAATGGGGCTCGGGGGACACGAAACCCCGGCGTTGTGGCGCCAGGCACCTTGGGAGAGGCCCCTCGGGGGCTGACTTAGGTTTAGGGTTAGCCCCCAGGAGGCCGGCAGGCCCGATCCGCTGGCTGTGCGGCGAGTGGAGGGGCGGGCCGAGGTGAGGGCGTTGGCGAGCGGGAGCATGGGCCCAAGTATTTTGGCAAGGGTGGCCTTCGAAGGTCGCCGGGGGCTCGGAGGGCCCTGCCCGTTCTCCCGCCCTGAATGACTGGCAGCACCCCTAACGGCCCGGGTGGAGGCGGGGCGGTAGGGTGGCTCCAGAGCTGGGGATCTGGGGTCCCCAATCCCCGGCGTGGCGGCGCCAGGCCCATTGGGAGGGGCCCCTCGGGGGCTGATGTAGGGTTTGGGTTAGCCCCCAGGAAGCTGGCAGGCCCGATCCGCCACATGTGCGGTGTGCGGAGGGGCTGGCCTAGGTGAGGGCGCTGGCGAGCTGGACCGTGGGCCCAAGCGTTTTGGCGCGGGGGTCTTCGAATGTCGCCCGGGGCTCTGAGGGCCCTGCCCGTTCTCCCACCTGAATGAGGACAGCGCCCCAAGTGTGCCAGGTCACGGCGCGGTGGCAGGGTGAGACTGCCGCGGGGGCTCGGTGGTCCCTGAGCCCCGGCATGGCAGAGCCAGGCCCCTTGGGAGGGGCCCCTCGGGCACCGACGTAGGGTTTGTGTTAGCTCCAGGAGGCCGGCAGGACCTATCCGTAGGCTGTACTGCGAGCCGAAGGACAGGTCGACGTGAATGCACTGGCAAGTGGGAGTGTGGGCCCAAGCGTTTTGGCGAGAGGGTTTCAAAGATTGCCGGGGGCTCGGAGAGCCCTGCCCGTTCTAACGCCCTGAATGAACGGCGGCGCCCCTAGCGGCCCGGGTGGCGGCGGGGCGGCAGGGTGAGTCAGGCGAGGGGGCTTGGGGGACCCCAATCCCAGGCGTGGTGGTGCCAGGCACCTTGGGAGGGGCCCCTTGGGGGCCAACCTAGGTTTAGGGTTAGCCCCCAGGAGGCCGGCAGGCCCTTTCCGCCAGCTGTGTGACGAGCGGAGGATGGGCCGAGGTGAGGGCACTGGCGAACAGGAGCTTGGGCCCAATAGTTTTGGCGCGGGGGGCCTTCGAAGGTTGCCAGGGGCTCGTAGGGCCCTGCCCGATCTCCCGCCCTGAATGAGGAAGGTGCCCCTAGCGGGCCGGGTCGCAGCGGGGCGGCAGGGTGAGTTCGGCCCTGGTGCTCGGGGGTCCCCAATCCCTGGCGTGGCAGCGCCAGGCCCCTTGGGAGGGGCCCCTCGTGAGCCGACCTGGGGTTAGGGTTAGCCCAAAGGAGGCCGGCAGGCCCCATCCACCGGCTGAGCGGATTACGGAGTGGTGGGCCAAGGTGAGGGCTCTGGCGAGCGGGAGCATGGTCCCAGGTGTTTTGGCACAGGGGCCTTCGAAGTTCGAGGGTGGCTCGGAAGGCTCTGCATGTTCTCCAGCCCCGAATGACCGGTGGCGCCCCTAGCGGCCCGGGTGGCGGCGGAGTGGCAGGGTGCATCTGGTGTTGTGGCTCGGGGGTCCCCAATCCCCGGCGTGGCAGTGCCAGACCCCTTGGGACGGTCCCCTCTGAGACCGACCTAGGGTTAGGGTTAGCCCCCAGGAGAATGGCAGGCCCGATCCACCAGCTGTGCAGAGAGTGGAGGGACGGTCCGAAGTGAGGGCGCTGGTGAGTGGTAGCGTTGGCCCAAGCGTTTTGGTGCAGGAGGCCTTGGACATTCGCCGGGGGCTCGGAGGGCCCTGCCCATTTTCACGCCCCATGAGGACATTGCTCCTAGCAGGCTGGGTCGTGGAGGGGCGGCAGGGTGAGCCCGCAACAAGTGCTCGCGGGTCCCCAAACCCCGGCATGGCAGCGCCAGGCGCTTGGGAGTGGTCTCTCGGGGGCCGACCTAGGGTAGGGTTAGCCTAAAGGATGCCAGCAGGCCCGATCTGCCGTATGTGCGGTGAGCGGAGGGGCTAGCCGAGGTGACGGCGGTGGCGAACAGGAGCGTGGGCCCAAGCGTTTTGGCGCAGATGGCCTTTGAAGGTCGCCGGGGGCTCGGAGGGCCCTGCCCATTCTCCCGCCCTGAATGACCGGCGCCGCCCCAAGCAGCCCGGGTGGCGGAGGGGCAGTAGGTTGAGTTGGGCCCTGGGGCTCGGGGGTCCCCAATCCCCGACATTGAGGCGCCAAGCCCCGTGGGAGGGGCCCCTCGGGTCCGACCTAGGGTTAGGGTTAGCCCCCAGGAGGATTGCAGGCCCGATCCGCCAGCTGTTCAGAGAGTGGAAAGGCTGGCCGACGTGAGGGCGCTGGTGAGTGGTAGCTTGGCCCAAGCGTTTTGGTGCGGGAGGCCTTGGATGTTCGCCAGGGGCTCGGAGGGCCTTGCCAGTTCTCCCACCCTGAATGACCGGCGGCGCCTCTAGCGGCCATGGTGGCAGCAGGGTGAGTCTGGAGCTGGGGCACAGGGGTTCCCAATCCCCGGTGTGGCGGCTCCAGGCACTTGGGGGGGAACCTCAGGGGCTGACCTAGGGTTAGGGTTAGCTCAAAGGAGGCCATCAGGCCCGATACACCAGCTGTGCAGTGAGGGGAGTGGCGGGCCGAGGTCAGGGCGCTGGCAAGCAGGAGCGTGGGCCCAAGCGTTTTGGCGAGGGGGCCTTCGAAGTTCGCTGGGGGCTCGGAAGGACCCTGCCCGTTCTCCCGCCCTGAATGACCTGCGGCGCCCCTAGCGGGCCGGGTGACGGCGGGGCTGCAGGGTGTGTTCAGAGTTGGGGCTCGGGGGTCCCCAATCTCTGTCGTTGTGGTGCCAGGCCCCTTGGGAGGGGCCCCTCGGGCGCCGACCTAGAGTTAGGGTTATCCCCCAGGGCACTGGCAGGCCCGATCCGCCGGCTGTGTGGCGACGGTGGTGCGGGCTGAGGTGAGGGTGCTGGTGAGTGGGAGCATGGGCCCAAGCGTTTTGGCGTGGGGGGCCTTCAAAAGTTGCCGGGGGCTCGGAGGGCCCTGCCCATTCTACCGCCCTGAGTAACCAGCTGCGCCCCTGGTGCCCTGGGTTGTGGTGGGGTGGCCGGGTGAGTCCGGTGCTGGGACTCGGGGGTCCCCAATCCCAGGCCTTGCAGCTCCAGGCTCCTTGGGAGGGGCCCATCGGGGGCCAACCTAGGTTTAGGGTTAGCCCCCAGGAAGCTGGCAGGCCTCATCCGCTGGCTGTGCTGTGAGCAGAGCGGCGCACCGAGGTGAGGGCGCTGGCGTACGGGGGCGTGGGCCCAGCCTTTTGGCGCGGGGGGCCTTCGAAAGTCCCTGGGGGCTCGGAAGGCCTTGCCCGTTCTCCCGACCTGAATGACCGGCGATGCCCCTAGTGGCCCGGGTTGCGGTGGGGCGGCATGGTAAGTCCGGCGCTGGGGCGCGGGGGTCCCCAATACTCGGCGTTGGGGCGCCAGGCCCCTTGGGAAGGGCCCTCGGGGTCCGAACCAGCGTTAGTGTTAGCCCCCAAGAGGACGGCAGACCTGATCCGCCAGCTGTGTAGCGAGCAGTGGGGCAGGCCGAGGTGAGGGCACTGTAGAGCGGGAGCGTGGGCCCAAGCGTTTTGGCGTGGGGGCATTCGAAAGTCACCGGGGGTTCAGAGTGCACTTCGGGTTCTACTGCGCTGAAAGCCCGATGGCGCACCTAGCGGCTCGGGTTGCAGAGGGGCGGCAGGGTGAGTCCAGTGCTGGGGCTCGGGAATCCCCAATCCCTGGCGTTTCGGCACCAGACCCCTTGGGAGGTGTCCCTCGGGCCTGACTTAGGGTTTGGGTTAGCCTCCAGGAGGCCAGCAGGCCGGATCTGCCAGCTGTGCAGCGAGTGGATGGTCGGGCAGAGGTGAGGTTGCTGGCGAGCGGGAGCATGGGCCCAAGCGTTTTTGCGTGGGGGGGGTTCAAAGGTCGCCGGGGACTCGGAGGGCCCTGCCCGATCTCCCGCCCTGAATGAGGACGTTGCCCCTAGCGGGCCGGGTCACAGTGAGGCGGTACGGTGAGTCCGGCACTGGGGCTCGGGAGTCCCCAATCCCTGGCATGGCGGTGCCAGGCCCCTTGGGAGGGGCCCCTTGGGTGCCGACCTAGGCTTAGAGTTATCCCCCCGGAGGCCAGCAGCCCCGATCTGCCCGCTGTACGGCGAGTGATGTGGCGGGCTGGAGTGAGGGTTCTGGCGAGCGGGAGCGTGGGCCCGAGTGTTTTCGCACGGGGGCCTTCGAAGGTCGTCGTTGGCTCGGAGGGCCCTGCCTGTTCTCCCGCCCTTAATGACCGGCGGGGACCCTGGTGGCCCGGGCGGCAGCGGGGCGGGAGGGTGAGTCTGGCAATGGGGCTCGGGGGACACGAAACCCCGGCGTTGTGGCGCCAGGCACCTTGGGAGAGGCCCCTCGGGGGCTGACTTAGGTTTAGGGTTAGCCCCCAGGAGGCCGGCAGGCCCGATCCGCTGGCTGTGCGGCGAGTGGAGGGGCGGGCCGAGGTGAGGGCGTTGGCGAGCGGGAGCATGGGCCCAAGTATTTTGGCAAGGGTGGCCTTCGAAGGTCGCCGGGGGCTCGGAGGGCCCTGCCCGTTCTCCCGCCCTGAATGACTGGCAGCACCCCTAACGGCCCGGGTGGAGGCGGGGCGGTAGGGTGGCTCCAGAGCTGGGGATCTGGGGTCCCCAATCCCCGGCGTGGCGGCGCCAGGCCCATTGGGAGGGGCCCCTCGGGGGCTGATGTAGGGTTTGGGTTAGCCCCCAGGAAGCTGGCAGGCCCGATCCGCCACATGTGCGGTGTGCGGAGGGGCTGGCCTAGGTGAGGGCGCTGGCGAGCTGGACCGTGGGCCCAAGCGTTTTGGCGCGGGGGTCTTCGAATGTCGCCCGGGGCTCTGAGGGCCCTGCCCGTTCTCCCACCTGAATGAGGACAGCGCCCCAAGTGTGCCAGGTCACGGCGCGGTGGCAGGGTGAGACTGCCGCGGGGGCTCGGTGGTCCCTGAGCCCCGGCATGGCAGAGCCAGGCCCCTTGGGAGGGGCCCCTCGGGCACCGACGTAGGGTTTGTGTTAGCTCCAGGAGGCCGGCAGGACCTATCCGTAGGCTGTACTGCGAGCCGAAGGACAGGTCGACGTGAATGCACTGGCAAGTGGGAGTGTGGGCCCAAGCGTTTTGGCGAGAGGGTTTCAAAGATTGCCGGGGGCTCGGAGAGCCCTGCCCGTTCTAACGCCCTGAATGAACGGCGGCGCCCCTAGCGGCCCGGGTGGCGGCGGGGCGGCAGGGTGAGTCAGGCGAGGGGGCTTGGGGGACCCCAATCCCAGGCGTGGTGGTGCCAGGCACCTTGGGAGGGGCCCCTTGGGGGCCAACCTAGGTTTAGGGTTAGCCCCCAGGAGGCCGGCAGGCCCTTTCCGCCAGCTGTGTGACGAGCGGAGGATGGGCCGAGGTGAGGGCACTGGCGAACAGGAGCTTGGGCCCAATAGTTTTGGCGCGGGGGGCCTTCGAAGGTTGCCAGGGGCTCGTAGGGCCCTGCCCGATCTCCCGCCCTGAATGAGGAAGGTGCCCCTAGCGGGCCGGGTCGCAGCGGGGCGGCAGGGTGAGTTCGGCCCTGGTGCTCGGGGGTCCCCAATCCCTGGCGTGGCAGCGCCAGGCCCCTTGGGAGGGGCCCCTCGTGAGCCGACCTGGGGTTAGGGTTAGCCCAAAGGAGGCCGGCAGGCCCCATCCACCGGCTGAGCGGATTACGGAGTGGTGGGCCAAGGTGAGGGCTCTGGCGAGCGGGAGCATGGTCCCAGGTGTTTTGGCACAGGGGCCTTCGAAGTTCGAGGGTGGCTCGGAAGGCTCTGCATGTTCTCCAGCCCCGAATGACCGGTGGCGCCCCTAGCGGCCCGGGTGGCGGCGGAGTGGCAGGGTGCATCTGGTGTTGTGGCTCGGGGGTCCCCAATCCCCGGCGTGGCAGTGCCAGACCCCTTGGGACGGTCCCCTCTGAGACCGACCTAGGGTTAGGGTTAGCCCCCAGGAGAATGGCAGGCCCGATCCACCAGCTGTGCAGAGAGTGGAGGGACGGTCCGAAGTGAGGGCGCTGGTGAGTGGTAGCGTTGGCCCAAGCGTTTTGGTGCAGGAGGCCTTGGACATTCGCCGGGGGCTCGGAGGGCCCTGCCCATTTTCACGCCCCATGAGGACATTGCTCCTAGCAGGCTGGGTCGTGGAGGGGCGGCAGGGTGAGCCCGCAACAAGTGCTCGCGGGTCCCCAAACCCCGGCATGGCAGCGCCAGGCGCTTGGGAGTGGTCTCTCGGGGGCCGACCTAGGGTAGGGTTAGCCTAAAGGATGCCAGCAGGCCCGATCTGCCGTATGTGCGGTGAGCGGAGGGGCTAGCCGAGGTGACGGCGGTGGCGAACAGGAGCGTGGGCCCAAGCGTTTTGGCGCAGATGGCCTTTGAAGGTCGCCGGGGGCTCGGAGGGCCCTGCCCATTCTCCCGCCCTGAATGACCGGCGCCGCCCCAAGCAGCCCGGGTGGCGGAGGGGCAGTAGGTTGAGTTGGGCCCTGGGGCTCGGGGGTCCCCAATCCCCGACATTGAGGCGCCAAGCCCCGTGGGAGGGGCCCCTCGGGTCCGACCTAGGGTTAGGGTTAGCCCCCAGGAGGTTGGCAGGCACAATCCGCCAGCTGTGTGGCAAGCGGAGGGGCGGGCCGAGGGGCAGGCGCTGGAGAGCGGGAGCATAGTCCTAAGCGTTTTGGCGCGGGGGGCCTTCGAAGTTCGCCAGGGGCTCGGAGGGCCCTACCCGTTCTCCCGCTCTGAATGACCTGTGGCACCCCTAGCGGCCCGGATGACGGCGGGGCAGCAGCGTGAGTTTGGCTCTGGGGCTCGGTGTCCCCAATCCCTGTATTGTGGCACCAGGCCCCTTGGGAGGGGCCCATCGGGGGCCGACCAAGGGTTAGGGTTAGCACCCAGGAGGCAGGCAGGCCCGATCCACCAGCTGTGTGACGAGTGGAGGGGCGGGCCGAGGTGAGGGCGCTGGCGAGCGGGAGCGTGGACCCAAGCATTTTTGTGCGGGGGTCCTTCGAAGGTCGCAGGTGGCTCGGAAGGGCTTGCCCGTTCTGCCACCCTGAATGACCAGCGGCACCCCTAGCAGCCCGGTGGCATCGCGGCGGCCGTGTGAGTCCGGCGCTGGGGCTTGGGGGTCCCAATCCCTGGCGTTGGGCAGCCAGGCCCCTTGGGAGATTCCCTCGGGGGCCGACCTAGGGTTAGGGTTATCCCCCAAGAGCCTGTTAGGCCCAATCTGCCAGCTGTGCAGCGAGCGGAGGGGTGGGCTTAGGTGAGGGCATTGGTGAGCGGGAGCGCGGACCCAAGCATTTTGGCGCAGGTTGCCTTGGAAGATCGCCAGGGGATCGGAGGGCCCTGCCCGTTCTCGCTCCCTGAATGACCGGCGGCGCCCCTAGCGGCCCGGGTGGCGGCGGGGTGACACGGTGAGTCCGGCGGTGGGGCTCGGGGGTCCCCAATCCCAGGCATTGCGGTGCCAGGCCCGTTCGGACAGGCCCCTCAGGGGCCCACCTAGGGCATATGGGTAGTCACCAGGAGGAGGGCAGGCTTCATCTGCCAGCTCTCCGGCAAGCGGAGGGTCAGGCCGAGGTGAGGGCGCTGAGGGGCGGGAGCGTGGGCTCAAGCGTTTTGGATGGGGAGGCCTTCGAATGTCGCCGCGGGCTCGGAGGGCCCTGTCCGTTCTCCCACCCTGAATGACCAGTGGCACCCCTAGCGGACTGGGTGTCAGTGGGGCGGCAGGGTGAGTCCGGCGCTGGGGCTCGGGGGTCCCCACTCCCCGGCATTGCGGCACCAGGCCCTTTGGGAGGGGCAGCTCCGGGCCCGTCCTAGGGTAAGGGTGAGCCCCCAGGAGGCCGGCAGTTCCGATCCAGCAGCTGTGAGGTGAGCGGAGGGGCGGGCCGAGGTAAGGGTGCTGGCGAGCGGGAGCGTGGGCCAAAGGGTTTTGGCGTGGGGTGCATTCGAAAGTCGCTGGGGACTTGGAGGGCCCTGCCCGTTCTCCCGCCCTGAATGACCGGCGGAGCCCCTAGCGGCTTGGGTGGCAGTTGAGCCGCAGGGTGAGTCCGGTGCTGGGGCTCGGGGGTCCGAATCCCTGATGTTGTGGGCCAGGCCCCTTGGGAAGGGCCCCTCAGGGGCCGACCTAGTGTTAGGGTTAGTCCCAAATATGCTGGCAGGCCTGATCCCCCGGCTGCGTGGCGATCGGAGGGGTGGGCCGAGGTGAAGCGTTGGCGAGCGGGAGCGTGGGCCCAAGCGTTTTGGCGCGGGGAGACTTTGAAGTTCGCCAGGGGCTTGGAGGGACCTACCCATTCTCCCGCCCTGAATGACCGGCGGCGCCCCTAGCGGGCCGGGTGGCGGCGGGGCGGCATGGTGTGTTCTGAGCTCGGGTTCGGGGGTTCGCAATCCCTGCGTTGCAAGGCCAGGCCCCTTGGGAGGGGCTCCTTGGGGGCCAACCTAGGGTTAGGGTTAGCCCCCTGGAGGCCGGCAGCCCAGATCCTCCATCTGTGCAGCGAGTGGAGGGGCAGGCCGAGCTGAGGGCACAGGCAAGCGTGATCGTGGGCCCAAGCGTTTTGGCGCGGGGTGCCTTCGAAGGCCATCCGGGGCTTAGAAGGCCCTGCCTGTTCTCACACCCTGAATGATCAGTGGCGCCGCTAGTGGCCTGGGTGTTGGCGGGGCGGCAAGGTGAGTCTGGCGCTGCGGCTCGGGGGTCAGCAATCAGACACGTTGTGGCGCCAGGCCCCATCATACGAGCCCCTCCGGGGCCAACCTAGGGTTAGGGTTAGCCCCCAGGAGGCCGGCAGGCCCGATCTGCCGGCTGTGGGGCGAGGGGAGGGGCGGGCCGAAGTGAGGGCACTGGCGAATGGGACCGTGGGCCCAAGCATTTTGGCACGGGGCTCCTTCGAATGTCGTCGTGGGCTAGGAGAGCCCCGCTTGTTCTCCCGCTCTGAATGACCGGCGGTGCCCCTAGTGGTCCAGGTGGCAGCGGGACAGCAAGGTGAGTCCTGGCTGGGGCTCGGGGGTCCCAATCTCTGGCTTTGCCATGCCAGACCCCTTGGGAGGGGCCCCTCGGGAGCCGACCTAGGGTTAGTGTCAGCCCCCAGGAGGCCATCAGGCCCGATCCGCCAGTTGTGCGGCGAGCGGAGGGGCACGGAGGTGAAGGCGCTGGCGAGCCGGAGCGTGGGCCCAAGCGTTTTGGCTTGGTGGGCCTTCGAAGGACGACAGGGACTCCGAGGGCCCTGTCCCTTCTCCCGCACTGAATATCCTGCGGCGCCCCTAGCAGCCGGGTGGCGGCGGAGCGGCAGGATGAGTCCGGCGCTGGGGCTCGGGGGTTCGCAATCCCCGGTGTTGCGCTGCCAGGCTCCTTGGAATGGACCACTCGGGGGCCGACCTAGGGTTAGGGTTAGCCCCCAGGAAGCCGGCAGGCCCGATCTGCCAGCTGTGCGGCGAGCAGAGGGGCGGGCCGAAGTGAGGGCACTGACTAGCGGGAGCGTGGGCCCAAGTGTTTTGGCGCGGGGGGCCTTCGAAGGTCTCCGGTGGCTCGGAGGGCCCTTCACATTCCTCCGCCCTGAATGACCGGCAGCGCCCCTACTGGCCCGGGTGGCGGCGGGGTGGCAGGTTGAGTCCAACACTGGGGCTCTGGGGTCCCCAATCCCCGGTGTTGTGGTGCCAGGCCCCTTGGGAGGTGCCCCTCGGGGGCCGACCTAGGCTTAGGGTTAACCCCCAGGAGGCCGGTAGGCCCGATCCGCTGGCTGTGTGGCGAACGGAGGGACGGGCCGATGTGAGGGCGCTGGAGAGAGTGAGCCCGGGCCCAAGCGTTTTGGTGCGGGGGACCTTCGAAAGTCGCCAGGGGCTCGGAGGGCCCTGCCCGTTCTCCCGCCCTGAGTGACCAGTGGCGCCCATAGTGGCCCGGGTGGCGGCGGTCCGGCAGGGTGAGTCTGACACTGGGGCTCAGGGGTCCCCAATCCCCGGCGTTGCGGCTCTAGGCCCCTTGGGAGGGGCTCCTCGGGGGCTGACCTAGGATTAGGATTAGCCCCCAGGAGGCCGGCAGGCCCGATCTGCCAGTTGTGTGGCGAGTGGAGGGACGGGCCGAGGTGAGGGCGCTGGCGAGCGGGAGTGTGGGCTGAAGCATTTTGGCGGAGGTACCTTTGAAGGTCGTCTGGGGCTTGGAGGGCCCTGCCCGTTCTCACGCCCTGAATGACCCGCGGCGCCGCTAGCGGCCCGGGTGTCGGTGGGGCAGCACAGTGAGTCTGGCGCTGCAGCTCGGGGTTCAGCAATCAGAGACGTGGCGCCAGGCCCCATCGGATGAGCCCCTCGAGGGCCGACCTAGGTTTAGGGTTAGCCCCCAGGGGGCCAGAGGCCCGATCCGCCGGCTGTGCAGCGAGCGGAGGGGCAGGCCGAGGTGTGGGCGCTGGAGAGCGGGAGCGTGTGCCCAAGCGTTTTGGCATGGGGGGCCTTCAAAGGTGGCCGGGGGCTCGAAAGGCCCTTCCCATTCTTCCGCCCTGAATGACCGGCGGCGCCCCTAGCGGCCCGGGTAGTGGCAGGGCGGCAGGTTGAATCTAACGCTGGGGCTCTGTGGTCCCAAATCCCCAGCTTTGCGGTGCCAGGCCCCTTGGGAGGGGCCCCTCGGGGGCCGCCCTAGTGATAGTGTTAGCCCACAGGAGGCCGGCAGGCCTGATCAGCCGGCTGTCAGGCGAGCGGAGGGGCAGGCCGAGATGAGGGCGCTGGTGAGAAGGAGTGTGGGCCCAAGCGTTTTGGCATGGGGGGCTTCAAAGGTCGCAGAAGGCTCGGAGGGCCCTGCCCATTCTCCTGCCCTGAATGACGCACGGCGCCCCTAGCAAACTGGGTGGCCGGGTGGTGGCAAGTTGAGTCCGGTGCAGGGGCTCGGGGGCACCCCATCCCTGGCGTTGCGGTACCCGGCCTCTTCGGCGCCGCCCTAGGGTTAGGGTTAGCGCACAGGAGGCTGGCAGGCTTGCTCCACCAGCTGTGGGGCGAGTGGAGGGGCAGGCCGAGGTGAGGGCGCTGGCGAGCGGGAGCGTGGGCCAGAGCATTTTGGCTTTGGCTCGGGGTGCCTTCGAAGGTCACAGGTGACTCGGAGGGTCCTGCCCGTTCTGTTGCCCTGAAGGACTGGCGAAGCCCCTAGTGCCCCACGTGGTGGTGGGGCGGCAGGGTGCGTCCGGCACTGGGACTTGGGAGTCCCCAATCCCTGGCATGCGGCGCCAGGCAACTTGGGAGGGGCCATTTGAGGGCGATCAAGGGATAGGGTTAGCCCCCAGGAAGCCAGCAGGCCTGATCCGCCAGCTCTGCAGCGAGCTTAGGGGTGGGCCGAGGTTAGGGTGCTGGCGAGCAGGAGAGTGGGAGCCAGAGTTTTTGCATGGGGGGCCTTTGAAGGTCGCAGGCAGATCAGAGGGCCCTGCCCGTTCTCCCTTCCTGAATGACTGGCAACGACCCTAGCGCCCTGGGAGCTTGGGGGTGGCAGAGTGAGTCCAGCACTGGGGCTCGGGGTTCCCAAATCCCCGGCATTGAGGTGCCAGGCTCCTTGGGAGGGGCACCTCAGGGACCGACCTAGGGTAAGTGTTAGCCCCCAGGAGTGCAGCAGGCCCGTTCCCCCAGCTCTGCGGCAGGCGTAGGGGCAGGCCGAGGTGAGGGCACTGGCGAGAGGGAGTGTGGACCCAAGCATTTTGGCGCGGGGGGACTTCAAAAGTCGCTGGGGGCTTGGAGGGCCCTGCCCGTTCTCTCGCCCTGAAAGACTGGCGGCCCCCCTAACAACCCGGGTTGCTGTGGGGTGGCAGGGTGACTCCGGCGCTGGGCTCGGGGATCCCCAATCCCTGGCGTTGTGGTGCCAGGCCCCTTGGGAGAGGCCCCTCGGGGGCCGACCTAGGGTTAGGGTTCGTCCCCAGGAGGCCGGCAAGCCCAGCGCTAAGTGGTTCTGGCAATGTAACAAAAATGCCATACACTTATCTGTAAGAAATAACAGTGTACAGGAACCCTCTTAGCCCTAACATCATCCTTTCTGAATATGGAAGCCAGCCCCAAGGTGGTCGTGGAAGTCTGACGAAAGGGCTAAGCACTTTTCTCTGAGTCACCACACTATACAGGGAAAGACCAATGTACATCATCTTTCACAAGTAGGAAGCATTAATGAAAAGGTTCTGGAATTTCGAGGACTCTGACCCATCCTTATTGGTAATAAACCACCGTGTACAGGAAAACACCTTCAACTCTCATCAGCCTCCTCAATCCTGATTCCGATTCAACTTTGGGTGTGTAGGACTAGGGAAATGTCCACATCTTATTGCTAAGAAAGAACGATGTCAGAGTAATGCCCGACAAGTCACATCAGCCTTCCTGAAGACGGCAGCAGGAATCAAGGTGGTTATGTTACCATGAGGTAAGGAAGATGAGCATATAAGTGAGAAACAACAGTGGGCAGGACCTCTCTTCCAACGAACAGTATCTTTGCTTAATGTTGAATCCCTATGGTAAGTGGTTGTAGGCATTTGTGAGGTCAAAATCTTAAGTGTTTTGTAAAACCTCTTGGCCATTCACAGATGAGACTAAGGTAGTTGGGGACTCCTAGGCAGTGATTTGTCCACTGTCGAAAATATGAAAAGATAAAAGAGACAGATGAGGTCTCCTCAGGCATTGTCCTTTATCCTCATCCTCCGTGAGGATGGCCATCTCTGGACAGCTCAGTGGCAGGGTCTCATTCACAGTGGGGGCATCTGTTCCTCACAGACATCAGGCAGGGAAATGGATTTGGTTCTCTGTGCCAGCCCAGCCACAGCTGAGTGTCACAGCACCCTCTTGTGGGCTCATAAGGGTTTCACTGTCACCAGGCAGGTCACTGTATTTGATAAACCACTGTAAGAGTTTGCAATTGCCTTCATCTGCAACCTCCTAGAAGCAAATGCAGGTCTCTGGTACCATGTGAAGTCATGTGAAGGCATTGTGAGAAAGTGTCCTTTTGCTTAAGAAAAACATGGAGCTGGGGCTCCTGGCTTGCTCAGCCAGTTAAGCATGTGCCTTTGGCTCAGGTTATGATCCCAGGGTTCTGGGATCGAGCCGAGGCTCCCTGCTCAGCAGGAAAGGAGGTAGGGAAATAGCTTAGAACCCACAGAGAATGTGAATAAAGGGGAGTGAAATGGAACTTGGTCTGTGTTTTGCTTTAGGGATTGGAAGTTAGTTTTTTCTCAATTGTGATTGTTCTTGAAACAGAGAAGCTGTATTGGTTTTTTTTTACCTTTAATTTTTTTCTAATAATAATTTTTTATTATGATATGTTAGTCACTATACAGTATTTCCTTAGATTTTGATGTAGTGTTCCGTGATTCATTATTTGCATATAACACCCAGTGCTCCATGCAATATGTACCTTCCTTAATACCCATCACTGGCCCATCCCAATCCCCCACCCCTCTCCCCTCTGAAGCCCTCAGTTTGTTTCCCAGAGTCCATAGTCGCTCGTGGTTCATTCCCCCTTCTGTTTAGGGTCCATTGTCTAAAGGGACAGACAGTGGAAGTTCACCAAATATAAGATCAAAATTTCATTGTTCATTATAGATGCCGCCAAGTAGTTCCCAGACATTTCATTCTACTGTAGTAATTCATTATACCTGTGAAGGTGCACGTGGAAGACAATTGATGCATGTATAGTGGTAATAAAACACGCCCCTCAGTAGTAGAATAAGAGAGGATACATATGTGTAAAATTATTCGACTACAGCTTCCATGCTTTCCCTTTGGTTCCTTATTATCTATGAAATTGGACAATTTTTGTTCTCTAGGCTTAAAACTCATTGTCAAGTATTCAGAGTTTTTCAATGCTGATCTTCTCCTTTATAAGTTACCAAAAACCTAAAATATGTATGATCTTTAAAAAATGCTATATTGAAAATTACAGCAGGGAAGTTTCATTTTGTGAATATTGTGTCAATGGATCTCTATTTTGACAACAGTGTTCATTAGAAATGATGACATTTCATGTGAGTATAAATATCAATGTGTAAAAGAAAAGGTAGGAAGAACCTTGAATGTTTAAGTAATTGGTGAAATGACAGGTGTGTGTGTGTGTGTGTGTGTGTGTGTGTGTGTGTGTGTGTGTGTAATTGATTTTCAGTGAATGGTTCAGCTTCTTGTAGGGCCTCCGAGAGAGCCCAGGTGAACCTTTCAATGAGTTGGTATCTGTTTTCAGAACATGGGAATCTCTTAGTTCAATAGTCAATCAGGCAAGCTTTGAGGTCTTGAAGTCCTCAGCGATGGTGTTGCAGACCCTTGTGAGCAAACCCTAGGGTATGGTCAGAGCCCTCATTAGCTGGTACCAAGGTGTGATGATTTCAGACAGCATTTCCCAAAGAAGTACCTCTTGAGTCTCTGTCCTTGTCAGTTCCCTACACTTCCTTACACTAGTTATGTGATCAGTGTGTTTCAGGATAATCCCCACATGTGATTTTTGCTATTTCCTACTAGTCCTATCTGTTTCTCATGTTCTTCTTTTATGGTAGGGGTTGGGAAGCAACCTGTGTGGTGGAGGAAGGGGTGTGGTAGTTGTCTGCCTTCAGAGGACCAAATGATGCCTAGAAATTGTACTGTAGTTTGAGGTCAATTGTCCATCCTCTGAGTGTCAGGAATTCCATCACTTTACTTTGATGCTAGGCTGTTCTTCAAGCTGTCCTCAGAAATAAGGACGTCATCCATCTAGGGAATACTAGTTTGTGTGTATGTTTTCATTTTAGAAAAGGCCTTACTCTTCCTTAAAATAATACTGTAGAGCACCCTGTCCTGTTGTTATTGGCCATCAGTCAATCTTTTGTGAAGTATTCGTTTATAAATAGACTTTCTATGGTTGATGAGCAGGAATTCTTTATTGACAAGTCTTTGTCAGTGTGTGTATTGCAAATCTTTACTTCCCAGCCTGCGGTTCACTATTTCATTTTCTTATGGTCATAAGTTAAGGAGAAATGTCACATTTTTATGAAGTCCCACTGAATTCTTTTAAATGGTTAAAGCACCCTATGTCCTACCCCAAGATTGACAGGTTCTACATTTTCTTTCAGAAACTGTCCAATGGGAAGCTACAATCCATCTCAAATTTATAAATTGCATTTTTAATTCTAATAGGGTATTTATAGACTGTTTTGGATTTTCTATGTACACAATTGTATTATCTGTGAATAGTCACATTTATCCCCTCAATTCTTATACTTTTTGTTTCTCTTGCCTTCTAACACTGGTAGATTCTCTGATGCAACGTTGAATAGAGCAGGATTGTTTGAAGATTTTAATATACCTTTCTCAATATCTGAAAGAAAAAGCAGACAAAACATTGGTAACAAATGTGACCTAATTGACATATAGGGAACATTCCATAATAAGTGCAGAATACATTATTTTCAAGTGGTCATAGACTCTTTACCCAAATAGATGATAGGTGGGGCCAAGAATCAAGTCTACAAATGTTAAACCCTGAAATTAACTAGATTCTATTCTTAGACCACAGGGGAATTGAGCCACAGTCATAGCGAAAAGAAAATCAAGAAGTCCTTCAATGTTTAAAATTAAATGGAACTTTGCTACATATCCTAAAGGTCAGAGAGGGAATCTCAATGGAAATTCTGAAACTTTTCTACATGAGGGCTCACACACAATGGCACTTTCTTTGTGAAGAGCATTATAATAACCTAGACAGGAGTTGAGCCTTAAGTCAGAGTTCTTCCTGCCCCAGCCACACCTGGCAGCCTTGGCCTGTGGTGCCCCTCAGCTCTCCTTTCTGGTGGCCCTGAGCTAAGGGGGTCATCATGGCCATATGGAAATGGGAAGCTCCCCACTCATAGTGATGATGGTGCCCCCTCCCCAGCTGCCCATTCAGGTGGCTCTGAGCTAAGGGGGTCAACATGGCCGTATGGAAATTAGAAGCTTCCCACTCTTAGTGATGACGTTGCTATCGTATCATCCTCACCAGTCCAACAACATGATTTCTGAGTGAACTATGACACAAGAGTGACTTCTTGGCCTTCCTTCAGGTTTGAAAATCATCTGGTGAGTCATCTATTCGAAATATGGATTCAACATGTGTTCTTTCTTCTGAAAAGAAATAGACCCAATAGCAATTATGGCTTCCTGAGCACCTGTTCTTGAGACACATCATACTGGCTCTTTGTAGCATTCTGCCTCTTAAACTTCTCAACTAGGGTGTAGATATTTTTAGGCACATTTTCAGGTGGTTAGACAGGGACTCGGATGATATGAGTCACAGAGGATTTTAGTGTCAGAAACATAAGTGGGATTCCCAAATTGACTCCAAATCCCTTGTTGTTCCATACAGGGTACTATCTTCCTCTTAACTCTGGTCTTCTCGATCTGGAAACCTATCAAGTATCAGGATTTTCTTGTCATGTGGACAACTGGAACGAATTCAGCGGGCCTTTTCACCTCTGCCCATGGTGATCATTAAGATCATTATCTCAGTGGAGGACCTCTGGGTAAGATACTCAAAGATCCTTAGGAATACAGACAGTATAATATTTTTCTGGTATTAAAGTTACTGAAACCAACTATCTTTTTTAGTCCATTCTGGCTCTGGTATGTTCAGAGGGTGCTGTAAAACAGGTCTGAAATAGTGTTTAAAAACACTCAGCTCAGCCTCTTCTACAAAGTGAGCCAATGCTTATAAACATGGCTAAAATATTGCCTTACCTATGATGACTTCCCAGCCATCGTAGTGTTTATATGGTATGACTGTGACTTATATTAGTCAACATTTGCAGAGAAAGAACTTACTGCATCCAGGGGGCACTTCATGTTGAAATTAGTTTGTGACAACGAGCTACTGTGTTTTATTCTGCAGTCCAAGGGAATGGTGCCAGACGTCTCTAAGTTGTCTAGCAGTTCTACAATTCTAATTTTAAGTGGTCTGTGTGCTTCAGAGATTTGGGCAGGAGAAGGGCAGGAGTCCAGAGACTGTGAACACTTCTGTTACCTGTGCTGACCATGGAGCAGGCAGCCTTTCGTGGGTATCATTTTGATTTCTTGGTACTCTTGTGAAAGGTGCTTTTGTCTCAAATTCCTCCATTTAGGAGTAATTATAATGATGAAAGTAATTTTTATCTTATATCATCTGTGGGCCCTGATCCTGGGCTTCCAGGGAAGCTATCCTTTAACATTTTACCCGGCTCAAAATGACTGGGCAAAACCTAAAAGCATGGGCCCTATTTCTGCCCCAAGCACATGTTGTACATCTGCTTCGAGGAGAAAACAATAACCAAAAATGCCAACATAAAGATAAGAAAAAATAAAGAACCTCTTTGGCTCCCATAAGATTAAGGTCATATTGACATGTACATACTGAAAACATAAGAAAGAATCTGTCACTTTCTGGATCTAAGAAGATCCTCACTGTAGTGTGTAACTCTGTATGTAAAACAAAACAGAAAAAAATATATAAGCCTGCCCCAAATATTCCTTCCCCGGAGCACTCCCTTCTTGGTGAAGATTGTGTCTCCCAGACAGTTGTCCTGACTTGGGTTTGAATAAAGGTTTCTTCCTTTCTCTCTAAAATGTTTTTAAAAGTTCATTCATGCAGTGTCGACAATAACAGTGTTTTCTATTTAAGTGAGAAATAAATGTTCCACTCTAGTTGCATTGGGAATAGACGAATTTAGGGTTTCTTTAGAAGAGTAAGTCTGCTATCCAGAAAAGGCAAAGTCATTGGTCTATTGAGAATGAAGATAATTACTGGTAAACAACAAGTATGTGTTGCCTCTTTGCCCAGAAACCAAAGCAGGTGTGCAGGCTTTAGGTCAGAGGTGCCTTCTTCTCCCCAGCTGACAGCACTTCTTTGCTCTGGCTCCAAGACACCCGAGGTTTGAACGTCAGCATCGGAGTCAGCGAGGCAGCTTGTCACAGGACGCAGTGTTCAGAGAAAGCACAGGAATGTTTGGCAAAATGTCCTAACTATGTCAGGGCTGGAGGTAAAACCTCTCATTATCCCAAAACCTCCTGGGCTTTTCTCTTTTCTCTAGTTGAGCCACAAAGTAAAATTGAAGTAGCTGTCAGCATTCTGGGTTTGGTGCAAGAATTACTTAGTTTCCCTGCAGGTAGAACTTTGCAGGGGATCACAATTTCTGTCCATTTATTGCTGACAAATGTATTTTGACCATCTGTTTCCTAGGAACCCTCTTTTATTAGAAAGGGAAGGTGAGATTCACTCTGTGCCTGTTTGTAACATCTAATTTGTTCCTTCATCTAACAGTGTTTATTCAATTGGGTCTAAGATATGGTTGAGTGGCCAGCATCTAGGGTTAGGTGGCTTTTTTTCAACTGATACAGACTTGGATGATGTCATTTGACAAAGGTGATGTTTCATCATTGATTAGTTTATTCATCAGAAGAGATAAAATTAGGGTGGAGGGAAAATTGAAAATTATCCAAAGCAGCCTGCTCCTGTTTAAAAGTTGAGCTTGACTTTCTAGTTTTACTAAATGTATTATCTCGATATTTTGAGGTGCCATATTCTCTCTGTAGTTTCTTTGGTGGTAGAGTCAGAAGGAGAGTCTGGGAATTCTTTTGGATAGTGGCATGCTGGTGGCTTCAAGGGGCTTGGCGTCAGGAGCCTTGGGGTGAAGTCTGCAACTGCTTGCCTGACCCTGGGTGCATCTCCCAGAGGTTTTGTTTCCTCTTATGAAATTGCTGGCAGATAATGTTCTGCTTAAAGGGGAACCCTCCCATCCTGTTGGTGGCAATGCAAAGTGGTGCAGCCAGTCTGGGAAACAGTGTGGGGGTTCCTCAAAAAGTTAAACATTGAACAATCCCATGATCCGGCAGTTGCTCTCCTAGGTATTTACCCAAAGGATACAGAAATGCAGATTCAAAGGGGGAACATGCACCATGATGTTTATAGCAGCAATGTCCACAGTAGCCAATCTATGGAGAGAATCCCAAAGTCCATGCACTGATGAATGGATAAAGCAGATGTGGGATACATAATATATATATATATATATATATATATATATATATATATATATATATATATATATATATATATATATATATATATATATATATATATATAATGGAATATGACCCAGCTTCAAAAAGAATGAAATCTTACCATTTCCAAGGATGTGGATGGATCTAGAGTATATTAAGCTAAGCAAAATCAGTGAGGAAAGACAAATATCCTATCTCTCACACTTGTGGAATTTCAGAAAGAAAACAGATGAACAGAGTGGAGGGGTGATGAGAGAGGCAAACAAGGAAATAGACTCAACCTTGGAGAACAAACTGAGTGTTGCTGCAGGACAGGAGCATGGGGGGAAGAGTTAAATGGGTGAGGGATATTAAGGAGGGCACTTGTGATGAGCACCGGGTACTGTATGCAGATGAGGAATCACTAAATCCTACCCCTGAAGCGAATATTCCATGGCATGTGAACTAACTGGAATTTAAGTAAAAGAAGAAAGGAAAAAGTGTTCTGCTTCATGAAGAGTGAGATAAAATTGTAGTGATTTGGGCTGTACTATTCTATAGATGAGAGTTGTAAAACACCCTGTTGTAGGATACACTAGTTTCTTATCACATAAGGAGTCCTCAGAAAGCTGCAATGAAAGATTCAGATCTCAGAGCATGTTCATGTTCCACTGATATGTTACAATTTGCACAGGTAGGAAAGAAGGTGGAGAGAAAGGCAACAGAAGGGGAAAGTAGGTGTGAACCTTTCATTAGTTAGTGTTATAGCTTTCTCATGAAAGCCTTGCGCCAGTGTGATTTTGGAAGAAACGGTGGAATCCGGGAGCTTTGCAGGAGATAGGGGAGTTCCAGGTCTGGGTAAAGCTGACAGGGGTCCCAGAGGAGTGTTGAATGCATTCTGCAGCAGGGTGTGGACAGGGTGGGCTCCAGGGTTGGCTGTGGTCTCCTGGGTGAGAGTTGTGACAGGTGAGGGCTGTGTGCAAATTCCTGGCTGAGGACAAGTGAGGCACAGGCAGAGAGCTGGCAGAGAACCTTCTTCTGGGCCACCAGCCTCACCCAACACACACAGCCTCATCTTCTGTCCCTGTCACTCCAATTCTGACTTCTCCGAAGGTGAGTGAGAATACATCAAGAGCATTCTTAACAGAAGGGAAAGCATGTGCAAAAGCTCTGGGGCAGGAGAATTCCAGTTATTTCCAGGAGCAGCAAGAAGGACCTGTGGCCACAGGAGACAGCTTAGGACATGAGCTTAGAGAGGTGAAAGAGGGTGACAGAAAGCTATTCCAGGGCTATAACCCCATGAGAAGCTGTTTCACTGGGCCATACTGGCTACAGTGTTGAGAACAGATTACAGAGGGTTGAAGATGGCAAAGCAGGTCAATGATGAAGCTTTTCCAGGAACTCAGGCACCGTGGAACGGACAGGTGGCTTTGGATGGAGTGGTTAGACCTCTTCTGGGTCCATTTTGAAGATGGAGCTCACAGGATTTGCTGATGGGTTAGCTATTAGGAGCAGGAGAACAGAGGAATTGGGGTAACTCTCAGGTGTTGTGGGTTGTCCTGATCGAGAGGAAGGAGAGGGTTTCTCAGGGGGTAGGAGGTAGTCGGTGTTCAGCATGCTGAGGAAGGTGCCTTTCCCAGTGGATCTGCTGAGGTTTGTGTCTGGGAGGACCTTTCACATCTCTTCCCTCAGCAATGCTCAAGTACAAGTATCCCCCACTTTTTAAACGTTCACAGTAAGACACTGGGCTTTCTTGAAAGAACTACGTTATTACCCAGCTTCAGTAAAAGGAAGAGACCTGAAGAGGATTTCAATCTTATGAAAAAAGGTGAACAGTGAGAATCGCGTTCAGCATCTGTTCTGGGGAGAAGCACGACCGAGGCGGCGTGCACTCCAACCAGCTCCTTCCTCTGTCAACCGCTCTCCGCTTCCAGCCACTAGCACTTTGAATTGTGTCTGTGTGCCTCTGCTGTGCTTCATCTTCATTTATGCTGGGCCTCCGTTAGAAACTTGTGTGCTGAGGCCTAAGAAAAGCCAAAGAGAAGGAATTTTGGAGTCTGAGCACACTGTCTAATTGTTCGTGTAAATTAATGGTCATTCCTTCTTGACACCATTTCTGCTGTGCAAGGTTTCTCAGAAGCCCTGTACTTTCAAAGAGCAGGGAAACCTATACCCCATGCTGCGGGGTTAGTTTTAGTCTCCATGCCTGACAGACCATTTCATGACTAGGATTTTCTCACTCAAACATTGAGACTTTGACCATCTTCACCCTTTTCTACCACCGCATCCCCGAATCTGGCACCTACCAACCTGCTCTCAGTATCTATGCGTTCAGTATTTGTTTATTCCACATTGAATGTACATGAGAGCATCTGGTATTGGTCTTTCTGTGTCTGAGTTACTTGGCATAAGGCCCCCAAGGTCTGTGTTTCCATGTCTGGTTCTTGTGAATAATGCTGCAGTGAACGTGGGAGTGCATCTGTCTTTTTGAGGCAGCATTTTGTGTTCTTAAATCAATACTCAGTAGAGCCATTACTGGGTCATGGGGTAGTTGTATTTATTTTTTCAGGAACCTCCATACCATTTGTCACAGTGGCTGCACCAATTTCCATTCCCACCAGCAGTGCACAGTGTTTCCTCGTCTGCACACCCTTGACCCCACCTGGTGTCTGTCTCTGGGACAATTGCTATTACAACAGTTGTGAGAGGATAGCCAATTGTGGGTTTGACTGATGTTTCCCTGACGATGATTAGTGATGTCGAACAACTTTTTCTGTCTGTTGGCACCTGTGTGCCATCTTTGGAAAGTATCTATTCACATATTCCTCCCATTTTTTATATAGTTTTTTTTTATTTGTATGAGTGTTGTGTGTATTTTGGATATTAGCCTCTTCTCACACATATGATTCGCAGATATGTTTTTCTTATTGGGTCAGAGGCCTTTTAAGTTTTTGATGGTTTCTTTTGCCTTGTGGAAGATTTCAGTTTGATGTTGTTCCACTTGTTTATTTTTGCTTTTGTTGCCTTTGCATTTGGTGTCCGATCTGAAGACTCTTTGCCAAAACTAATGTCAATAGACTTAGTACCTGTGTCTTCTTGGAGGTTTATGGATTCAGGTCTTATGTTCAAATCATTCATCCATTAAAAATTTTGTGTGTGGTGTAAGAAAGTGACCCAGTTATATTCTTCTGCATTTAGTGTCCCCTTTGCCTGTTACCGCTCACTGAAGAGACAGTCCTTCCCTCATGGCATATCTTCTGCTGCTGTGTCGTAAGTGAGGATCATCTACGTGTGGGTAAGTTTCTGAGCTTTCTGTACTGTTCCACTGACCTGGTGTCTTTGTTTATGCCAGTACCATCCTGTTTTGATGACATCAGCATTATAATCCAGCTTGAAATCCAGGAGTGTGTTGACTGCACCTCTTTCTCCAGGTTGCTTTGCGGATTTGGTGTCTTTTGTGATTCCATACAAGTTTGAGGACTGTTTTCTATTTCTTCGAATAATGACACAGGAATTCAGATAGGGATTTCATCACATCTGTCGATTGCTTTGGGTACGATGGGCATGTTCACATAATTAACTCTTCCAGTTAAGGAGCATGGCGTATGCTACCATTTGTTTGTGTTCCCTTCCAAATCTTTGACCCATACATTCTGCCCCCCTGGACACACATATTTTTCATTTCTTTTCTGCCATGTGTTGAGTGTACTATGTCTTTCTCATTCTTCGTTACTTTTATTCCTAGATTTTTTTTGATGCAATTTTAAATGGCGTTGCTTTTTTAATTTCTCTTTGCGAAAGTGTGTCATCAGTATACAGAAATGCAAGAAGTTGGGTCATCTGGGTGGCTCCATAAGTGAAGCGTCTACCTTCAGCTCAGGTCATGATCCCAGAGTTCTGGGATCGAGCCCCGTGTTGGGCTCCCTGATTAGTGAGGGTCTGCTTTTCCCTCTTTCTGACACTCCCACTGCTCGTGCTTTTTCTCTTCCTGTCAAATAAATAAATAATATTTGAAAAATAATGACAACAGGTCTCTGCATATTGACTTTATATCCTGCAGCTTGTTTGAATTTTTTTATTCTAACAGTTTTTTTTTTTTTGTGGAATCTTTCGGGATTTTATGTCATTTGCAAATTGTGCCAGTTTTCCTGTATGGATTTCATATCTTCTCTTTTTTTAAAAATTGTTATTCACCCTACAGTACTTCATTTGTTTTCGATGTAGTGTTCCATGATTCATTGTTTGCATATAACACCTAGTGCTCATTATGACAAGTGCCCTCCTTTTTTTTTAAAGAATTTATTTATTTATTCAACAGAGATAGAGACAGCCAGCGAGAGAGGGAACACTAGCAGGGGGAGTGGGAGAGGAATAAGCAGGCTCACAGCGGAGGAGCCTGTTGTGGGGCTCGATCCCATAATGCCAGGATCACGCCCTGAGCCGAAGGCAGATGCTTAACCACTGTGCCACCCAGGTGCCCCCTGTCTTGTTAATTTTAACCATTCTAACTGGTGTAAGGTGGTATTTCATTGTCGTTTTGATTTGTATTTGCCTGATGGCAAGTGATGTGGAGCATTTTTTCATGTGTCTGTCGGCCATTTGTATGTCTTCTCTGGAGAAGTATCTCTTTGTGTCTTCTGCCCATTTTTGGGGTGTCGAGTTTGAGGAGTTCTTTATAGATCTTGGATACCAGCCCTTTATCTGTAATATCATTTGCAGATATCTTCTTCAATTCCATAGGTTGCCTTTTGTTTTGTTGATTGTTTGCTTTGCCGAGCAGAAGCTTTTTATCCTGATGAAGTGCCAATAGTTCATTTTTGCCTTTATTTCCTTTGCCTTTAGAGACGTGGCTTGCAAGAATTGTTGTGTCCAAAGTTGAAGAGTTCTTTTGATTTTGATATGAGACAGGAATCCATTATCTTTCTTTCCTGATTGTATTTGAGTCCTCTGTCTTTCTTGGTGAGTCTAGCTAAGTTTGTCAGTTTGTTTATCTTTCCAAAAAAGGCAGCTCTCATTTTCATTGTTTTTTTTTTTTTTTGTCTTTTTAGTCTTTGTTGGATTTATTTATGCCTTCCTTTTTGTTATTTCCTTATTTCTACTAATTTGGGGCTTTGTTGGTTGTTTTTTTTTTTTCCAATTCTTTACCACATAAATCAGGTTGTTTATTGGAGAGCATTCTCATGGATTGATGAACACTTGAATTTCTATGAATGTCCTCCATAAAGCCACTTTTGCTGCATCCCATAAGTTTTTGTAGGTTGTCTTTTTCATCAGCGTCAAGGTACTTCTAAAATTTTTTTGATTTCTTCTTTGACTGTTGGTTGTTCAGTAGCATGTTGTTAAATCTCCACATATTTTTTAAGATTCTTTAAGTATCTGACAGAGAGTGAGACAGCGAGAGAGGGAACGCAAGCAGCGGGGTGGGAGAGGGTGAAGCGGGCTTCCCACTGAGCAAGGAGCCTGATTCGGGGCTAGATCCCAGGATCCTGGGATCACGACCTGAGCTGAAAGCAGATCCTTAACGACTGAGCCACCCAGGCCCCAAAAATCTCCACCTATTTTTGACAGTCCCATTTTTTTCTTGAGACTGATTTCTAGTTTCATATCATTATGGTTGGATAAGATTTGAAGCAGAAGGTGAAGAGAGCATTCAGATGAAAGGTTTGTTTCCTGGAGGGTTTTCTGTGGGCAGACCATGAGTTCAGTGGGCAGGAGGAAGGTTTTATGAGATGGGGGGTGGGGATAACCCTTGTTAGAATTACTGACTACTACCATGCAGGCTGTGTGCTACCGTTCACATCATAGTCCTGATGGACTTGTACTTCATTAGAAATATTTTCTAGGAGGTGTAGGCATAGCCTTCACTTAAAGAAAGGTGCCATGTGGGTTCAGCAACCAGGATGTATGGTACTGTGGGGGATCAGAAACAGGCTTTCTGTGGGAAGTGACAGAAATAAGATATGGTGAGCTCCATGACCATAGGTGAGGTCCCGAGTGACCCACTGGGTGTTGGGTTCTGTGGATCTGTCACATCAGGTGCTGTGGAATTCAGGGACACCCTCCTGTCTGTGGATTTGTGTGGATACAGGTAGACATCAGTGTCTGGCCAGGCACGAAGGTCGCACTGGACCACCACCAGAGATACAGCGTGCGGTGGAGCCACTGCTTGGTTTCCCCGAAAGCTGACCAGGGTCTGTGACTGTGATTCCTAGCAGCTGCAAGGGGAGAGGAGGCCGGGGGTGGTGCACACTTCCTAGAGTTGTGGTCAGGACTAGTCTGGAGCCCACTGAAGTCAGCCACACAAGGCACAGAAGGCACCAAGTCAGTGTAGCTGTGGGCACTGCTCCCTTGGTACTTTCGGGCCAGCTCCATGCTGCCACCTCCTGCTTTTCATCATCATCTTCAAGGTCATGTGACTCTGCTCTTGCCCCATGGCCTCTGGGGTATTGTCCGTCCTCCATCTGGCCATCGTCCCTGGTGCCCTGTGCAGTCCGATGCCAGGGTAGCCTTCTTGAGACAAATATCTGGCCCTGATGGAACACTTCCATGGATCTCCTGTGATGCGAGGATGATGCCCTGCCCTGGAAGGGGCCTGCAGGTCCCCAATCAGGACAGCCATGTCTCCCTTTTCAGCATGGCCTGCCCTCCCCTCAGTCTTCTTCAGGGAAGCTCTCCCCACTTCCTGAGCTGACAGCTCTGAACTTAAAACTGAATGTTATTTTACATATCTCTATGCCTTAGTTCATCCATGGCATGTCTTTCAACCCCGTTAGTGGGTTTTTTTCTTTTTTAGCAGTTCTGAAGGGCTGTCTGATCAAGGAGGGGATGACGTGGGTGGGGTAGCTTTCCCTCTCATCTCCCTCAGCATGTCTCTGAGCCCTGGGGCCAGCTATCCCAGTGAGGATTGAGGAACCCGAGCCAACCCATCCTGAGCACAGGCTGTGTCAGCTCATAGACTGATGCATGTTGGTGGGCAGCTGGCATGGGCCAGGGGCAGGCAGTGTCTCCTTCTCATTCCTTCCCTCCCTTCCTCCCAGAGGTAGCTCAGAGAAGCCTTCAACCCCTGCATCTCCAGATCCCTTGACCTATGCCTCCTGTGTTCAGCTGGTGACCTTGGAGTTTCGCATCGATTCTACCTCCCGTACCCTCTCCCGTATCAGTTCCTGCATCAGGGGAGGGGTCGGACCCTTGTCTGTTTTTGGTCTTCTTCCTGTCCCGCACCAAGCCCACCCACCTTTGCATCTTCCATGTATGTGCTTGGAAGCAAGCCCATCCACAGGGAACCTATTAGCCAAATGGATCCTGGCAATGAACATTGAAGTAGAGATCCAGGATCCATAATAAACCTGCTCTGAAACCTGTCCCAAAGTCTGTGACTCTCTCACACTGAAACAGAAACAATAGTAGCTTTCTGGACTGTGAAGTGTCATGTGTCTCTACTTACAATCTTGAATGCATAGGTGCTGAGCCTGGACTGAAAAGGACCATGTCTTCCGTGGCCTGGAATCCACGGCAAAAACTCAGTGAAATCTGAATTTGAGGCATGGAGTGAATAATTATTGTAGAGTGAATCCTCCCAAGTAGGGCTTATGCACATTGCACAGGAAAAGCTTTTTCAAAGAGCTTCCTGAAAGAAAAATCTTTTTTAAAATTTATTTTAATTCCAGTAAAACTAACATACAGTGTTACATTCGTTTCAGGTGTACAATAGAGTGATTCAGTAATTCTATATATTACTCAGTGGTCATCAAGAAAAGCGTCCTCTTAATACCCTTCATCTATTTCACTCATCCCTCTATCCACCTCCTCTCTGGTAACCATCCGTTTGTTCTCTGTTGTTAAGAGTTTGTATTTTGGTGTGTCTCCTTTTTCTCTTTTAGTTATTTATTTTTGTTTGTTTTTTAAATTCCCCATTAGAGTGACATCGTATGGGATTTGTCTTTCTCTGACTGACTGATTTTAGTTAGGATAATACTCTCTAGCTCCATCCATGTGTCTGCAAATGGCAAGGTTTCATTCTTTTTCAAGCCGAGTAATACTCCATTGTGTGTGCATGTTTGTGTGTGTGTGTGTGTGTGTGTGTGTGTGAATACACACATCTATCATCTCATTTGTCAATTTTTCTACAGACACTTGGGTTGCTTCCATATTGTGATATTGTGAATAATGGTGCAAGAAACATAGGGGTGCACATATCCTTTTAAGTTACTGTTTTCCTATTCTTTGGGTAAATACGAGTAGTGTGATTGTTGGATCATAGGGTAGTTCTATATTTAATTTTTTTGAGGAACCTTCATACTGTTTTCCACGGTGGCCACCACAGTTTGCATTCCCACCCACAGTTCGCGAGGATTCCCCTTTATCCACATCCTCCCAACACCTGCTCTTTGTTGTGCTTTTGATGTTAGCCATTCTGACAGGTTTGAGGTATTACCTCACTGTCCTTTGGGTTTACATTTTCCTGATGATGGATGATGGTGAACATCTTTTCACGGGACTGTTGGCCATTTGTATTTCTTCTTTGGAGAAATGTCTGTCCATGTCTTCTGCCTATTTTTTAACTGGATTATTTGTTTTTGGGGGGTTGAGTAGAATCACTTGTATATGTTTTGGACACTATCCCTTTATTGCATATGATCTTTGCAAATATCTTCTCCCTTTGAGTAGGTTGTCTTATTATTTTTACGTTTTCATTGTTCTTCTGCCGTGTGGAAACTTTTTATTTTGCTGTATTCCCAATAGTTTATTTTTGTTTTCATTTCCTTTGCCTCAGGAGACAGTCTAGAAAAACGTTGGTATGGTCCATATCAAGAAGTTACTGTCTTCCCTCCTGTAGGATTTTTATGGATTCAGGTCTCATATTGAGGTCTTGAAACTGTTTTGTGTTTGTCTTTATTGTGTAAGAAAGCAGTCTAATTTCATTCTTTTGTGCGTAGCTGTCTAGTTTTCCCAATACCATTTGTTGTAGAGACTGTCCTTTTCCCTTTTGATATCGTTGCTTGCTTTGTGGAAGATTCATGGACCACATAATTGTGGGTTTCTGTCTGAACTAGTATCCTGTTCCTTTGGTGGCTGTGTCTATTTTTGTGCCGTACTGTCTTGTTAGGATGACTGCAGCTTTGTAGTATAACCTGAAATCTGAAATTGTCAGTCCTCCAGCTTTGTTTTTCTTTTCCACATTGCACTGGCTGTTCGGAATCTTTAGTGGTTCCATACAAATGTGTAGGATTGTTTATTCGAGGTCTTTTGTTCTTTAATTTAAATTCAATTAGCCAACTTACAGTACATCATTCGTTTCAGATGTAGTCTTCAATAAATTTTCAGTCATGTGTAACACCCAGTGCTCATTGTATCGTGTGACCTCCTTAATGCTACTCACCCAGTTAACCCCCCAACTTCTCCTCCAACAATCATCAGTTTCTTGCGATAGTTAAGCGTCCATTATGGGTTTTCTCCCTCTCTGATGACTTCCCATTCTATTTTCCCTTCCTTCCCCTATGGTCTTCTTCCTTGTTTCTGATATTCCACATAGGAGTGAAAGCATATGATCATTGTCTTTCTTTCATTGACTTATTCCACTCAGCATAATACCCTCCAGCTCCACCCAGGTCGGTGTGATGGTAAGTATTCATCCTTTCTGATGGCTGAGTAATATTCCATTATATATATGATCTACATCTTCTTTATCCATTCATCTATCCATGGTCATCTGCACTCCTTCCACAGTTTGTCTATTATGGATATTGCTGCTATGAACACTGGTGTGCATGTGTCCCTTCTTCACTACCTCTGTCTCTGGGGGTAAATACCCAGTAGTGCAATTGCTGGGACATTGGTAGCTTTATTTATAACTTCTTGAGGATACTCCGTACCATTTTCAAGAGTGGCTGTACCGGACTGCATTCGTACAGGGGTGTAAGAGGGTTCCCATTTCTCCACATCCTCTCCAACATGTATAGTTTCATGTCTTCTTATTTTTATATATTCGGCCTCGTGTAATATGGCATTTATAGGGGTTTAGATTTGCATTTCCCTGAAGCCAAGTGATATGAAGCATTTATGCATGTATCTTTTGGTCACCAGTACGTCGTCATAAGTGAAGTGACTTCCCATTTTAATCCATCTCAAGACCTAAAGCTGGGTAAGTCTCTGAAGCTGGATGATGCCATCGGTTGGAAGTGTGGAGAATTTCAAAAGTTCTCCATGGAGAGCAAGTTTAAAGGTCAGTGTGAAGCTACTAATTGGATCCGGGGAGATCTCTGAAAGTGGGGGTTGCCTGGGATGGGCTGAGGGGGGCCCTCCGATTTTCCTATGAATTCTTGCTGCAGCCCCAAATGGACAGTTTCCTGCTGTGGGGCAGGCTGAGTCCTCTGTCGTGCAGAGGTGAGCCCAATGCCTGGTGCCTTGGAGGCAGGCAAATGGGGAGGGACACTCAGCAGAGGACCCAGGGTTAGGTTAGGCCTCAAGAGACAGCAGGTCCGAACTGCCCAGTGCTCAGAGAACTCCCAGGCCGAGTGAGATGAGGGCACAAGGGTGGGTGAGTGTGAGCCTTGGGGTTCCATCCGGAAGCGCCCACAAAGGTCGGGGTTCACCAGAAGGGGCTCTCAGGGTGTGCCCCAATTCTCTTGCCCTGAATGCTCTCTTGTTCCCCAAAATGGTGCAGTTTACTGTGGGCTGCAGGCTGAGTCCTACGGTGGGGCTTGGGTTTCCCCAATCCCCCGGAGTGTGGTGCCAGGAATCTAGGGAGGGACCTCTCTGTGGCCAACCTAGGGTAAGGGTTAGGGTCCAGGAGCCCGGCAGGGACAATCTTTAGGCTGTGGGGCGAGCTCTGTGGATGGCTGAGAGGAGGCCATGGGGGAGGGTGAGAATGGGCCTCAGGGTTGGGGAACGGGGGGCTGCCAATGATGGGGATGGGCTCCAGGGGCCTCCCCAAGTTCTCATGTCCTGTAGGCTCCGTAGAACCCCAAGGGGCATGGTTTCCTGTCGGGTGGCAAGCTGAGTCCTGCGGTGGGGCACAGATATCCCAATTCCCCGGGTCTGCGATATAAGGCTCCTGGGAAGACCCCCAAACCCACAGCCGGCTTAGGGCTAGCGTAAGGCCCCAGGAGCCCCGCAGGCTGGATCTGCTGGCTGTATGGCGAGCTACACGGGCTGAGGTGAGGGTGTGGGGAGGGTGAGCGTGGGCCTCAGGGTTGGGGTGCGGGTGGCCGTTGAAGTTCGCTGGTGGCTCAGGAGGGCCCTCCTGGTTCTCCCGCCCTGAATGCTCTATGGCCTCCCAAGGCACACGGTTTCCTGCAGGGTGGCAGACTGAGTCCTGCTGTGGGGCTCAGGTGTCCCGAATCCCCGCAGCTGTGGCTCCAGGCTCCTGGGGAGGGGCCCCTCCACAGATGAACTAGGGTTAGGGTTGGGGCCCAGGAACCCCGCAGGCCATATCTGCCCACTATGTGGCGAGCTCCGCCGCGGGCTGAGGTGAGGGTGCAGGGTGGGGTGAGCATGGGCTTCAAGGTTGGGTTTAGGGATCGCCGAAGTTCACCGGGGTTCTGGGGGCCCTCCTGGTTCTCCCACCCTGAATGCTCTACAGCCTCCCAAGGGGCACGGTTTCCTGCAGGCTGGCAGGCTTTGTCCTGCAGTGGAGGTCAGGTGTCCCCAGTCCCTGGGGCTTTGGCACCGGGCCCCAGGGGAGGGGCCCTACCCAGCCGACCTAGGGTCAGGTCTAGGCCCCAGGAACCCGGCAGGCCTGATCTGCCGGCTCTGCCACGAGCTCAGTGGCAAGCTGAAGGGAAGGCATGGGGCGGGATGAGCGTGGGCCTCAGGGTTGGGGTGTAGGGGGTCGCCGAGGTTTGCTGGGGGCTCAGGGGGGCCCTACCAGTTCTCCTGCAGGGGATGCTCTGCGGCGCCGCAAGGGGCATGGTTTCCTGAGGGGTGGCAGGCTGAGTCCCGTGGTGGGGCTCAGGTGTACCCAATCCCCGGGGTTAGGGTACGGATTAGGGTACGGGTTAAGGTTAGGGTATGGGTTACGGTTAGGGTATGGGTTAGGGATAGGGTAAGGAGAGGGTACGGGTTAGGGTTGGGTTTAGGGGTTACAGGTTGGAGGTTATGGGTTAGGGTACAGATTAGGGTTTAGGGTACGGGTTAGGGTTTAGGGTTTAGGGTTAGGGTTGGAGTACGGGTTAGGTTTAGGGTACAGGTTAGGGTTAGGGTACGGGTTAGGGTACGCATTAGGGTACGGTTTAGGGTACGGGTTAGGGTACAGTTTAGGGTAAGTATTGGCCTACCGATTTGGGTACGGTTTAGGGTACGGGTTAGGGTTAGGGTACCGGTTAGGGTTAGGGTACAGTTTAGGGTTATGGTGCAGGTTAGGTTACGGTTTAGGTTTAGGCTTAGGGTACGGGTTAGGGAACGGGTTAGGGATAGGGATAGGGTACGATTTAGGGTTAGGTTATATGTTAGGGTACGGGTTAGGGTACAGGTTAGGGTTAGGTATGGGTTAGGGTCCGGGTTAGGGATAGGGCACGAGTTAGGGTATGGGTTAAGGTTAAGGTAAAGGTACTGGTTAGGGTTAGGGTACGGGTTACGGTTTAGGGTTTAGGGTTACAGTTAGGGTACGGGTTAGGGTTAGGGTACGGGTAGGGTTTGGGTACGGGTTATGGTACGAGTTATGGTATGGGTTAAGGTCAGGGTTTAGGGTTAAGGTTAGGGTACGGGTTAGGGTACTTGTTAGGGTTACGGTTAGGTTTAGGGTATGGTTTAAATTACGGGTTAGGGTACAGTTTACGGTTAAGGTTAGGGTATGGGTTAGGGTACGGGTTAGAGTACGTGTTAGGGTTACGGTTAGGGTTAGGGTACAGGTTAGGGTTAGGGTTAGGGTACGGGTAGGGTTTGGGTACGGGTTATGGTACGAGTTATGGTATGGGTTAAGGTCAGGGTTTAGGGTTAAGGTTAGGGTACGGGTTAGGGTACTTGTTAGGGTTACGGTTAGGTTTAGGGTATGGTTTAAATTACGGGTTAGGGTACAGTTTACGGTTAAGGTTAGGGTATGGGTTAGGGTACGGGTTAGAGTACGTGTTAGGGTTATGGTTAGGGTTAGGGTACAGGTTAGGGTTAGGTTTAGGGTACGCGTTAGAGTTAGGGTTAGAGTACGGGTTAGGGTACGGGTTAGGGTTAGGTTTAGGGTTAGGTTATGGGTTAGGGGTAGGGTTAGCTGAAGGGGTAGGGTTAGGGGTAGGGTTAGGGGTATGGTAGGTGTCTGGGTAGGGTTAGGGTTTAGGGTTAGGGTTTGGGGTTTGGGGTTAGTGGTTAAGGTTAGGGTTTCATGTTTAGGGTTTCCGGATTAGGGTTAGGGGTTAGGGTTTAGGGTTTAGTGTTAATGTCAGGGTTTAGGGTTTAAGGATTAGGGTTTAGGGTTAGGTTTAGGGTAGGGTTAGGTTTAGGGTAAGGGTTAGGGGTTAGCGTTAGGTTTAGGATTAGCGGTTAAGGTTTGGGTTTAAGGTTAGGCATTAGGGTTTAGGGTTAGGGTTAGACCCCAGTAGGCCAGCAGGACCTATGCCCCGGCTGTGCAGCAAGTGGAGGAGTGGGCCAAGGTGAGGGCGATGGCGAGCGGGAGTATGGTATCCAGCGTTTTGTCGCCGGGGGCCTTTGAAAGTCGCTAGAGGCTTGGAGGGCCCTGCCCGTTATCCCGCCCTTAATGACCAGCGGTGCCCCTAGCGGCCCGGGTGGTGGCAGTGTGGCAATGTGAGTCTGGCACTATGGTTTGGGGGTCCCCAATGCCGTGTGTTGCAGCGCCAGGCCCCTTGGGAGGGGCACCTCTGGGGCCCTCCTAGGGTTAGTGTTAGCTCCCAGGAGTCCAGCAGGCATGATCCGCCAGCTGTGTGGTAGCATAGGACCGGGCCAAGGTGAAGGCGCCGGCAAGCTGGAGCGTGGGCCCAAGCATTTTGGCGCGGGGGGCCTTGGAAGGTCACCGGGGGATTCAAGGGCCCTGCCGGTCCTCCCGCCCTGAATGGCCAGAGGCGCCCTTAGCCGCCCAGGTGGTGGCGGCATGGCATGGTGAGTATGGCGCTGGGGCTCGGGGGTCCCCAATCCCCGGTGTGGCAGCACCAGGCCCCTTGGGAGGGGCCCCTCGGGTGCGACCTAGTGTTAGGGTTAGCCCCCAGGGGGCCGACAGGCCCAATCCCATGGCTGTGTGGAGAGCGGATGGGCGCGCTGAGGTGAGGGGGCTGGCAAGTGGGAGCATGGGCCCAAAAGTTTTGGTGCGGGGGGCCTTCGAATGTCGCCGGGGTCTCGGAGGGCCCTGTCCGTTCTCCTGCCCTGAAGACCGGCGACGCCTCTAGCGTCGCGCATGGCGGCGGGGCGTCCGGGTGATTCCGGCGCTGGGACTCGGGGTTCCCAAATCCCCGGTGTTGCGGCTCCAGGTCCCTTGGGCGGGTACCTCGGGGGCCGATCTATGGTTAGGGTTAGACCCCAGGAGGCCGGCAGGCCAGATCTGGCAGCTATGCGGCGAGTGGAGGGGCGGGCGGAGGTGAGGCCGCTGGCGAGCGGGAGTATGGGCCCAGGCGTTTTGGCGCGGAGGTCCTTCGGATGTCACCAGGGGCTTGGAGTGCCCTGCCCGTTCTCCCGCCCTGAATGACTGTCAGCTCTCCTAGCGGCCCCGGTGGTGGCAGGTCGGCATGTTGAGTCCAGCCTTGGGGCTCGGGGGTCCCTAATCCCTGGGGTTGCTGCGCCAGGCCCCTTGGGAGGGGCCCCTTGGGTGCCGCCCTAGGGTTAGGGTTAACCCCCAGGACACCAGCAGGCCCTATCTGCTGGCTGTCCAGCGAGCAGAGGGGTGGACCGAGGTGGGCACCCTGGTGAGTGGGAGCGTGGGCCCAAGCGTTTTGGCACGGGGGCCTTCAAAGGTCGCCGGGGGCTTGGAGGGCCCTGCCAGTTCTGCCCCCCTGAATGACCGGGGGCACCCCTAGCAGCTCGGGTGGTGGCATGGGGGCAGGGTGAGACCGCAGTCGGGGCTCGGCTTCCCCAATCCCCGGCGTTGCGGTGCCAGTCCCCTTGGGAGGGGTCCCTCTGGGGCCCAACTTGGGTTAGGGTTAGCCCCCAGGAGGGCGGCAGGCCCGATCCGCCAGCTCTGTGCCAATTGAAGTGGCGTGCTGAGTTGAGGGTGCTGGCGACCAGGAGCGTCGGCCCAAGCATTTTGGCGCGGATGGCCTTCGCAGTCGCCATAGGCTCGGAGGGCGCTGCTCGTTCTCCTGCCCTGAATGACCGGCAGCGCCCGTAGCGGCCCGGTTGGTGACGGGGCGGCAAGGTGAGTCCGGCACTGGGGAGGGGTCCCCAATCCCCGGCGTGGTGGTGCCGGGCACTTGGGAGTGGTCCCTCGGGGGCCGATCTAGGGTAGGGTTAGCCCAAAGGAGGCCGGCAGGCCCAATTCGCCAGCTGTGCTGCAAGCGGAGTGGTGGGCCAAGGTGAGGGCACTGGCCATCGGGAGCGTGGGCACAAGCGTTTTGTTACGGGGGGGCTTCGAAAGTCGCTGGTGGCTCGGAGGCCCCTGCCTGTTCTCCCGCCCTGAATGAGGACGGCGCTAATAGCGGGCAGGGTCACGGCGAGGAGGCAGGGTGAGTCTTGCGCTGGTGCTCGGGGGTCCCCAAGCCCCGGCGTGGCGGTGCCAGGCCCCTTGGGAGGGGCCCCTCAAGGGGCGACGTATGGTTTGGGTTAGCTCCCAGGAGGCCGTCAGGCCCGATCAGCCAGGTGTGCGTCGAGCGGAGGGGCGGGCCGAGGTGAGGCTGCTGGCGAGTGGGAGCATGGGCCCAAGCATTTTGGCGTGGGGAGCCTTCAAAGGTCTCCGGGTGCTCTGAGGGCCTTGTCCGTTCTCCCGCCCTGAATGACCGGCAGTGCCCCTATAGGCCAGGGTGGAGGAGGGGCGGCACGTTGAGTCTTGCACAGGGGCTCGGTGGTCCCCAATCCCCACTTTGCAGCACCAAGCCCCTTTGGAGGGGCCCTCGTGGGCCAACATACGGTTAGGTTTAACCCCCAGGAGGCCAGCAGGCCTGATCCGCCAGCTGTGCCGCGAGCGGAGGCACGGGCAGAGGTGAGGGCGCTGGCGAGAAGGAGCATGGGCCTAAGCGTTTTGGGGCGGGGGGCCTTTGAATGTTGCAGGGGGCTCAGAGGGCCCTGCCCGTTCTCCCGCCCTGAATGACCGGAGGCGCCCCTATCGGCCCAGGTGGAGGCGGGGCGGCAGGGTGAGTCTGGCGCTGGGGCTCGGGGGTCCAAAACCACGGGCGTTCCGGCACGAGGCCTGTTGGGAGAGGCCCCTCTGCGGCCAACTAGGGTTAGTGTTAGCCCCCAGGAGGCCTGCAGGTCTGATCCGCTGGCTGTGAGGTGAATGGAGGGGTGAGCCGAGATGAGGTCGCTGGCGAGCGAGAGCGTGCACCCAAGCGTATTGGCTTGGGGGGCCTTCGAGGTCGCCAGGGGCTCGGAGGGCCCTGCCCGTCCTTCCGTTCTGAAAGACCGACGGCGCCCATAGCGGCCCAGGTGGCGATGGGGAGGCGTGGTGAGTCCGACGCTGGGTTTCATGGGTTCTCAATCCCCGGCGTTGCGGTGCAAGGCCACTTAAGAGGGGCCCCTCAGGGGTCGACCTAGGTTTAGGGTTAGCACCCAGGATGCCAGAAGGCCCGATCCGCCTGCTGTGCGGCGAGTGGAAGGGTGGCCCGAGGTGAGGGCGCTTCGAGCGGGAGCGTGGGCCCAAGCATTTTGGCATGGGGGGCCTTCGAAGGTCGCCGAAGACTCAGAGTGCCCTGCCCATTCTCCCGCCCTGAATGACCGGTGGCGCCCCAAGCAGCCTGGGTGGTGGTGGGGCGCAGGGTGAGTCCGGCACTGGGGCTCGGGGTCCCCAACCCGGCGTTGCGGTCCCAGGCCCCTTGGGAGGGTCCCCTCGTGGGCCGACCTAGGGTTAGTGTTAGTCCCCAGGAGGCTGGCAGGCCCAATCCGCCAACTGTGTGGAGAGCGGAAGCGCTGGCCGAGGTGAGGCCGCTAGTGAGCGGGAGCGTGGGCCCTAGCGTTCTGGCGCGTGCGGCGTTCGAAATTTCCCGGGGGCTCTGAGGGCCCTGCCGGTTCTCTCGCCCTGCATGATCCTCGGTTATCCTAGGGGCCTGGGTGGAAGAGGGGGGGCAGGGTGAGTCCGGTGCTTGGGCTTGGGGGTCCCAAATCCCCAGCGTCGTGGCACCAGCACCTTGGGAGGGGCCCCTCCGGGGCCAACCTAGGGTTAGTGTAAGTCCCCAGGAAGCCGGCAGGCCCGACCCGCCGGCTGTGTGGCGTCCAGAGGGGCAGGCTGAGGTGAGGGCGCTGGCGAGCGGGAGTGTGGGCCCAGGCATTTTGGCACGGGTGCCTTCGAAGGTCACCAGTGCCTCGGAGGGCCCTGCCCGTTCTCTTGCCCTGAATGACCGGCGGCGACCCTAGCAGCTCGGGTGGCCTGGGGGCGGCAAGTTGAGTCCAGCGCTGGGGCTCGTGGGTACCCAATCCCCGGCGTTGCGGTGCCAGGCCTCTTGGGAACCGACCTAGGGTTAGGGTTAGCCCCCAGGAGGCTCTCAGGCCGGATCCGCCGGCTGTGTGGAGAGCGGAAGTGCTGGCCGAGTGGAGGCCGCTGGTGAGCCGGAGCGTGGACCCAAGTGTTCTGGCGCAGGCAGCCTTCGAAGGTCGCCAGGGGCTCGGAGGGCCCTGCCCGTTCTCCCGCCCTGAATGTCCGGCAGCACGCCTAGCAGCCCGGGTTGTGGCAGGGCAGCAGGGTAGAGTCTGGCGCTGGGGCTCGGGGGTCCCCAATCCCAGGCGTTGCGGCGATAAGCACCTTGGGATGGCCCCCTCGGTGGCCGACCTAGGGTTAGGGTTAGCCCCTAGGAGTCCAGCAGGCCCGATCCGCCCGCTGTTTGGAGAGCGGAGGGGCGGGCCGAGGTGAGGACGCTGGCGAGCGGCAGCATTGGTCCAAGCGTTTTGGCATGGGGTCCTTCGAAAGTCGCTGGGGGCTCGGAGGGCCCCGCCCGTACTCCCACCCTGAATGACCGGCAGCGCCACTAGCGGCCCGCGTGGCGGCAGGGTGGCACGGTTAGTCCAGCGCTGGGGCTCCGGTGTCAGCAATCCCAGGCGTTGTGGCGCCAGGCCCCATCGGACGGGCCCCTCGAGGGCCGACCTAGGGTTAGGGTTAGCCCACAGGAGGCCTGCAGGCCTCATCAGCCGGTTGTGCGGTGAGCGGAGGGGAGGGCCAAGGTGATGGTGCTGGCGATGGGGAAGTTGGGCCCAAGCGTTTTAGTGAGGGAGGTATTCGAAGGTTGCCTGGGGCTCAGAGAGCCCTGCCCCTTCTCCCTCCTTGAATGACCGGTGGTGCCCCTACCATCCCAGTTGGCGGTGGGGCAGCAGGGAGAGTCTGGCGCTGGGGCTCGGGTGTCCCCAATCCCCGGTGTTGCGGCGCAAGGCTCCTTGGGCGGGGCCCCTCATGGGCCGACCAAGTGTTAGGGTTAGCCCCCAGGATGCCGACAGGCCTGATCTGCAGCCTGTGCGGCAAGTGGAGGAGTGGGCTAAGATGTGGGTGCTGGGGAGCAGGAGCGTGGGCCCAAGCATTTTCGCAAGTGCAGCCTTCAAATGTCGCCAGGGACTTGAAGGTCCCTGCCTGTTCTCCCGCACTGAATGACTGGTGGCGCCCCTAGCGGCTCCGGTGGTGTCGGGTCGGCAGGGTGAGTCCAGCGCTGGAGCTCGGGGGTCCCCAAAATCCGGCGTTGCTGCGCCAGGCCCCTTGGGAAGGCCCGCTCGGGGGTCGACCTAGGGTTAGGGTTACCCCCAGGAGGCCAGTAGGCCCGATCTGCCAGCTGTGCGACGAGCGGAGGGGCGGGCTGAGATGAGAGCACTGGCCAGCGGGGAATGTGGGCCCAAGCATTTTGGCACGAGGCGCCTTCAAAGGTCACCAGGGGCTTGGAGGGCCCTGCCCATTCTCCTGCTCTGAATGACCGACGGCGTCCCTTGTGGCCCGGTTGGCAGCGGGGCGGCAGGGAGAGTGTGGCACTGGGGCTCGGGGTTCCCCAATCCCCGGCTTTGCGGCGCCAGGGCCTTTGGGAGGGTCCTCTTGGGGACGGACCTAGGGTTAGGTTTAGCCCCCGGGAGGCCGGCAGGCCCGATCTGCCGGCTGTGTGGCGAGCGGAGGGGCGGGCCGAGATGAGGGTGCTGGCGAGCGGGAACATGGGCCCAAGCGTTTTGGCGCGAGTAGCCTTCGAAGGTCGCCAGGGGCTAAGGGGGCCTTGCCCGTTCTCCCTCCCTGAATGACCAGCAGCGCCTCTACCAGCCCGGTTGGTGGCGGGGAAGCAAGGTGAGTCCGGTGCTGGGGCTCAGGGGTCCACAATCCCCGGCATTGCAGCAGCAGGTGCCTTGGGAGGGGCCCCTCGTGGGCCAATCTAGGGTTAGGGTTAGCCCCCAGGAGGCCGTCAGGCCAGATCAGCCAGCTTTGCGGTGAGTGGAGGGGCGGGCCGAGGTGAGGGCGCTGACAAGCGGTAGCGTGGGCACAAGCGTTTTGATGCGGGGTGCCTTCGAAGGTCACCCGTGGCTCGGAGGGCCCTGCCTGTTCTCACGCCCTGAATGACCGGCGGTGCAGCTAGGGGCCTGGGTGGCAGTGGGGCGGCACAGTGAGTCTGGCGCTGGGGCTCAGTTGTCCCCAATCCCTTGTGTTGCGGCTCCAGGCCCCTTGGGATGGGCCCCTAGGGGGCCTACATGGGGTTAGGGTTAGCCCCCAGGAGGCTGGGAGGCCCAATCCGCTGGCTGTGCAGTGAGCAGAGGGAAAGGCCGAGGTAAGGGCGATGGCGAGTGGGAGCGTGGTCCCAAGCGCTTTGGCGCGGGGGGCCTTCGAAAGTCGCTGGGGGCTTGGAGGGCCCTGCAGTTCTCCCGCCCTGAATGACCGGTGGTGCCCCTTGTGGCCCAGGTGGCGGTGGGGGGCATGGTGAGTCTGGCGCTGGGGCTCAGGAGTCCCCAATACTCGTCATTGCGGTGCCAGGCCCCTTGGGAGGGGCCACTAGGGGGTAGGCCTAGGGTTCGGGTTAGCCCCCAGAAGGCCCGCAGGCCCGATCCGCCAGCTGTGCGGCGAGTGGAGGGGAGGGCCGAGGTAAGGGCGCTGGCGAGTGGGAGCGTGGGCCGAAGCGTTTTGTCATGGGGAGCCTTCAAAGGTCTCCGGGGGCTCAGAGGGCCCTACCCGTTCTCCCGCACTGAATGACCGGCGGCTCCCCTAGCGGCCTGGGTGGTGGCGGAGCTGCAGGGTGAGTCCGGCGCTGGGGCTCGGGAGTCCTCAATCCCTGGCGGTGCGGCGCCATGCCCCTTGGGATGGGCCCCTAGGGGGCCTACCTAGGGTTAGGGTTATCCACCAGGAGTCTGGGAGGCCCGATCCGTCAGCTGTGCGGCGAGCGGAGTGGCGGACTGAGGTAAGGGCACAGGTGAGCGGGAGCGTGGGCCCAAAGCGTTTTAGTGCGGGGGGCCTTCAAAAGTCGCCGGTGGCTCGGAGGGCCCTGCCCGTTCTCCCTCCCTGAATGACTGGCGGTGCCCCTAGCGGCCCAGGGAGCGGTAGGGCGGGAGGGTGAGTCCGGCGCTGGGGCTCGGGAGTCCCCTATCCCCGGTATTGTGGCAATAGGAACCTGGGATGGGCCCCTCGGGGGCCCACCAAAGTTAGGGTAACACCCAGGAGGCTGGCAGTCCCGATCCACAAGCTGTGCAGCGAGCGGAGGGGCGGACCGAGGTAAGGGCACAGGGAGTGGGAGCATGGGCCCAAGCGTTTTGGCGTGGGGGGGCCTTCGAAGGTCGCCAGGGGCTAGGAGGGATCTGCCCGTACTCCCTCCCTGAATGACCGACGGTGCTCCTAGCGGCCCGGGTGGCGGCAGGGCAACACAGTGAGTCCAGCGCTGGGGTTCAGGGGTCCCCAATACCCGGGGTTGCGGTGCCAGGCCCCTTGGGACGGGCCCCTGGAGGGCCGACCTAGGGTTAGGCTTAGGCCCCAGGAGGTCAGCAGTCCCTATCAGCTTGGTGTGCAGCGAAGGGGTGGGCCAAGGTGAGGGCGCTGGCGAGTGGGAGCGTGGGCCGAAGCATTTTGTCGTGGGGAGCCTTCAAAGGTCTCCGGGGGCTCAGAGGGCCCTACCCGTTCTCCCGCACTGAATGACCGGCGGCTCCCCTAGCGGCCCGGGTGGTGGCTGAGCTGCAGGGTGAGTCCGGCGCTGGGGCTCAGTAGTCCCAAATCCCGGCGTTGCTGCGCCAGGCCCCTTGGGATGGGCCCCTGGGGGGCCTACCTAGGGTTAGGGTTAGCCCCCAGGAGGCTGGGAGGCCTGATCCGTGGGCTGTACGGCGAGAGGAGGGTCAGGCCGAGGTAAGGGCGATGGCGAATGGGAGCGTGTTCCCAAGCGCTTTGAGGCAGGGGGCCTTCGAAAGTCGCTGGGGGCTCGGAAGGCCCTGCCGTTCTCCCGCCCTGAATGACTGGTGGTGCCCCTTGTGGCCCGGGTGGCGGTGGGAGGCATGGTGAGTCCGGCGCTGGGGCTCAGAAGTCCCCAATCCTCCTCATTGCGGCGCCAGGCCCCTTGGGAGGGGCCACTAGGGAGTCGACCTAGGGTTCGGGTTAGCCCCCAGAAGGCCCACAGGCCCGATCCGCCATCTGTGTGGCGAGCTGAGGGGATGGCCGAGGTAAGGGCGCTGGCGAGCAGGAGCGTGGGCCCTAGCGTTTTGGTGCGGGGGGCCTTCGAAGGTCGCTGGAGTCTTGGAGGGCCCTGCCCCTTCTCCCTCCCTGAATGACCGGCGGTGCCCCTAGCGGTCCAGGTGGCGGTAGGGCAGGAGGGTGAGTCGGGCGCTGGGGCTCGGGATTCCCAAATTCCCGGTGTTGGGGCAATAGGAACCTGGGATGGGCCCCTCGGGGGCCCACCAACGGTTAGGGTAACACCCAGGAGGATGGCAGTCCCAATCCACTGGCTGTGCTGCGAGCGGAGGGGCGGACCGAGGTGAGGGCATAGGCGAGCGGGAGCATGGGCCCAAGCGTTTTGGCGCGGGGGGCCTTCGAATGTCACCAGGGGCTTGGAGGGATCTGCCTGTGCTCCCTCCATGAATGACCGACAGTGCTCCTAGCGGCCGAGGTGGCGGCGGGGCAACATGATGAGTCCGGCACTGGGACTCGGGGGTCCCCAATCCCAGGCATTGCGGTGCCAAGCCCCTATGGAGGGGCCCCTCAGGGGCAAACCTAGGGTTATGGATAGCCTCCAGGAGGAGGGCAGGCCTCATCCACCGGCTCTGCACCGTGCGGGGGGTGGGCCGAGGTGAGGGCGCTGGCAAGCAGGAGCGTGGGAGCCAGAGTTTTTGCGCAGGGGGCCTTCGAAGGTTGCAGGGGGATAGGAGGGCCCTGCCCGTTCTCACTTCCTGAATGACTGGCAACGCCCCTAGCGCCCTGGGTGCTTGTGGGGTGGCAGAGTGAGTCCAGCACTGGGGCTCGGGGTTCCCAAATCCCCGGCATTGCGGTGCCAGGCTCCTTGGGAGGGGCCTCTCGGGGGCCGACCTAGGGTAAGTGTTAGCCCCCAGGAGTCCAGCAAGCCCGTTCCCCCAGCTCTACAGCAGGCGGAGGGGCAGGCCGAGGTGAAGGTGCTGGCGAGAGGGAGTGTGGGCCCAAGCGTTTTGGCGCGGGGGGCCTTTGAATGTCGCCGGGGCTTGGAGGGCCCTGCCCATTCTCTCGCCCTGAATGACTGGCGGCGCCCTTAGCAGCCCGGGTTGCTGTGGGGCGGCAGGGAGACTCAGGCGCTGGCCTCGGCGGTCCCCAATCCCCGGCATTGTGGTGCCAGGCCCCTTGGGAGGGGCCCCTTGGGGGCTGACTAGGGTTAGGGTTTGTCCCCAGGAGGACGGCAAGCCCAGCGCTAAGTGGTTCTGGCAATGTAACAAAAATGCCATACACTTATCTGTAAGAAATAACAGTGTACAGGAACCCTCTTAGCCCTAACATCATCCTTTCTGAATATGGAAGCCAGCCCCAAGGTGGTCCTGGAAGTCTGACGAAAGGGCTAAGCACTTTTCTCTGAGTCTCCACACTATACAGGGAAAGACCAATGTACATCATCTTTCACGAGTAGGAAGCATTAATGAAAAGGTTCTGGAATTTCGAGGACTCTGACCCATCCTTATTGGTAATAAACCACCCTGTACAGGAAAACACCTTCAACTCTCATCAGCCTCCTCAATCCTGATTCCGATTCAACTTTGGGTGTATAGGACTAGGGAAATGTCCACATCTTATTGCTAAGAAAGAACGATGTCAGGGTAATGCCCTTCAAGTCACCTCAGCCTTCCTGAAGATGGAAGCAGGAATCAAGGTGGTTATGTTACCATGAGGTAAGGAAGATGAGCATATAAGTGAGAAACAACAGTGGGCAGGACCTCTCTTCCAAGGAACAGTATCTTTGCTTAATGTTGAATCCCTATGGTAAGTGGTTGTGGCCATTTGTGAGGTGAAAATCTTAAGTGTTTTGTAAAACCTCTTGGTCATTCACAGATGAGACTAAGGTAGTTGGGGACTCCTAGGCAGTGATTTGTCCACTGTCAAAAATATAAAAAGATAAGAGACAGATGAGGTCTACTCAGGCATTGTCCTTTATCCTCATCCTCCGTGAGGAAGGTCATCTCTGGACAGCTCAGTGACAGGGTCTCATTCACAGTGGGGGCATCTGTTCCTCACAGACATCAGGCAGGGAAATGGATTTGGTTCTCTGTGCCAGCCCAGCCACAGCTGAGTGTCACAGCACCCTCTCGTGGGCTCATAAGGGTTTCACTGTCACCAGGCAGGTCATTGTATTTGATAAACCACTGTGAGAGTTTGCAATTGCCTTCATCTGCAACCTCCTAGAAGCAAATGCAGGTCTCTGGTACCATGTGAAGTCATGTGAAGGCATTGTGAGAAAGTGTCCTTTTGCTTAAGAAAAACATGGAGCTGGGGCTCCTGGCTGGCTCAGCCAGTTAAGCATGTGCCTTTGGCTCAGGTTATGATCCCAGGGTTCTGGGATCGAGCCCGGGCTCCCTGCTGAGCAGGAAAGGAGTTAGGGAAATAGCTTAGAACCCACAGAGAATGTGAATAAAGGGGAGTGAAATGGAACTTGGTCTGTGTTTTGCTTTAGGGATTTAAGTTAGTTTTTTCTCAATTGTGATTGTTCTTGAAACAGAAAAGCTGTATTGGTTTTTTTTACCTTTAATTTTTTTCTACTAATAATTTGTTATTATGATATGTTAGTCACTATACAGTATTTCCTTAGTTTTTGATGTAGTGTTCCGTGATTCATTATTTGCATATAACACCCAGTGCTCCATGCAATATGTACCTTCCTTAATACCCATCACTGGCCCATCCCAATCCCCCACCCCTCTCCCCTCTGAAGCCCTCAGTTTGTTTCCCAGAGTCCATAGTCTCTCGTGGTTCATTCCCCCTTCTGTTTAGGGTCCATTGTCTAAAGGGACAGACAGTGGAAGTTCACCAAATATAAGATAGAAATTTCATTGTTCATTATAGATGCTGCCAAGTAGTTCCCAGACATTTCATTCTACTGTAGTAATTCATTATACCTGTGAAGGTGCACGTGGAAGACAATTGATGCATTCATAGTGTTAATAAAACACGCCCCTCAGTAGTAGAATAAGAGAGGATGCATATGTGTAAAATTATTCGACTACAGCTTCCATGCTTTCCCTTTGGTTCCTTATTATCTATGAAATTGGACAATTTTTGTTCTCTAGGCTTAAAACTCATTGTCAAGTATTCAGAGTTTTTCAATGCTGATCTTCTCCTTTATAAGTTACCAAAAACCTAAAATATGTATGAACTTTAAAAAGCGCTATATTGAAAATGACAGCAGGGAAGTTCCATTTTGTAAATATTGTGTCAATGGATCTCTATTTTGACGTCAGTGTTCATTAGAAATGATGACATTTCATGTGAGTATAAATATCAATGTGAAAAAGAAAAGGTAGGAAGAACCTTGAATGTTTAAGTAATTGGTGAAATGACAGGTGTGTGTGTGTGTGTGTGTGTGTGTGTGTGTGTGTGTGTGTGTAATTGATTTTCAGTGAATGGTTCAGCTCCTTGTAGGGCTTCCGAGAGAGCCCAGGTGAACCTTTCAATGAGTTGGTATCTGTTTTCAGAACATGGGAATCTCTTAGTCCAATAGTCAATCAGGCAAGCTTTGAGGTCTTGAAGAGTTTCAGTCCTCAGCGATGGTGTTGCAGAACCTTGTGAGCAAACCCTAGGGTATGGTCAGAGCCCTCATTAGCTGGTACCAAGGTGTGACGATTTCAGACAGCATTTCCCAAAGAAGTACCTCTTGAGTCTCTGTCCTTGTCAGTTCCCTACACTTCCTTACACTAGTTATGTGATCAGTGTGTTTCAGGATAATCCCCACATGTGATTTTTGCTATTTCCTACTAGTCCTATCTGTTTCTCATCTTCTTCTTTTATGGTAGGGGTTGGGAAGCAACCTGTGTGGTGGAGGAAGGGGTGTGCTAGTTGTCTGCCTTCAGAGGAACAAATAATTCCTAGAAATTGTACTGTAGTTTGAGGTTAATTGTCCATCCTCTGAGTGTCAGGAATTCCATCACTTTACTTTGATGCTAGTCTGTTCTTCAAGCTGTCCTCAGAAATAAGGACGTCATCCATCTAGGGAATACTGGTTTGTTTGTATGTTTTCATTTTAGGAAAGGCTTTGCTGTTCCTGAAAATAATACTGTAGAGCACCCTTTCCTGTTCTTATTGGCCATCAGTCAATCTTTTGTGAAGTATTCGTTTATAAATAGACTCTATGGTTGATGAGCAGGAATTATTTATTGACAAGTTTTTGTCAGTGTGTGTATTGCAAATCTTTACTTCCCAGCCTGCGGTTCACTTTTTCATTTTCTTATGGTCATAAGATAAGGAGAAATGTCACATTTTTATGAAGTCCCACTGAATTCTTTTAAATGGTTAGTGCACCCTATGTCCTACCCCAAGATTGACAGGTTCTACGTTTTCTTTCAGAAACTGTCCAATGGGAAGCTACAATCCATTTTCTCTGTCCATTTATTGCTTACAAATGTCACATTTTTATGAAGTCCCACTGAATTCTTTTAAATGGTTAGTGCACCCTATGTCATACCCCAAGATTGACAGGTTCTACGTTTTCTTCAGAAACTGTCCAATGGGAAGCTACAATCCATTTTCTCTGTCCATTTATTGCTTACAAATGTCACATTTTTATGAAGTCCCACTGAATTCTTTTAAATGGTTAGTGCACCCTATGTCATACCCCAAGATTGACAGGTTCTACGTTTTCTTCAGAAACTGTCCAATGGGAAGCTACAATCCAATTTCTCTGCCCATTTATTGCTTACAAATGTATTTTGACCATCTGTTTCCCAGGAAACCTCTTTTATTATTATTATTATTATTATTATTATTATTATTATTATTATTATAATTGCATTTTTAATTCTAATATGATATTTAAACACTGTTTTTGATTTTCTATGTACACAATCGTATTATCTGTGAATAGTCACAATTATCCCCTCAATTCTTATCCTTTTTGTTTCTCTTGCCTTAAAACACTGGTAGATTCTCCGATGTCACAATAAATAGAGCATCATTGTTTGAAGATTTTAATATACCTTTCTCAATATCTGAAAGAAAAAGCAGACAAAACATTGGTAACAAATGTGACCTAATTGACATATAGGGAACATTCCATAATAAGTGCAGAATACATTATTTTCAAGTGGTCATAGACTCTTTACCCAAATAGATGATAGGTGGGGCCAAGAATCAAGTCTACAAATCTTAAACCCTGAAATTAACTAGATTCTATTCTTAGACCACAGGGGAATTGAGCCACAGTCATAGCGAAATGAAAATCAAGAAGTCCTTCAATGTTTAAAATTAAATGGAACTTTGCGACATATCCTAAAGGTCAGAGAGGGAATCTCAATGGAAATTCTGAACCTTTTCTACATGAGGGCTCACACACAATGGCACTTTCTTTGTGAAGAGCATTATAATAACCTAGACAGGAGTTGAGCCTTAAGTCAGAGTTCTGCCTACCCCAGCCACACCTGGCAGGCTTGGACTGTGGTCCCCCTCAGCTGTCCTTTCTGGTGGTCCTGAGCTAAGGGGGTCAACATGGCCATATGGAAATGGGAAGCTGCCCACTCATAATGATGACGGTGCCCACTACCCAGCTGCCCTCTCTGGTGGCTTTGAGCTAAGGGGGTCAACATGGCCGTATGGAAATTAGAAGCTCCCCACTCTTAGTGATGACGTTGCTATCGTATCATCCTCACCAGTCCAACAACATGATTTCTGAGTGAAATATGACACAAGAGTGACTTCTTGGCATTCCTTCAGGTTTGAAAATCATCTGGTGAGTCATCTATTCGAAATATGGATTCAACATGTGTACTTTATTCTGGAAAAGCAATAGACACAATAGCAATTATGGCTTCCTGAGATCTTGTTCTTGAGAGACATCATAATGGCTCTTTGTAGCATTCTGCCTCTTAAACTTCCCAACTAGGGTGTAGATATTTTAGGCACATTTTCAGACGGTTAGAAAGGGACTCGGATGATATGAGTCACAGAGGATTTTAGTGTCAGAAACCTAAGTGGGATCCCCAAACTGACTCCAAATCGCTTGTTGTTCCATACAGGGTACTATTTCCCTCTTATCTCTGGTCTTCTCAATCTGGAAACCTATCAAGTATCAGGATTTTCTTGTCATGTGGACAACTGGAACGAATTCAGCGGGCCTTTTCACATCTGCCCATGGTGATCATTAAGATCATTATCTCAGTGGAGGACCTCTGGGTAAGATACTCAAAGATCCTTAGGAATAGAGACAGTATAATATTTTTCTGGTATTAAAGTTACTGAAACCAACTATCTTTTTTAGTCCATTCAGGCTCTGGTATGTTCAGAGGGTGCTGTAAAACAGGTCTGAAATAGTATTTAAAAACACTCAGCTCAGCCTCTTCTACAAAGTGAGCCAATGCTTATAAATATGGCTAAAATATTCCCTTACCTACGATTACTTCCCAGCCATCATAGTGTTTATATGGTATGACTGTCACTTACATTAGTCAACATTTGCAGAGAAAGAACTTAGGGCATCCAGGGGGCACTTCATGTTGAAATTAGTTTGTGACAACGAGCTACTGTGTTTTATTCTGCAGTCCAAGGGAATGGTGCCAGACACCTCTAAGGTGTCTAGCAGTTCTACAATTCTGATTTTAAGTGGTCTGTGTGCTTCATAGATTTGGGCAGGAGAAGGGCAGGAGTCCAGAGACTGTGAACACTTCTGTTACCTGTGCTGACCATGGAGCAGGTAGCCTTCTGTGGGATTCATTTTGAATTCTTGGTACTCTTGTGAAAGGTGCTTTTGTCTCAAATTCCTCCATTTAGGAGTAATTATAATGATGAAAGTAATTTTTATCTTATATCATCTGTGGACCCTGATCCTGGGCTCCCAGGGAAGCTATCCTTTAACATTTTACCCGGCTCAAATTGATTGGGCAAAACCTGAAAGCATGGGCCCTATTTCTGCCCCAAGCACATGTTGTACATCTGCTTCGAGAAGAAAACAATAACCAAAAATGCCAACATAAAGATAAGAAAAAATAAAGAACCTCTTTGGCTCCCATAAGATTAAAGTCATACTGACATGTACATACTGAAAACATAAGAAAGAGTCTGTCACTTTCTAGAATCTAAGAATATCCTCATTGTGGTGTGTAACTCTGTACTTAAAAGAAAACAGAAAAAAATATATAAGTCTGCCCCAAATGTTCCTTCCCCGGAGCACTCCCTTCTTGGTGAAGATTGTGTCTCCCAGGAAGCTGTCCTGACTTTGGTTTGAAGAAAGGTCTCTTCCTTTCTCTCTAAAATGTTTTTAAAAGTTCATTCACGCAATGTCGATAATAACAGTGTTTTCTATTTAAGTGATAAATAAATGTTCCACTCTAGTTTTATTGGGAATAGACGAATTTAGGGTTTCTTTAGAAGAGTAAGTCTGCCTTCCAGAAAAGGCAAGGTCATTGGTCTATTGAGAATGAAGATAATTACTGCTAAACAACATATATGTGTTACCCCTTCGCCCAGAAACCGAAGCAGATGTGCAGGCTTTAGGTCAGAGGTGCCTTCTTCTCCCCACCTGACAGCAATTCTCTGCTCTGGCTCCAAGAAACCCGAGGTTTTGAACGTCAGCATCGGAGTCAGCGAGGCAGCTTGTCACAGGACGCCAGTGTTCAGAGAAAGCACAGGTATGTTTGGCAAAATGTCCTATATATGTCAGGGCTGGAGGTAAAACCTCTCATTATCCCAAAACCTCCTGGGCTTTTCTCTTTTCTCTAGTTGAGCCACAAAGTAAAATTGAAGTAGCTGTCAGCATTCTGGGTTTGGTACAAGAATTACTTAGTTTCCCTGCAGGTAGAACTTTGCAGGGGATCACAATTTCTCTGTCCATTTATTGCTTACAAATGTATTTTGACCATCTGTTTCCTAGGAACCATCTTTTATTAGAAAGGGGAGGTGAGATTCACTCTGTGCCTGTTTGTAACATCTAATTTGTTCCTTCATCTAACAGTGTTTATTCAATTGGGCCTAAGATATGGTTGAGTGGCAAGCATCTAGAGTTAGGTGGCTTATTTTCATCTGATACAGACTTGGATGATGTCATTTGACAAAGGTGATGTTTCATCATTGATTAGTTTATTCATCAGAAGAGTTAAAATTAGGGTGGAGGGAAAATTCAAAATTATCCAAACCGGCCTGTTCCTGTTTAAAAGTTGAGCTTGACTTTCTAGTTTTACTAAATGTATTATCTCGATATTTTGAGGTGCCATATTCTCTCTGTAGTTTCTTTGGTGGTGGAGTCAGAAGGAGAGTCTGGGAATTCTTTTGGATAGTGGCATGCTGGTGGCTTCAAGGGGCTTGGAGTCAGGAGCCTTGGGGTGAAGTCTGCAACTGCTTGCCTGACCCTGGGTGCATCTCACAGAGGTTTTGCTTCATCTTATGAAATTGCCAGCAGATAATGTTCTGCTTAAAGGGGAACACTCCCATCCTGTTGGTGGCAATGCAAAGTGGTGCAGCCAGTCTAGGAAACAGTGTGGGGGTTCCTCAAAAAGTTAAACATTGAACAACCCCATGATCCAGCAATTGCTCTCCTAGGTATTTACCCAAAGGATACAAAAATGCAGATTCAAAGGGGGTACATGCACCATGATGTTTATAGCAGCAATGTCCACAGTAGCCAAACTATGGAGAGAATCCCAAAGTCTATGCACTGATGAATGGATAAAGCAGAAGTGGGATACATATATATAATGGAATATGACCCAGCTTCAAAAAGAATGAAATCTTACCCTTTTCAAGGATGTGGATGGACCTAGAGTGTATTAAGCTAAGCAAAATATTTGAGGAAAGAGAAATATACTATGCTCTCACGCTTGTGGAATTTCAGAAAGAAAACAGATGAACAGAGTGGAGGGGTGATGAGAGAGGCAAACAAGGAAATAGACTCAAACTTGGAGAACAAACTGAGTGTTGCTGCAGGACAGGGGCATGGGGGGAAGAGTTAAATGGGTGAGGGGTATTAAGGAGGGCACTTGTGATGAGCACCGAGTTCTGTATGCAGGTGAGGAATCACTAAATCCTACCCCTGAAGCGAATATTCCATGGCATGTGAACTAACTGGAATTTAAGTAAAAGAAGAAAGGAAAAAGTGTTCTGCTTCATGAAGAGTGAGGTAAAATTGTAGTGATTTGGGCTGTACTATTCTATAGATGAGAGATGTGAAACACCCTGTTGTAGGATACACTAGTTTCTTATCACATAAGGAGTCCTCAGAAAGCTGCAATGAAAGATTCAGGTCTCAGAGCATGTTCATGTTCCACTGATATGTTACAGTTTGCACAGGTAGGAAAGAAGGTGGAGAGAGAGGCAACAGAAGGGGAAAGCAGGTGTGAACCTTTCATTTGTTAGCATTATAGCTTTCTCATGAAAGCTTTATGTCAGTGTGATTTTGGAAGCAGAGGGGGAATCCGGGAGCTTTGCAGGAGACAGGGGGGAGTTCCAGGTCTGGGTAAAGCTGACAGGGGTCCCAGAGGAGAGCTGAATGCATTCTGCAGCAGGGTGTGTTCAGGGTGGGCTCCAGGGGTGGCTGTGGGTCTCCTGGGTGAGAGTTGTGACAGGTGAGGGCTGTGTGCAAGTTCCTGGCTGAGGACAAGTGAGGCACTGGCTGAGAGCTGGCAGAGAACCTTCTTCCGGGCCGCCATCCTCACCCAACACACAGCCTCATCTTCTGTTCCTGTCACTCCAATTCAGACTTCTCCGAAGTAGAGTGAGAACACATCAAGAGCATTCTTAACAGAAGGGAAAGCATGTGCAAAGGCTCTGGGGCAGGAGAATTTCAGGTATGTCCAGGAGCAGCAAGAAGGCCCTGTGGCCACAGGAGACACCTTAGGACATGACCTCAGAGAGGTGACAGAAAAAACCATTCCAGGGCTATAACCCCATGAGACCCTGTTTCACTGGGCCATCCTGGCTGCAGTGTTGAGAACAGATGACAGAGGGTTGAAGATGGCAAGGGAGGTCAATGACGAATCTTTTCCAGGATCTCAGGCACTGTGGACCAGACAGGTGCCCTTGGATGGAGTGGTTAGACCTATTCTGGGTCCATTTTGAAGATGGAGCTCGCAGGATTTGCTGATGGGTTAGCTATTAGGAGCTGGAGAACGGAGGAATTGGGGTAAATCCCATCTGTTGTGGGTTTTCCTGATCGAGGGGAAGGAGAGGTTTTCTCAAGGGGTAGGAGGTAGTCCGTGTTCCGCATGCTGAGGAAAGTGCCTTTCCCGGTGGATCTGCTGAGGTTTGTGTCTGGGAGTACCTTTCACATCTCCTCCCTCAGCAATGCTCACGTACAAGTATCCCCCACTTTTTAAACGTTCACAGTAAGACACTGGGCTTTCTTGAAAGAACTATGTTATTACCCAGCTTCAGTAAGAGGAAGAGACCTGAAGAGGATTTCCCTCTTATGAAAAAAGGTGAACAGTGAGAATAGCGTTCAGCATCTGTTTTGGGGAGAAGCACGACAGAGGCGGCGTGCACCCCAACCAGGTCCTTCCGCTGTGATCCGCTCTCCGCATCCAGCCACCAGCATTTTGAATGGTGTCTGTGAGCCTCTGCTTCTGCTTTATCTTCATTTATGCTGGGCCTCCGTTAGAAACTTGTGTCCTGAGGCCTAAGAAAAGCCAAAGAGAGGAATTTTGGAGTCTGAGCACACTGTCTAATTGTTCCGTGTAAATTAATGGTCATTCCTTCTTGACACCATTTCTGCTGTGCAAGGTTTCTCAGAAGCCCTGTACTTTCAAAGAGCAGGGAAACCTATACCCCATGCTGCAGGGTTAGTTTTAGTCTCCATGCTGGACAGAACATTTCATGACTGTCGGATTTTCTCACTCAAACATTGAGACTTTGACCACCTTCACCCGTTTCTAGCACCCCATCTCCGAATCTGGCACCTACCAATCTGCTCTCAGTATCTATGCGTTCAGTATTTGTTTATTCCTCGTGGAATGTACATGAGAGCATCTGGTATTGGTCTTTCTGTGTCTGAGTTACTTGGCATAAGGACCCCAAGGTTTGTGTTTCCATGTCTGGTTCTTGTGAATAATGCTGCACTGAATGTGCGAGTGCATCTGTCTTTTTGAGGCAGTATTTTTGTGTTCTCCAAATCAATACTCTGTAGAGCCATTACTGGGTCATGTGGTAGTTGTATTTATTTCTTCAGGAACCTCCATACCTTTTGTCACAATGGCTGCACCAATTTCCATTCCCACCAACACTGCACAGTGTCTCCTTGTCTGCACACCCTTGACCCCACCTGGTGTCTGTCTCTGGGAAAATTGCTGTTCCAACAATTGTGAGGGGATAGCCGATTGTGGGTTTGATGATGTTTCCCTGTCGATATTAAGTGATGTCGAATAACTTTCTCTGTCTGTTGGCACCTGTGTGCCATCTTTGGAAAGTATCTATTCACATATTCTCCCATTTTTTAATACAGATTTTTTTTTTGTTTTGATTTGTACGAGTGTTGTGTGTATTTTGGATATTAGCCTCTTCTCACACATATGATTCGCAGATATTTTTTCTTATTGGGTCAGTGGCCTTTTAAGTTTTTGCTGGTTTCTTTTGCCAAGTGGAAGATTTCAGTTTGAAGTTGTTCCACTTGTTTATTTTTGCTTTTGTTTCTTTGCGTTTGGTGTCAGATCTGAAGACTCTTTGCCAAAACCTATGTCGAGAGACTTAGTACCTGGGTCTTCTTGGAGGTTTATGGATTCAGGTCTTATGTTCAAATCATTCATCCATTAAAAATTTTGGTGGTGTAAGAAATTGACCCAGTTATATTCTTCTGCCTTTAGTGTCCAGTTTGCCTGTTACCGCTCACTGTAGACACAGTCCTTCCGTCATGGCATATCTTCTGCTGCTGTGTCATAAGTTAGGATCATCTACGTGTGGGTAAGTTTCTGAGCTTTCTGTTCTGTTCCACTGACCTGGTGTCTGTGTTTATGCCAGTACCATCCTGTTTTGATGACAACAGCTTTGTAATCTAGCTTGAAATCCAGGAGTGTGTTGACTGCACCTTTCTTTCTTCAGGTTGCTTTGCGTTTTTGGGGCCTTTTGTGATTCCATACAAGTTTGAGGACTGTTATCTATTTCCTTGAATAATGCCACTGGAATTCAGATAGGGATTTCATCACATCTGTCGATTGCTTTGGGTACGATGGACATGTTCACATAATTAACTCTTCCAGTTAAGGAGCATGGCGTATGCTTCCATTTGTTTGTGTTGCCTTCCAAATCTTTGAACCACACATTCTGCCCTCCTCGACACACCTGTTTTTCATTTCTTTTCTGCCATGTGTTGAGTGTACTATGTCTTTCGCATTTTTGGTTACTTTTATTCCTAGATTTTTTTTGATGCAATTGTAAATGGCATTGCTTTTTTAATTTCTCTTTGCGAAAGTGTGTCATCAGTATACAGAAATGCAAGAAGTTGGGTCATCTGGGTGGCCCCATAGGTGACGTGTCTGCCTTCAGCTCAGGTCATGATCCCAGAGTTCTGGGATTGAGCCCCGTGTAGGGCTCCCCGTTTATCGAGGGTCTGCTTCTCCCTCTTTCTGACATTACCCCTGCATGTGCTTTTTCTCTTCCTCTCAAATAAATAAATAAAATCTGAAAAAAAGTAAAGACAACAGGTCTCTGTATATTGACTTTATATCCTGCAGCTTTCTTGAATTTGTTTAAATTAACAGTTTTTTTTTTTTTTTGTGGAATCTTTCGGGATTTCATGTCATTTACAAATAGTGACAGTTTTCCTGTATGGATTTCATATCTTTCTCCTTTTTTAAAATGATGTTAGTCACCCTACAGTACTTCATTTGTTTTTGATGAAGTGTTCCATGATTCATTGCTTGCATATAACCCCTAGTGCTCATTATGACACGTGCCCTCCTTAATACCCATCACCAGGATTACCCATTCCCCTACCCTCCCTTTCTGCAACCTTCAGTTTGTTTCCCAGTGTCAATAGTCTCTCATGGTTCATCTCCCCCTCTCATTCCCCCCCCTTCACTTTTCCCTTCCTTCTTCTAATGTTACATGCTATTCCTTCCATTCCACATCGGAGTCAAACCTTATGATAATTGTCTTTCTCTGCTTGACTTAATTTCACTTAGCATAATCCCCTCCTGGTCCATCCACCTTGGTGCAAATGGTGGGTATTCATCCTTTCTGATGACTGAGTAATATTCCATTGTATAGATGAACCACATCTTCTTCGTCCATTCATTTGCTGAAGGACATCTTGGCTCCTTCCACAGTTTGGCTATTATGGACATTGTTGCTATGAACGTTGGGATACAGGTGTCCCTTCTTTTCATTACTCTGTGTCTATAGGGTAAATACCCAGTAGTGCAATTGGTGGGTCATAGGATAGCTCTGTGTTTAATGTCTTGAGGAACCCCCATATTGTTCAAAAGTGCCTATACCAGCTTGAATTCTCACGAGTAGTGTAAGAGGGCTCCCCTTTCTCCATATCCTCTCTGACTTTTTGTAATTTCCTGTCTTGTTAATTTGTTTTTCAAGATTTTATTTATTTATTCCACAGAGATAGAGATGGCCAGCGAGAGAGGGAACACAAGCAGGGGGAGTGGGAGAGGAAGAAGCAGGCTCATAGCGGAGGAGCCTGATGTGGGGCTCGATCCCGTAATGCCAGGATTACGCCCTTAGCCGAAGACAGACGCTTAACCTCTGTACTACCCAGGTGCCCCCTGTGTTGTTAATTTTAACCATTCTAACTGGTGTAAGGTGGTATCTCATTGTCGTTTTGATTTGTATTTGCCTGATGGCAAGTGATGTGGAGCATTTTTTCATGTGTCTCTTGGCCATTTGTATGTCTTCTTTGGAGAAGTATCCCTTTGTGTCTTCTGCCCATTTTTTGGGTGTCGAGTTTGAGGAGTTCTTTATAGATCTTGGATACTAGCCCTTTATCTGTAATATCATTTGCAGATATCTTCTTCGATTCCATAGGTTGACTTTTTGTTTTGTTGATCATTTGCTTTGCCCTGCAGAAGCTTTTTATCTTGGTGAAGTGCCAATAGTTCCTTTTTTGCTTTTATTTCCTTTGCCTTTAGAGACATGGCTTGCAAGAAGTTGTTGTGTCCAAGTTTGAAGAGTTATTTTGATTTTGATATGAGACAGGAATCCATTATCTTTCTTTCCTGATTGTATTCGAGTCCTCTGTCTTTCTTGGTGAGTCTAGCTAAGTTTGTCAGTTTTGTTTATCTTTCCAAAAAAGGCAGCTTTCATTTTCATTGTTTTTTTTTTTTGTCTTTTTAGTCTCCGTTGGATTTATTTATGCATTCCTTTTTGTTATTTCCTTATTTCTACTAATTTGGGGCTTTGTTTGTTGTTTTATTTTCTACTTCTTTACCACATAAATCAAGTTGTTTATTGGAGACCATTCTCATGGATTGATGAAGACTTGAGTTTCTATGAATGTCCCCCATAAAGCTACTTTTGCTGCATCCCTTATGTTTTTGTAAGTTGTCTTTTTCATCAGTGTCAAGGTACTTCTAAAATCTTTTTTGATTTCTTCTTTGACTGTTGGTTGTTCAGTAGCTTGTTGTTAAATCTCCATGTATTTTTTTAAGATTATTTAGGTATCTGACAGAGAGTGAGACAGTGAAAGAGGGAATGGAAGCAGGGGGGTGGGAGAGGGAGAAGCGGGCTTCCCGCTGAGCAAGGAGCCTGATTCCAGGCTAAATCCCAGGATCCTGGGATCAGGACCTGAGCTGAAGGCAGATCCTTAACAACTGATCCACCCAGGCCCCCCAATCTCCACCTATTTTTGACTGTCCCATTTTTTTCTTGAGACTGATTTCTAGTTTCATATCATTGTGGTTGGACAAGATTTGAAGCAGAAGGTGAAGAGAGCATTCAGATAAAGGTTTGTTTCCTGAAGGGTTTTCTGAGGGCAGAGCATGAGTTCCGTGGGATGGAGGAAGGTTTTGTGAGACGGGGGTGGGGTTAACCCTTGTTAGAATTACTGACTACTACCATGCAGGCTGTGTGCTACTGTTCACACCGTAGTCCTGATGGACTTGTACTTCATTAGAAATATTTTCTAGGAGGTGTAGGCATAGCCTTCTCTTAAAGAAAGGTGCCATGTGGGTTCGTGGCATGACCCCAGGTCACCAACCAGGATGTATGGTATTGTGGGTGATCAGAAACAGGCTTTCTGTGGGAAGTGACAGAAATAAGGTATGGTGAGCTCCATGACCATAGGTGAGGTCCCGAGTGACGCACTGGGTGTTGGGTTCTGTGGATCTGTCTCATCAGGTGCTGTGGAATTCAGGGACACCCTCCTGTCTGTGGATTTGTGTGGAGACAGGTAGACATCAGTGTCTGGCCAGGCATGAGGGTTGCACTGGCCCACCACCAGAGGTGCAGCGTGCAGGGGAGCCACTGCTTGGTTTCCACGAAAGCTGCCCAGCGTCTGTGACTGTGATTCCTAGCAGCCGCAAGGGGAGAGGAGGCCGGGGGTGGTGCACACTTCCTAGAGTTGTGGTCAGGTCTAGTCTGGAGCCCACTGAAGTCAGCCATACCTGGCCAGGAGGCACCCAGTCAGTGTAGCTTTGGGCACTGCTCCCATGGTACTTCGTGCCAGCTCCATGCTGCCACCTCCTGCTTTTCATCATCATCTTCAAGGTCATGTGACTCTGCTCTTGCCCCATGGCCTCCGGGGTATTGTCCGTCCTCCATCTGGCCCTCGTCCCTGGTGCCCTGTGCAGTCTGATGCCAGGGTAGCCTTCTCGAGACAAACATCTGGCCCTGATGGAACACTTCCATGGATCTCGTGTGATGCGAGGATGATGCCCTGCCCTGGAAGGGGGCTGCAGGTCCCCAATCAGGAGAGCCATGTCTCCCTTTTCAGCATGGCCTGCCCTCCCCTCAGTCTTCTTCAGGGAATCTCTCCCCACTTTCTGAGCGGACAGCTCCGAACTTAAAAATGAATATTATTTTACATATCTCTATGCCTTAGTTCATCCATGGCATGTCTTTCAGCCCCGTTAGTGGGGTTTTTTTTTTAGCAGTTCTGAAGGGCTGTCTGCTCATGGAGGGGATGACCTGGGTGGGACAGCTTTCCCTCTCATCTCCCTCAGCATGTCTCTGAGCCCTGAGGCCAGCTGTCCCACTGAGGATTGAGGGACCCGAGCCAGCCCATCCTGAACCCAGGCTGAGTCAGTTGTGTAGACTGATGTGTTTTGGAGCGGTGGGCAGCCGGCATGGGCCAGGGGCAGGCAGTGTCTCCTTCTCATTCCTTCCCTCCCTTCCTCCCAGAGGTAGCTCAGAGCAGCCTTCAACCCCTGCATCTCCAGATCCCTTGACTTATGCCTTCTGTGTTCAGCTGGTGACCTTGGAGTTTCGCATGGATTCTACCTCCCGTACCCTCTCCTGTAGCAGTTCCTGGATCAGGGGAGGGGTTGGACCCTTGTCTGTTTTTGATCTTCTTCCTGTCCCGCACCAAGCCCACCCACCGTTGCATCTTCCATGTATGTGCTTGGAAGCAAGCCCATCCACAGGCAACCTATTAGCCAAATGGATCCAGGCAATGAACATTGAAGTAGAGATCCAGGATCCATAATAAACCTGCTCTGAAACCTGTCCCAAAGTCTGTGACTCTCTCACACTGAAACAGAAACAATAATAGCTTTCTGGACTGTGAAGTGACATGTCTCTCTAATTCCAATCTTGAATGCATAGGTGCTGAACCTGGACAGAAAAGGACCATGGCTCCCGTGGGCTGGGATCCATAGTAAGAACTCAGTGAAATCTGAATTCGAGGCATAGAGTAAATAATTATTGTAGAGCGAATCCTCCCAAGTAGGGCTTATGCACAGTGCACAGGAAAAGCTTTTTTAAAGAGGTTCCTGAAAGAAAAATCTTTTTTAAAAATTTATTTTAATTCCAGTAGAGCTAACATACAGTGTTACATTCGTTTCAGGTGTACAATAGAGTGATTCAGTAATTCTATATATTACTCAGTGGTCATCAAGAAAAGTGTCCTCTTAATCCGCTTCATCTATTTCACTCATCCCTCTATCCACCTCCTCTCTGGTAACCATCCATTTGTTCTCTATTGTTAAGAGTTTGTATTTTCCCATGCCCATACTCAGGCAACCCTGTTTGGGTAGAGTTTCCGTGTCCCCTGCAAGGGTGAATGGGGGTGGGCATGCTCTGGGCCAGTATTTCCAGGCTTTTGTTCCCTGGCGGCTTTCTCTGGTGATCTGCTGTGCCTTTTCTGAGAGTCAGAGCAGCAGAGGCTGAATTGTCACAGAACAGAGGGAATGCGGCCCGTTCTCCACCCTTGTTCTGGCCACTTTAACTCCATTACTGTTGGTGCTGCTCAACCCTGTAGCATCCTGGGATGTGCACCCCACACCTGGTGTCCCTGGCCTCAATTCCGGGGCTAGTGCATCTCTGTCCTTTGTGTTTCTAATGCTGCCAGCCACCAGAAGACCTGATCTCTCTCTGGAAGCTCCTGGTCTCAGTCTGGATCCCCTGAGCACACCGGGATTCCAGAGTTCCATGAGAAGCCTGGTGGCTCTGGCACCTGGTTCAGGGTCTCAGTCTGCTGTTTCGCAGGTGCCTACCGCAAGTCCACCAGATCCCCTGTGCAGGTGGCCTGCCAGCCGCCAGCCGCCCCGTGGGCTCCTGGGTCTCCTGGTCTCAGTCTATGCCTGGTGAGCACACCGGGATTCCGGTGTTCCAGGAGAAGCCTGGTGGCGCACGCTCTGGGCTCACCGGTCTCAGTCCACTCTCTCCGGTGTGCCATCCATGAGTCCGCCCGCTCCCTGGTGCAGGTGGTTGCTGCTTCCGGGCGCCAGAACATGGCGGCTCCCCCCCTTCCGTTTATCTTCTGATATCTGTGCCCGGTTTCAAGGCTCCCCGCTTCATACCTCAATACTCAGCGCTGGAGATGTTCATTTGTAGAGATCCAGATGTATCTTCCTGCCTCTCAGGCTGATTCCGTGGTTGTTTAGGCTGGTCTGGTACCTATCCAGCTCAACTCAGGGGACCTGCTGAAAAAGGGGTCTCCTACTCCTCCGCCATCTTAACTCCTCTCTTGTACCTGAAATAGTATTTAAAAACACTCAGCTCAGCCTCTTCTACAAAGTGAGCCAATGCTTATAAACATGGCTAAAATATTCCCTTACCTACGATGACTTCCCAGCCATCGTAGTTTTTAAATGGTATGACTGTGACTTACATTAGTCAACATTTGCAGAGAAAGAACTTAGTGCATCCAGGGGGCACTTCATGTTGAAATTAGTTTGTGACAACGAGCTACTGTGTTTTCTTCTGCAGTCCAAGGGAATGGTGCCAGACATCTCTAAGGTGTCTAGCAGTTCTACAATTCCGATTTTAAGTGGTCTGTGTGCTTTAGAGATTTGGGCAAGAGAAGGGCAGGAGTCCAGAGACTGTGAACACTTCTGTTACCTGTGCTGACCATGGAGCAGGTAGCCTTCTGTGGGCATCATTTTGATTTCTTGGTACTCTTGTGAAGGTGCTTTTGTCTCAAATTCCTCTATTTAGGAGTAATTATAATGATGAAAGTAATTTTTATCTTATATCATCTGTGGACCCTGATCCTGGGCTCCCAGGGAAGCTATCCTTTAACATTTTACCCGGCTCAAAATGACTGGGCAAAACCTGAAAGCATGGGCCCTATTTCTGCCCCAAGCACATGTTGTACATCTGCTTCGAGAAGAAAACAATAACCAAAAATGCCAACATAAAGATAAGAAAAAATAAAGAACCTCTTTGGCTCCCATAAGATTAAAGTCATACTGACATGTACATACTGAAAATGCATAAAAACATTGCATTTCCTAAAGCCCAAGCCTTGGAGGGTCTGAGAGACTTGCCCAAAACCAGGCACACCCCAGCAGGGAGGGCTGGTGCAGAAAGGGAAGGGGCAGGACTCTGAGGGTGGTCTGCAGCTAGAGGGGTCCCTGGAAGGGGCCAGGTGTGTGGGGGGACCCCGGCCCATGACCCCACCCATGCCTGTGCTGGGTGTTGGGTCGAGCAGGCGCTTCTTGGGCCCCCTGCACTTTCAGGGTTCCAGGGGCTTGAGGGCGGGTTGCCCAGCATCCAAGGGGCTCAGGCACCACCCTCACCAACCATTCACCGCTTGGGGGTGGAGCTATGTCTCTGTGGGCAGTCCCAGACTTGCAGTGGGTTGCAGACTTGGGGCAAAGAAGGGGCACTGAGAGAGAGAGAGAGTTGCCCTGTGGAGATCCCTGCTGGTGAGTGAGCAGCGTGCACTGGGGTGGGGGTCCGGGGGTAGGGTGTGCCCCAGGTGGGAGGCAGGGTTCTGGAAGGGCATGTGGAGAGGGTTCCTTGTGGGGACTCAGGTGAGTTTTCTTTTTCCCTTTAAAGTCTCTTCTGCCCCATGTCCTCAACTGACTTTATTCCCCATACCCGTGAACTCCAGGACACCCACTCACCTGAGCTTTTGTGGGATGGGTTGCAGAATTTCAAGGTTTCCCCTATTCCCCTGGAAGAGTGCGGGTAAGGACTTCACACAATCCCCACCTTCAGTTCTCTGACACAGTGCAGGTGATGCATCTTGAGCAGTACCCTGAGTTCAGCAGGGTGTGCCCTGGTCCCCAGGCACAGGTGTGGCAGTAGCATGCCCCAGAGCCGTCCCCCAACTTCAGCATTATGCCCCGTGTGCCCCCGGGTTAGTGGTAATTGGCTATTAGAATCATGCAGGAAAATCCTCCAGGTGGGGGCCTGGAGGCGGGCATAAACCAGACCCCACTCTAGTTGCATTGGGAATAGACGAATTGAGGGTTTCTTTAGAAGAGTAAGTCTGCTTTCCAGAAAAGACAAGGTCATTGGTCTATTGAGAATGAAGATAATTACTGCTAAACAACAAGTATGTGTTGCCCCTTCGCCCAGAAACCGAAGCAGGTGTGCAGGCTTTAGGTCAGAGGTGCCTTCTTCTCCCCAGCTGACGGCACTTCTCTGCTCTGGCTCCAAGACACACGAGGTTTTGAACGTCAGCATCGGAGTCAGCGAGGCAGCTTGTCACAGGACACCAGTGCTCAGAGAAAGCACAGGTATGTTTGGCAAAATGTCCTATCTATGTCAGGGCTGGAGGTAAAACCTCTCTTTATCCCAAAACCTCCTGGGCTTTTCTCTTTTCTCTAGTTCAGCCACAAAGTAAAATTGAAGTAGCTGTCAGCATTCTGGGTTTGGTACAAGAATTACTTAGTTTCCCTGCAGGTAGAACTTTGCAGGGGATCACAATTTCTCTGTCCATTTATTGCTTACAAATGTATTTTGCCCATCTGTTTCCTAGCAACCCTCTTTTATTAGAAAGGGAAGGTGAGATTCACTCTGTGCCTGTTTGTAACATCTAATTTGTTCCTTCATCTAACAGTGTTTATTCAATTGGGCCTAAGATATGGTTGAGTGACCAGCATCTAGAGTTAGGTGGCTTATTTTCATCTGATACAGACTTGGATGATGTCATTTGGCAAAGGTGATGTTTCATCATTGATTAGTTTATTCATCAGAAGCGTTAAAATTAGGGTGGAGGGAAAATTAAAAATTATCCAAAGCGGCCTGTTCCTGTTTAAAAGTTGAGCTTGACTTTCTAGTTTTACTAAATGTATTATCTCGATATTTTGAGGTGCCATATTCTCTCTGTAGTTTCTTTGGTGGTGGAGTCAGAAGGAGAGTCTGGGAATTCTTTTGGATAGTGGCATGCTGGTGGCTTCAAGGGGCTTGGCGTCAGGAGCCTTGGGGTGAAGTCTGCAACTGCTTGCCTGACCCTGGGTGCATCTCACAGAGGTTTTGTTTCCTCTTATGAAATTGCCGGCAGATAATGTTCTGCTTAAAGGGGAACCCTCCCATCCTGTTGGTGGCAATGCAAAGTGGTGCAGCCAGTCTGGGAAACAGTGTGGGGGGTTCTTCAAAAAGTTAAACATTGAACAACCCCATGATCCAGCAATTGCTCTCCTAGGTATTTACCCAAAGGATACAAAAATGCAGATTCAAAGGGGGTACATGCACCATGATGTTTATAGCAGCAATGTCCACAGTAGCCAAACTATGGAGAGAATCCCAAAGTCCATGCACTGATGAATGGATAAAGCAGATGTGGGATACATATATATAATGGAATATGACCCAGCTTCAAAAAGAATGAAATCTTACCATTTGCAAGGATGCGGATGGACCTAGAGTGTATTGAGCTAAGCAAAATCATTGAGGAAAGAGAAATATCCTATGCTCTCATGCTTGTGGAATTTCAGAAAGAAAACAGATGAACAGAGTGGAGGGGTGATGAGAGAGGCAAACAAGGAAATAGACTCAAACTTGGAGAAGAAACTGAGTGTTGCTGCAGGACAGGGGCGTGGGGGGAAGAGTTAAATGGGTGAGGGGTATTAAGGAGGGCACTTGTGATGAGCACCGGGTACTGTATGCAGGTGAGGAATCACTAAATCCTACCCCTGAAGCGAATATTCTATGGCATGTGAATTAACTGGAATTTAAGTAAAAGAAGAAAGGAAAAAGTGTTCTGCTTCATGAAGAGTGAGGTAAAATTGTAGTGATTTGGGCTGTACTATTCTATAGATGAGAGATGTGAAACACCCTGTTGTAGGATACACTAGTTTCTTATCACATAAGGAGTCCTCAGAAAGCTGCAATGAAAGATTCAGGTCTCAGAGCATGTTCATGTTCCACTGATATGTTACAGTTTGCACAGGTAGGATGGAGGTGGAGAGAGAGGCAACAGAATGGGAAAGCAGGTGCGAAACTTTCAATACTTAGCATTATAGCTTTCTCATGAAAGCCTTGCGATTTTGGAAGCAGAGGGGGAATCCGGGAGCTTTGCAGGAGACAGGGGAGTTCCAGGACTGGGTAAAGCTGACAGGGGTCCCAGAGGAGAGCTGAATGCATTCTGCAGCAGGGTGTGGGAAGGGGTGGCTGTGGGTCTCCTGGGTGAGAGTTGTGACAGGTGAGGGCTGTGTGCAAGTTCCTGGCTGAGGGAAAGGGAGGCACAGGCGGCTAGCTGGCAGAGAACCTTCTTCTGGGCCACCAGCCTCACCCAACACACAGCCTCATCTTCTGTTCCTGTCACTCCAATTCAGACTTCTCCGAAGGTGAGTGAGAACACATCAAGAGCATTCTTAACAGAAGGGAAAGCATGTGCAAAGGCTTTGGGGCAGGAGAATTTCAGGTATGTCCAGGAGCAGCAAGAAGGCCCTGTGGCCACAGGAGACACCTTAGGACATGACCTCAGAGAGGTGACAGAAAAAACCATTCCAGGGCTATAACCCCATGAGACCCTGTTTCACTGGGCCATCCTGGCTACAGTGTTGAGAACAGATGACAGAGGGTTGAAGATGGCAAGGCAGGTCAATGACAAAGCTTTTACAGGAACTCAGGCACTGTGGACCAGACAGGTGGCCTTGGATGGAGTGGTTAGACCTATTCTGGGTCCATTTTGAAGATGGAGCTCACAGGATTTGCTGATGGGTTAGCTATTAGGAGCAGGAGAACGGAGGAGTTGGGGTAACTCCCAGCTGTTGTGGGTTGTCCTGATCGAGGGGAAGGAGAGGGTTTCTGGGGGTAGGAAATAGTCCGCGTTCTGCATGCTGAGGAATGTGCCTTTCCTGGTGGATCTGCTGAGGTTTGTGTCTGGGAGAACCTTTCACATCTCCTCCCTCAGCAATGCTCAAGTACAAGTATTCCCCACTTTTTAAACGTTCACAGTAAGACATTGGGCTTTCTTGAAAGAACTACGTTATTACCCAGCTTCAGTAAGAGGAAGAGACCTGAAGAGGATTTCCCTCTTATGAAAAAAGGTGAACAGTGAGAATCGCGGTCAGCATCTGTTTTGGGGAGAAGCATGACAGAGGCGGCGTGCACCCCAACCAGCTCCTTCCGCTGGGAACCGCTCTCTGCATCCAGCCACCAGCACTTTGAATTGTGTCTGTGAGCCTCTGCTGTGCTTTATCTTCATTTATGCTGGGCCTCCATCAGAAACTTGTTTCCTGAGGCCTAAGAAAAGCCAAAGAGAAGAATTTTGGAGTCTGAGGACACTATCTAATTGTGCCGTGTAAATTAATGGCCATTCCTTCTTGACACCATTTCTGCTGTGCAACGTTTCTCAGAAGCCCTGTACTTTCAAAGAGCAGGGAAACCTATACCCCATGTTGCGGGGTTAGTTTTAGTCTCCATGCTGGACAGAACATTTCATGACTGTCGGATTTTCTCACTCAAACATTGAGACTTTGACCACCTTCACCCTTTTCTAGCACCCCATCTCCGAATCTGGCACCTACCAATCTGCTCTCAGTATCTATGCGTTCAGTATTTGTTTATTCCACATTGAATGTACATGAGAGCATCTGGTATTGGTCTTTCTGTGTCTGAGTTACTTGGCATAAGGCCCCCAAGGTTTGTGTTTCCATGTCTGGTTCTTGTGAATAATGCTGCAGTGAACGTGGGAGTGCATCTGTCTTTTTGAGGCAGTATTTTTGTGTTCTCCAAATCAATACTCAGTAGAGCCATTACTTGTCCATGTGGTAGTTGCATTTATTTTTTCAGGAACCTCCATACCGTTTGTCACAGTGGCTGCACCAATTTCCATTCCCACCAACAGTGCACAGAGTCTCCTCATCTGCACACCCTTGACCCCACCTGGTGTCTGTCTCTGGGACAATTGCTGTTCCAACAGTTGTGAGGGGATAGCCGATTGTGGGTTTGATGATGTTTCCCTGACCATATTAAGTGATGTCGAACAACTTTCTCTGTCTGTTGGCACATGTGTGCCATCTTTGGAAAGTATCTATTCACATATTCCCCCCATTTTTTATACATTCTTTTTTGTTTTGATTTGTATGAGTGTTGTGTGTATTTTGGATATTAGCCTCTTCTCACACATATGATTCGCAGATATTTTTTTTCTTATTGGGTCAGTGGCCTTTTTAGTTTTTGCTGGTTTCTTTTGCCGTGTGGAAGATTTCAGTTTGAAGTTGTTCCACTTGTTTATTTTTGCTTTTGTTGCCTTTGCATTTGGTGTCCGATCTGAAGACTCTTTGCCAAAACTAATGTCGAGAGACTTAGTACCTGTGTCTTCTTGGAGGTTTATGGATTCAGGTCTTATGTTCAAATCGTTCATCCATTAAAAATTTTGTGTGTGGTGTAAGAAAGTGACCCAGTTATATTCTTCTGCATTTAGTGTCCAATTTGCCTGTTACCGCTCACTGAAGAGACAGTCCTTCCCTCATGGTGTATCTTCTGCTGCTGTGTCGTAAGTTAGGATCATCTACGTGTGGGTAAGTTTGTGAGCTTTCTGTTCTGTTCCACTGACCTGGTGTCTGTGTTTATGCCAGTTCCATCCTGTTTTGAAGACAACAGCTTTGTAATCTAGCTTGAAATCCAGGAGTGTGTTGACTGCACCTTTCTTTCTCCATGTTACTTTGGGTATTTGGGGTCTTTTGTGATTCCATACAAGTTTGAGGACTGTTATCTATTTCCTCGAATAGTGCCGCTAGAATTCAGATAGGGATTTCATCACATCTGTCGATTGCTTTGGGTACGATGAACATGTTCACATAATTAAGTCTTCCAGTTAAGGAGCATGGCGTAAGTTTCCATTTGTTTGTGTTGCCTTCCAAATCTTTGACCCATACATCCTGCGCCCCTTGACACACGTGTTTTTCATTTCCTTTCTGCCATGTGTTGAGTGTACTGTCTTTCTCATTTTTGGTTACTTTTATTCCTAGATTTTTTTTGATGCAATTGTAAATGGCATTGCTTTTTAAATTTCTCTTTGCGAAAGTGTGTCATCAGTATACAGAAATGCAAGAAGTTGGGTCATCTGGGTGGCCCCATAGGTGAAGCGTCTGCCTTCAGCTCAGGTCATGAACCCAGAGATCTGGGATCGAGCCCCCTGTTGGGCTCCCCGCTTATCGAGGGTCTGCTTCTCCCTCTTTCTGTCACTCCCCCTGCTCGTACTTTTTCTCTTCCTATCAAATAAATAAATAAAATCTGAAAAAAAAGACAACAGGTCTCTGTATATTGACTTTATATCCTGCAGCTTTCTTGAATTTGTTTATTCTAACAGATTTTTTTTGTGTGTGTGGAATCTTTCGGGATTTCATGTCCTTTGCAAATATTGATAGTATTCCTGTAAGGATTTCATATCTTTCTCTTTTTTTAAAATGATGTTAGTCACCCTACAGTACTTCATTTGTTTTTGATGTAGTGTTCCATGATTCATTGTTTGCATATAACACCTAGTGCTCATTATGACATGTGCCCTCCTTTTTTTTTTAAAGAATTTACTTATTTATTCGACAGATATAGAGACAGCCAGCGAGAGAGGGAACACAAGCAGGGGGAGTGGGAGAGGAAGAAGCAGGCTCATGACGGAGGAGCCTGTTGTGGGGCTCGATCCCATAACGCCGGGATCACGCCCTGAGCCGAAGGCAGACGCTTAACCGCTGTGCCACCCAGGCGCCCCAACACGTGCCCTCCTTAATACCCATCACCAGGATTACCCATTCCCCTTCCTCTCCCTTTCTGCAACCTTCAGTTTGTTTCCCAGTGTTAGTAGTCTCTCATGGTTCATCTCCCCCTCTCATTCCCCCCTTCACTTTTCCCTTCCTTCTCCTAATGTCCTCCATGCTATTCCTTCCATTTCACATAGGAGTCAAACCATATGATAATTGTCTTACTCTGCTTGACTTAATTTCACTTATCATAATCCCCTCCTGATCCATCCACGTTGGTGCAAATGGTGGGTATTCATCCTTTCTGATGACTGAGTAATAGTCCATTGTATAGATGAACCACATCTTCTTTGTCCATTCATCTGCTGAAGGACATCTTGGCTCCTTCCACAGGTTGGATATTATGGACACTGCTGCTATGAACATTGGGATACAGGTGCCCCTTCTTTTCATTACTCTGTGTCTATGGGGTAAATACCCAGTAGTGCAATTGGTGGGTCGTAGGATAGCTCTGTGTTTAACGTATTGAGGAACCTCCATATTGGTTTCAAAAGTGGCTGTACCAGCTTGAATTCTCACGAGTAGTGTAAGAGGGCTCCCCTTTCTTCACATCCTCTCTGACTTTTTTTTTTATTTCTGTCTATTAATTTTTTTTCAAGATTTTATTGATTTATTCTACAGAGATAGAGACAGCCAGCGAGAGAGGGAACACAAGCAGGGGGAGTGGGAGAGGAAGAAGCAGGCTCATGAGGGAGGAGCCTGATGTGGGGCTAGATCCCATAAGGCCAGGATCACGCCCTGAGCCGAAGGCAGACGCTTAACCAATGTGACACCCAGGTGCCCCCTGCCTTGTTAATTTTAACCATTCTAACTGGTGTAAGGTGGTATCTCATTGTAGTTTTGATTTGTATTTGCCTGATGGCAATTGATGTGGAGCATTTTTTCATGTGTCGGCCATTTGTATGTCTTCTCTGAAGAAGTATCTCTTTGTGTCTTCTGCCCATTTTTTGGGTGTCGAGTTTGAGGAGTTCTTTATAGATCTTGGATACCAGCCCTTTATCTGTAAAATCATTTGCAGATATCTTCTTCAATTCCATAGGTTGCCTTTTTGTTTTTTGATCATTTGCTTTGCCAAGCAGAAGCTTTTTATCCTGATGAAGTGCCCATAGTTCATTTTTGCTTTTATTTCTTTGCCTTTAGAGACGTGGCTTGCAAGAAGTTGTTGTGTTCAAAGTTGAAGAGTTCTTTTGATTTTGATATGAGACAGGAATCCATTATCTTTCTTTCCTGATTGTATTTGAGTCCTCTGTCTTTCTTGGTGAGTCTAGCTAAGTTTGTCAGTTTTGTTTATCGTTCCAAAAAAGGCCGAACTCATTTTCATTGTTTTTTTTTTTTTTGTCTTTTTAGTATCCATTGGATTTATTTATGCATTCCTTTTTGTTATTTCCTTATTTCTACTAATTTGGGGTTTTGTTTGTTGTTTTATTTTCTACTTCTTTACCACATAAATCAGGTTGTTTATTGGAGAGCATTCTCATGGATTGATGAAGACTTGAATTTCTATGAATGTCCCCCATAAAGTTACTTTTGCTGCATCCCATACGTTTTTGTAGGTTGTCTTTTTATCAGTGTCAAAGTACTTCTAAAAAAATTTTGATTTCTTCTTTGACTGTTGGTTGTTCAGTAGCTTGTTGTTAAATCTCCACATATTTTTTTAAGATTATTTAGGTATCTGACAGAGAGTGAGACAGCAAGAGAGGGAACGCAAGCTGGGTGGTGGGAGAGGGAGAAGCAGGCTTCTGAATGAGCAACGAGCCTGATTTGGAGCTAGATCCCAGAATCCTGGGATCAAGACCCGAGCTGAAAGGAGATCCTTAATGACTGAGCCACCCAGGCCTCAAAAATCTCCACCTATTTTTGACTGTCCCATTTTTTTCTTGAGACTGATTTCTAGTTTCATATCATTGTGGATGGACAAGATTTGAAGCAGAAGGTGAAGAGAGCATTCAGATAAAGGTTTGTTTCCTGGAGGGTTTTCTGAGGGCAGACCATGAGTTCAGTGGGGACGGAGGAAGGTTTTGTGAGACGGGGGTGGGGTTAACCCTTGTTAGAATTACTGACTACTACCATGCAGGCTGTGTGCTACTGTTCACACCGTAGTCCTGATGGACGTGTACTTCATTAGAAATATTTTCTAGGAGGTGTAGGCATAGCCTTCACTTAAAGAAAGATGGCATGTGGGTTCATGGCATGACCCCAGGTCACCAACCAGGATGTATGGTATTGTGGGGTATCAGAACCAGGCTTTCTGTAGGAAGTGACAGAAATAAGGTATGGTGAGCTCCATGACCATAGGTGAGGTCCCGAGTGACGCACTGGGTGTTGGGTTCTGTGGATCTGTCTCATCATGTTCTGTGGAATTCAGGGACACCCTCCTCTCTGTGGATTTGTGTGGAGACAGGTAGACATCAGTGTCTGGCCAGGCACGAGGGTCGCACTGGCCCACCACCAGAGGTGCAGCGTGCGGGGGAGCCACTGCTTGGTTTCCACGAAAGCTGACCAGGGTCTGTGACTGTGATTCCTAGCAGCCGCAAGGGGAGAGGAGGCCGGGGGTGGTGCACACTTCCTAGACTTGTGGTCAGGACTAGTCTGGATCCCACTGAAGTCAGCCACACCGGGCACAGAAGGTACCCAGTCAGTGTAGCTGTGGGCACTGCTCCCATGGTACTTTTGGGCCGGCTCAATGCTGCCACCTCCTGCTTTTCATCATCATCTTCAAAGTCATGTGCCTCTGCTCTTGCCCCATGGCCTCCGGGGTATTGTCCGTCCTCCATCTGGCCCTTGTCCCTGGTGCCCTGTGCAGTCCGATGCCAGGGTAGCCTTCTCGAGACAAACATCTGGCCCTGATGGAACACTTCCATGGATCTCGGGTGATGCGAGGATGATGCCCTGCCCTGGAAGGGGGCTGCAGGTCCCCAATCAGGACAGCCATGTCTCCCTTTTCAGCATGGCCTGCCCTCCCCTCAGTCTTCTTCAGGGAAGCTCTCCCCACTTCCTGAGATGACAGCTCTGAACTTAAAAATGAATGTTATTTTACATATCTCTATGCCTTAGTTCATCCATGGCATGTCTTTCAACCCCGTTAGTGGGGTTTTTTTAGCAGTTCTGAAGGGCTGTCTGCTCAAGGAGGGGACGACCTGGGTGGGGCAGCTTTCCCTCTCATCTCCCTCAGCATGTCTCTGAGCCCTGAGGCCAGCTGTCCCACTGAAGATTGAGGGACTAGAGCCAGCCCATCCTGAGCACAGGCTGTGTCAGCTCATAGACTGATGCGTGTCGGAGCGGTGGGCAGCTGGCATGGGTCAGGGGCAGGCAGTGTCTCCTTCTCATTCCTTCCCTCCCTTCCTCCCAGAGGTAGATCAGAGCAGCCTTCAACCCCTGCATCTCCAGATCCCTTGACCTGTGCCTCCTGTGTTCAGCTGGTGACCTTGGAGTTTCGCATGGATTCTACCTCCCGTACCCTCTCCCATAGCAGTTCCTGGATCAGGGGAGGGTCGGACCCTTGTCTGTTTTTGGTCTTCTTCCTTTCCCACACCAAGCCCACCCACCTTTGCATCTTCCATGTATGTGCTTGGAAGCAAGCCCATCCACAGGGAACCTATTAGCCAAATGGATCCAGGCAATGAACATTGAAGTAGAGATCCAGGATCCATAATAAACCTGCTCTGAAACCTGTCCCAAAGTCTGTGACTCTCTCACACTGAAACAGAAACAATAATAGCTTTCTGGACTGTGAAGTGATATGTCTTTCTACTTCCAATCTTGAATGTAAGGTGCTGAGCCTGGACTGAAAAGGACCATGGCTCGCGTGGGCTGGGATCCACGGGAAGAACTCAGTGAAATCTGAATTTGAGGCATGGAGTGAATAATTATTGTAGAGTGAATCCTCCCAAGTAGGGCTTATGCACATTGCACAGGAAAAGCTTTTTCAAAGAGCTTCCTGAAAGAAAAATCTTTTTTTAAAATTTATTTTAATTCCACTAGAGCTAACATACAATGTTACATTAGTTTCAGGTATACAATAGAGTGATTCAGTAATTCTACATATTACTCAGTGGTCATCAAGAAAAGTGTCCTCTTAATCCCCTTCATCTATTTCACTCATCCCTCTATCCACCTCCTCTCTGGTAACCTTCCGTTTGTTCTCTATTGTTAAGAGTTTGTATTTTGGTGTGTCTCCTTTTTCTCTTTTAGTTATTTATTTTTGTTTGTTTCTTAAATTCCCCATTAGAGTGACATCGTATGGGATTTGTCTTTCTCTGACTGACTGATTTTAGTTAGGATAATACTCTCTAGCTCCATCCATGTGTCTGCAAATGGCAAGGTTTCATTCTTTTTCAAGCCGAGTAATACTCCATTGTGTGTGTGTGTGTGTGTGTGTGTGTGTGTGTGTGTGTGAATACACACATCTATCATCTCATTTGTCAATTTTTCTACAGACACTTGGGTTGCTTCCATATTGTGATATTGTAAATAATGGTGCAAGAAACATAGGGGTGCACGTATCCTTTTACGTTTCTGTTTTCCTATTCTTTGAGTAAATATGAGTAGTGTGAATGTTGGATCATAGGGTAGTTCTATATATAATTTTTTGAGGAACCTTCATACTGTTTTCCACGGTGGCCACCACAGTTTGCATTCCCACCCACAGTTCAGGAGGATTCCCCTTTATCCACATCCTCCCAACAGCTGCTCTTTGTTGTGCTTTTGATGTTAGCCATTCTGACAGGTTTGAGGTATTACCTCATTGTCCTTTGGATTTACATTTTCCTGATGATGGGTGATGTTGAACATCTTTTCACGGGACTGTTGGCCATTTGTATTTCTTCTTTGGAGAAATTGTCTGTCCATGTCTTCTGCCTATTTTTTAACTGGATTATTTGTTTTTTGGGGGTTGAGTAGTATCAGTTGTATATGTTTTGGACACTATCCCTTTATTGCATATGATCTTTGCAAATATCTTCTCCCTTTGAGTAGGTTGTCTTATTATTTTTACGTTTTCATTGTTCTTCTGCCGTGTGGAAACTTTTTATTTTGCTGTATTCCCAATAGTTTATTTTTGCTTTCATTTCCTTTGCCTCAGGAGACAGTCTAGAAAAACGTTGGTATGGTCCATGTCAAGAAGTTACTGTCTTCCCTCCTGTAGGATTTTTATGGATTCAGGTCTCATATTGAGGTCTTAAAACTGTTTTGTGTTTGTCTTTATTGTGTAAGAAAGCAGTCTAATTTCATTCTTTTGTGCGTAGCTGTCTAGTTTTCCCAACACCATTTGTTGTAGAGACTGTCCTTTTCCCTTTTGATATCGTTGCTTGCTTTGTGGAAGATTCATGGACCACATAATTGTGGGTTTCTGTCTGAACTTGTATCCTGTTCCTTTGGTCGCTGTGTCTATTTTTGTGCCGTACTGTCTTGTTAGGATGACTGCAGCTTTGTAGTATAACCTGAAATCTGAAATTGTGAGTCCTCCACCTTTGTTTTTCTTTTCCACATTGCACTGGCTGTTCGGAATCTTTAGTGGTTCCATACAAATGTTTAGGATTGTTTATTCGAGGTCTTTTGTTCTTTAATTTAAATTCAATTAGCCAACTTACAGTACATCATTCGTTTCAGATGTAGTCTTCAATAAATTTTCAGTCTTGTGTATCACCCAGTGCTCATTGTATCGTGTGACCTCCTTAATGCTACTCACCCAGTTACCCCCCCCCCAACTTCTCCTCCAACAATCATCAGTTTCTTGCGATAGTTAAGAGTCCATCATGGGTTTTCTCCCTCTCTGATGACTTCCCATTCTATTTTCCCTTCCTTCCCCTATGGTCTTCTTCCTTGTTTCTGATATTCCACATAGGAGTGAAAGCATATGATCATTGTCTTTCTTTCATTGACTTATTCCACTCAGCATAATACCCTCCAGCTCCACCCAGGTCGGTGTGATGGTAAGTATTCATCCTATCTGATGGCTGAGTAATATCCCATTATATATATGATCCACATCTTCTTTATCCATTCATCTATCCATGGTCATCTGCACTCTTTCCGCAGCTTGTCTATTATGGATATTGTTGCTATGAACACTGGTGTGCATGTGTCCTGTCTTCACTACCTCTGTCTCTGGGGGTAAATACCCAGTAGTGCAATTGCTGGGACATAGGGTAGCTTTATTTATACCTTCTTGAGGAAATTCTGTACCATTTTCAAGAGTGGCTGTACCGGACTGCATTCGTACAGGGGTGTAAGAGGGTTCCCGTTTCTCCATATCCTCTCGAACATATATAGTTTCATGTCTTCTTATTTTTAGATATTCGGCCTCGTGTGATATGGCATCTATAGGGGTTTACATTTGTATTTCCCTGAAGCCAAGTGATATGAAGCATTTATGCATGTATCTTTTGATCACCAGTACGTCGTTATCAGTGAAATGACTTCCCATTTTAATCTATCTCAAGACCTAAAGCTGGGGAAGGCACTGAAGCTGGATGATGCCATTGGTTGGAAGTGTGGAGAATTTCAAAAGATCTCCGTGGAGAGCAAGTTTAAAGGTCAGTGTGAAGCTACTAATTGGATCCGGGGAGATCTCTGAAAGTGGGGGTTGCCTGGGATGGGCTGAGGGCGGCCCTCCGATTTTCCTATGAATCCTTGCTGCAGCCCCAAATGGACAGTTTCCTGCTGTGGGGCAGGCTGAGTCCTCTAGTCATGCAGAGGTGAGCCCAATGCCTGGTGCCTTGGAGGCAGGCAAACGGGGAGGGACCCTCAGCAGAAGACCCAGGGTTAGGTTAGGCCTCAAGAGACAGCAGGTCTGAACTGCCCAGTGCTCAGAGAACTCCCAGGCTGAGTGAGATGAGGGCACAAGGGCGGGTGAGTGTGAGCCTTGGGGTTTCATCTGGAAGGGCCCACAAAAGTCGGGGTTCACCAGAAGGGGCTCTCAGGGGGTGCCCCAATTCTCTTGCCCTGAATGCTCTGTTGTGCCCCCAAACGGTACAGTTTCCTGTGGGCTGCAGGCTGAGTCCTACAGTGGGGCTTCTGTGTCCCCAATCCCCCGGAGTGGGGTGCCAGGGCCCTGGGGAGGGGCCCCTCTGTGGCCAACCTAGGGTAAGGGTTAGGGTCCAGGAGCCCGGCAGGGACTATCTGCAAGCTGTGCGGTGAGCTCTGTGGAGGGCTGAGAGGAGGCCATGGGGGAGGGTGAGAATGGGCCTCAGGGTTGGGGCATGGGAGGCTGCCAAAGGATGGGGATGGGCTCCGGGGGCCTCCCCAAGTTCTCGTGCCCTGTAGGCTCCGTAGAGCCCCAAGGGGCACGGTTTCCTGTCAGGTGGCAAGCTGAGTCCTGCAGTGGGGCACAGGTATCCCAATTCCCCCGGGCTGCGGTGTAAGGCTCCTGGGGAGGCCCCCACACCCACAGCCGACCTAGGGCTAGGTTTAGGCCCAGGAGCCCCGCAGGCCCGATCTGCTGGCTGTATGGCTAGTTACAGGGGCTGAGGTGAGGGTGTGGGGGAGGGTGAGCGTGGGCCTCAGGGTTGGGGTGCGGGAGGCCACCGAAGTTCGCTGGTGTCTCAGGAAGGCCCTACTGGTTCTCCTGCCCTGAATGCTCTATGGCCTCCCAGGGTGCACGGTTTCCTGCGGGGTGGCAGACTGAGTCCTGCTGTGGGGCTCAGGTGTCCCGAATCCCCGCGGCTGCAGCTCCAGGCTCCTGGGGAGGGGCCCCTCCACAGATGAACTAGGGTTAGGGTTGGGGCCCAGGAACCCCGCAGGCCAGATCTGCCCAGTATGTGGCGAGCTCCGCTGCGGCCTGAGGTGAGGGTGCGGGATGGGGTGAGCATGGGCTTCAATGGTGGGTTTAGGGATCGCCGAAGTTCGCTGGGGGCTCTGGGGGCCCTCCTGGTTCTCCCGCCCTGAATGCTCTACAGCCTCCCAAGGGGCACGGTTTCCTGCGGGCTGGCAGGCTTTGTCCTGCAGTGGGGCTCAGGTGTCCCCAGGCCCTGGTGCTGCGGCACTGGGCCCCAGGGGAGGGGCCCTACCCAGCGGACCTAGGGTCAGGTCTAGGCCTCAGGAACCTGGCAGGCCTGATCTGCCGGCTCTGCGTCGAGGTCGGTGGCAAGCTGAAGGGAAGGCGTGGGGCGGGATGAGCATGGGCCTCAGGGTTGGGGTGTAGGGGGCTGCCGAGGATCGCTGGTGGCTCAGGGGGGCCCTACCAGTTCTTCTGCTCAGGATGCTCTGCGGCACCCCAAGGGGCTTGGTTTCATGAGGGGTGGCAGGCTTAGTCCCGTGGTGGGGCTCAGGTGTACCCAATCCCCAGGGTTAGGGTACGGATTAGGGTATGGGTTAAGGTTAGGGTATGGGATACGGTTAGGGTATGGGTGAGGGTAGGGGTTAGGGTTAGGGTAAGGAGAGGGTACGGGTTAGGGTTGGGTTTAGGGGTTACAGGTTAGAGGTTATGGGTTAGGGTACAGATTAGGGTTTAGGGTACGGGTTAGGGTTTAGGGTTTGGGTTTAGGGTTAGGGTTTGGGTTGGAGTACGGGTTAGGTTTAGGGTACGGGTCAGGGTTAGGGTATGGGTTAGTGTACGCATTAGGGTACGGTTTAGGGTACGGGTTAGGGTACGGTTTAGGGTAAGTGTTTGCGTACGGATTTGGGTACGGCTTAGGGTACGGGTTATGGTTAGGGTACGGGTTAGGGAACGGGTTAGGGATAGGGATTGGGTACGGTTTAGGGTTAGGGTATGGATTAGGGTACGGGTTAGGGTACAGGTTAGGGTTAGGTATGGGTTAGGCTATGGGTTAGGGTCCGGGTTAGAGATAGGGTACGGGTTAGGGTATGGGTTAGGGTACGGGTTAGGGTATGGGTTAACGTTAAGGTAAGGGTATGGGTTAAGGTTAAGGTAAGGGTACTGGTTAGGGTTAGGGTACAGGTAGGGTTAGGGTACGGGTCATGGTACGAGTTAGGATATGGGTTAGGGTCAGGGTTTAGGGTTTAGTGTTAAAGTAAGGGTATGGGTTAGGGTACTTGTTAGGGTTACGGTTAGGTTTAGGGTATGGTTTAAATTACGGGTTAGGGTATAGTTTAGGGTTAGGGTTAGGGTACGGGTTAGAGTACGTGTTAGGGTTTCAGTTAGGGTTAGGGTATAGGTTAGGGTTAGGGTTAGGGTACGGGTTAGGGTTAGGTTTAGGCTTAGGTTACGGTTTAGGGGTAGGGTTAGCTGAAGGGGTAGGGTTAGCGGTAGGGTTAGGGGTATGGTAGGGGTCGGGGTTGGGTTAGGGTTTAGGGTTAGGTTTTGGGGTTAGTGGTTAAGGTTAGGGTTTAGTGTTTAGGGTTTCGGGATTAGGGTTAGGGGTTAGGGTTTAGGGTTTAGTGTTAATGTTAGGGTTTAGGGTTTAAGGATTAGGGTTTAGGGTTAGGTTTAGGGTAGGGTTAGGGTTAGGGTAAGTGTTAGGGGTTAGGGTTAGGATTAGGGGTTAAGGTTTAGGGTTTAAGGTTATGGCTTAGGGTTTATTTAGGGTTAGGGTTAGACCCCAGTAGGCCAGCAGGACCGATGCGCCGGCTGTGCGGCGAGTGGAGGAGTGGGACGATTGAGGGTGCTGGCGAGCTGGAGTATGGTATCCCGCGTTTTGGCGCAGGGGACCTTTGAACACCACTCCTGGCTCGGAGGGCCCTGCCCATTCTCCCGCCCTGAATGACCGGCGGCGCCCCTAGCGGCCGGGGTCGTGGCGGGATGGCAGTGTGAGTCTGGCACTGCGGTTTGGGGGTCCCCAATGCCATGCGTTGCAGCGCAAGGGCCCTTGGGAGGGGCCCCTCGGCCGTCCTAGGGTTACTGTTAGCACCCAGGAGTCCAGTAGACATGATCCGCCAGCTGTGCAGTAGCGGAGGGCCAGGCCAAGGTGAGGGCGCTGGCGAGCTGGGGCGTGGGCCCATGCAGTTTGGCGCGGGGGCCTTGGAAGGTCGCCTGGGGATTGGATGGCCCTGCAGGTTCTCCCGCCCTGAATGGCCAGAGGCGCCCCTGCGACCCGGGTCGTGGCGGGGCAGCACGGTGAGTATGGCGCTGGGGCTCGGGGGTCCCCAATCCCTGGCGTTGCTGCGCCAGGCCCCTTGGGAGGTTCCCCTTGGGGGCCAACCTAAGGTTAGGGTTAGCCCCCAGGGGGCTGGAGGCCCGATCCGCTGGCTGTTTGGTGAGCAGAGGGGCGGGTCGAGGTGAGGGCGCTGGTGAGCGGGAGCATCAGCCCAAGCATTTTGGTGCGTGGGCCCTTAGATGTTCACCGGGACTCGGAGGGCCCTGCCCATTCTCCCGACCTGAATGACCGGTGGCGCTCCTAGTGGCCTGCGTGCCAGCGGGGTGGCAGGGTGAGTCCGGCGCTGGGGCTTGGGGGTCATCAATCCCCGGTGTTGCGGGACAGGCCCCTTGGGAGGGGCCCCTCAGGGGCCAACCTAGGGTTAGGGTTAGCCCCCAGGAGGCCGGCAGGCCCAATACGCCAGCTGTGCAGCAAGCGGAGGGGCGGGCCGAGGTGAGTGCCCTGGCGAGCTGGAAGGTGGTACCCAAAGTTTTGGCACCAGGGGCCCTCGAATGTCGCCGGGGACTCGGAGGGCCCTGCCCGTTCTCCCGCCCTGAATGAGTGGCGGCTCCCCTAGCAACCCGAGTGGTGGCGGGGCTGCAGGGTGGGTCTGGTGCTGAGGCTCGGGGGTCCCCAATGCCAGGCGTTGCGGCACCAGGCCCCTTGGGCGGGGCCCCTTGGGGGCCGAACTAGCGTAAAGGTTAGCTCCTGGAGGCCGGCAGGCACGATCCACAGTCTGGGGCGAATGGAGGTGTGGTCGAAGATCAGGGCGCTGGCGAGCAAGAGAGTGGGCCCCAGCGTTTTGGCGCTGGGGGCCTTCGAAGGTCACCGGGGCAGGGAGGGCCCTGCCCGTTCTCCCGCCCTGAATGACTGGCGGTACCCTAGCGGCCCGGGTGTGGTCGGGGCGGAACGGTGAGTCCAGTGTTGCGACTCGGGGGTCTCCAATCCCTGGCGTTCGGCGGCAGTCCCTTTGGGAGGGGCACCTTGGGGGCCGACCTAGGGTTAGGGTTATCCCCCAGGAGGCCGGCAGGCTCAATCCACCGGCTCTGTGGTGAATGGGGGGGTGGACCAAGGTGAGGTCGCTGGCGAACGGAAGCGTGGGCCCCAACATTTTGGCTCGGTGGGCTTTCAAATGTCGCAGGGGGCTCGGAGGGCCCTGCTCCTTCTCCTGCCATGAAGGACCGGCGACGCCCCTAGCTCCCCGGGTGGCAGCGGGGTGGCACGGTCAGTCCTGCACTGGTGCTTGGGTTTCCCAATCCCCAGCGTTGCGGCGCCAGGCCCCTTGGGAGGGGCCCCTCTGGGACTGTCCTAGGGTTAGGTTAACCCCCAGGAGGCCAGCAGTCCGGATCCGCAGGCTGTGCAGTGAGCGGAGGAGGGATTGACCGTGGTAGGGCGCAGTTGAGCAGTAGCGTGGTACCCAGTGTTTTGGCGTGGGGGGCCTTCTTATTTCACCGGAGGCTCGGAGGGCCCTGCCGGTTATCCCGCCCTGAATGCCCGGAGTCGCTCCTAGAGGCCCGCGTGGCGGCAGGGCGGCAGGGTGGCCCGGCGCTGGGGCTTGCGGGTCCCCAATCCCTACCTTTGTGGCACCAAGCCTATTGGGAGGGGCCACTCTGGGGCCCATCTAGGGTTACAATTAGCCCTGAGGAGCCAGGGAGGCCAGATCCACCAGCTGTGTGGCTAGAGGGGGGGTGGGTTGAGGTGAGAGCGCTGTAGAGCGGGAGCATGGGCTTCAGCGTTTTGGCGCAGGGGACCTATAAATGTCGCTGGGGGCTCGGAGGGCCCTGCCCGTTCCCCCACCCTGAATGACCGGTGGCGCCCCAAGTGGCCCGGGTGGCGGCGGAGGGCCAGGTTGAGTACATCATTGGGGCTTGGGGGTCCTCAATCTCCAGCATCGTGGCGCCAGGCCCTTTGGGAGTGCCCTTCGGGGGCCGACCTGGGGTAAGGGTTAGCCCCCAGGAGGCCGGCAGGCCCAATAAGATGGCTGTGGGGCGAGCGGAGGAGTGGGCTGAGGTGAGGGCGATGGGGAGCAAGATTGTGGGCCCCTGCATTTTGGCACTGGAGGCTTCAAATATCTCCGGTTCCTCCAGGGCCCTGTCCCTTCTCCCGCCCTGAATGACCGGCGGCGCCCCTAGCGGCCCGGGGGGCAGCGTTGTGGGAGGGTGAGTCTGGCTTTGGGGCTTGGGGTTCCAGATCCCTGGCATAGTGGCACCAAAACCCTTGGGAGGGGCCCCTGGGTGGCCGACCTAGGGTTAGGGTTAGCACCCGGGAGGCCGGCAGGCGGGATCCGCCCGCTGTGCATGGAGCGGAGGGGCGGGCCGAGGTGAGGGCGCTGGCGAGCAAGAGCCTGGGCCCAAGCGTTTTGGCACCGGGGGCCTTCGAATGTCTCCGGGGACTCGGCGGGCCCTGCCCATTCTCCTCCCTGAATGACCGGCGGCGCCCCTAGCAGCCCAGGTGGCGGCGGGGCGGCATGTAAGTCCGGACATAGGGCTCGGGGGTCCCCAGTCCACCGCGTTGCGGCGCCAGGCCCCTTGGGAGGGGCCCCTCGGAGGCTGACCTAGGGTGAGGTTTAGCCCCTAGGATGCCGGCAGGCCCTATTCGCCAGCCCTGTGAAGACTGGAGTGGCGGACCGAGGTGAGGGCACTGGTGAGCGGGAGCATGGGCCCGGGGGTTTGGCGCGGGGGGCCTTTGAAGGTCGCCGTGTCTTGGAGGGCCCTGCCCGTGCTCCCGCCCTGAATGAACGGCACCACCCCAAGCCCCCGGGTGGCGGCTGGGTGGCAGGGTGAGTCCAGTGCTGAGGCTCGGGGGTCCCCAATCCCCAGCGTTGCGGCGCCAGATCCCTTGGGAGGGGCCCCTCGGGGGTCGATCTAGGGTTGCGGTTAGCCCCCAGGAGGCCGGGGGACCCGATCAGCGGCTGTGCGGCACGCGGAGGGTTGGGCCGAGGTGAGGGCGCTGGCGAGACTGAGCATGAGCCCAAGCGTTTTAGTGCGGGGGGCCTTCGAAGGTCAGTGGGGGCTCGGAGGAACCTGCCCGTTCTCCCGCTCTGAAGGACCGGCGGGGCCCCTAGAGGCTCCGGTGCCTGAAGGGCAGCAGAGTGAGACCGGCACTTGGGTTGGGGTCCCCATTCCCGGCGTTGTGGCGCCAGGCCACTTGGGAAGGGCCCCTCCGTGGCCGACCTACAGTTAGGGTTACCCCCAGGAGGCCAACAGGCCCGATACACCGCCTGTGCGTCGAGCGGAGAGTTGGGCCGAGGTGAGGGTGCTGGTGAACATGAGCCCGGGCCCAAGCGTTTTGGTTCGGGGCGCCTTCGAAGGTCGGCGGGGGTTCGAAGGGCCCTGCCCGTTCTCCCACCCTGAATGAATGGCGGCGCCCCTAGCGGCACGTGTGGGGCAGGGCGGCAGGGTGCATCCAGCGCTGGGGCTTGGGGGTTCCCAATCCCCGGCATTGCGGCGCCAGGCCCCTTAGGAAGCGACCCTCGGGGCCGTCCTAGGGTTAGGGTTAGCGCCCAGGAGGCCGGCAGGCCCGATCCGCCGGCTGTGCGAGGAGTGGAGATGCAGGCCGAGTTGAGGGCGATGGCGAGCGGGAGCTGGGCCCCAGCGTTTTGGCGTCCTGGGCCTTTGAATGTTGCCATGGCTCGGAGGGCCCTGCCCTTTCTCCTGCCCTGAAGAACCAGCAACGCCCCTAGCGGCTCCGTTGGTGGTGAGGCAGCAGGGCGAATCCCAGGCTGTGGCTCGGGGATCCCCAATCCCCGGCGTTGTGGTGCCAGGCCCCTTGGGAGGGGCTCCTCGTGGGCCGACCCAGGGTTAGAGTTAGCCCCCATAAGGCCGGCAGGCCAGATCCTCTGGCTGGGCGGTGAGAGGTGGGCGGGCCGAGGTAAAGGCGCTGGGGTGCGGGATTGTGGGCTCCTGCATTTTGGGGTGGGAGGCTTCAAATGTCGCCGGTTTCTCCAGGGCCCTGTCAGTTCTCCCGCCCTGAATGACCGGCGGCGCCCCTCGCGGCCCGGGTGGCAGCGTTGTGGGAGGGTGAGTCTGGCTTTGGGGCTTGGGGTTCCAGATCCCTGGCGTAGTGGCACCAAAACCCTTGGGAGGGGCCCCTGGGGGGCCGACCTAGGGTTAGGGTTAGCCCCCAGGAGACCGTCAGGCCCAACCGCACACTGTGCGGCGAGCTGAGGTGCGGCCCGAGGTGAAGGCGCTGGGGAGCGGGAGCGTGGGCACCAGCGTTTTGGCACGGGGAGCCTTTGAAGGTCACCGGGGACTCAGAAGGCCCTGCCCTTCTCTCGCCCTCTATGACCCGCGGCGCCCCTAGCGGCCCAGGTGGGGACAGTGCGGCAGGGTGAGTCCGGCTCTGGGGCTCTGAGTCACCAATCCCCAGCATTGCAGAGCCAGGCCGCTTGGGATGTCCCCTCAGGGCCGACCTAGGGTTTTGGTTAGCTGCCAGGAGCCCGGCGGGCCCTATCCACCAGCTCTGAAGCAAGCGGTGGGGTGGGCCTAGGTGAGGGCGCTGGCGAGCAGGATCCTGGGAGCCAACGTTTTTGCGCGGGGAGCCTTCAAAGGTCAGCGTGGGCTCGGAGGGCCCTGCCCGATCTCTTGCCCTGATTGACCGGCGGGGCCTCTAGCAGCTCGGGTGGCTGAAGGGCAGCAGGGTGAGTGCGGCACATGAGCTCGGGGTCCCCATCCCCAGCGTTGCGATGCCAGGCCCCTTGGGAAGTGCCCCTCGGTGGCCGACCTATGGTTAGGGTTAGCCTCCAGGAGCCCCGCAGGCCCGATACACCACCTGTGCGTCGAGCGGAGAGTTGGGCCGAGGTGAGGGTGCTGGTGAACATGAGCCTGGGCCCAAGCGTTTTGGTTCGGTGCGCCTCTGAAGGTCGGCAGGGGTTCGGAGGGCCCTGCCAGTTCTCCCACCCTGAATGAATGGCGGCGCCCCTAGCGGCCTGTGTGGGTTGGGGTGGCAGCGTGCATCCGGCGCTGGGGCTTGGGGGCCCCCAATCCCTGGCGTTGCGGCGCCAGGCCCCTTAGGAAGGGACCTTCAGGGGCTGTCCTAGGGTTAGGGTGAGCTCCCAGGAGGCCGGCAGGCCCGAGTCGCTGGCTCTGCGAAGAGCGGAGGTGCGGGCCGAGTTGAGGGTGATGCAGAGCGGGAGCGTGGTCCCCAGCGTTTTGACGCCCTGGGCCTTCGACTGTTGCCATGGCTCAAAGGGCCCTGCCCGTTCTCCTGCCCTGAAGAACCAGCGGCGCCCTTAGCAGCTCCCTTGGCGGTGGAGCGGCAGGGTGAGTCCATGCTGCGGCTCGTGGATCCCCAATCCCCAGCGTTGTGGGGCCAGGCCTCTTGGGAGGGGCTCCTCTTGGGCGGACCTAGGTTTAGAGTTAGCACCCAGGAGGCCAGCAGGCCCAATCCTCTGGCTGGGCGGCGAGAGGTGGGCGGCCCGAGGTAAAGGCGCTGGCGATCGGGAGCGTGGGCCCCTGCATTTTGGCGCAGGAGGCTTCAAATATCGCCGGTTTCTCCAGGGCCCTGTCCCTTCTCCCGCCCTGAATGACGGGCGGCGCCACTAGCAGCCCGGGTGGCGACGTGGCGGCAGGGTGAGTCTGGCTCTGGGTCTTGGGGTCCCTGATCCCCAGTGTAGCGGCACCAGGACCCTTGGGAGGGGCCCCTGGGTGGCTGACCTAGGGTTAGGGTTAGCCCCCAGGAGGCCGGCAGGTGGGATCCGGCCACTGTCCGGGGAGCGGAGGGCGGGGCCGAGGTGAGGGCGTTGGGGAGCGGGAGCGTGGGCACCAGCGTTTTGGCACGGGGAGCCTTTCAAGACCACCGGGGGCTCGGAAGGCCCTGCCCCTTCTCTCGCCCTGAATGACCCGCAGTGCTCCTAGCGGCCTGGGTGGCGGCGTTGCGGTAGGGTGAGTGTGGCTCTGGGGCTTGAGGTTCCCGATCCCCTGCGAAGCGGCACCAGGACCCTTGGGAGGGGCCCCTGGGTGGCCGACCTAGGGATAGGGTTAGCACCCGGGAGGCCGGCAGGCGGGATCCGCCCGCAGTGCGTGGAGCGGAGGGGCGGGCCGAGGTGAGGGCGCTGGCGAGCAAGAGCCTGGGCCCAAGCGTTTTGGCACCGGGGGCCTTCGAATGTCTCTGGGGACTCGGCGGGCCCTGCCCATTCTCCTCCCTGAATGACCGGCGGCGCCCCTAGCAGCCCAGGTGGCGGCGGGGCGGCATGTAAGTCCGGGCATAGGGCTCGGGGGTCCCCAGTCCACCGCGTTGCGGCGCCAGGCCCCTTGGGAGGGGCCCCTGGGAGGCTGACCTAGGGTGAGGTTTAGCCCCTAGGATGCCGGCAGGCCCTATTCGCCAGCCGTGTGAAGACTGGAGTGGCGGACCGAGGTGAGGGCACTGGTGAGCGGGAGCATGGGCCCGGGGGTTTGGCGCGGGGGGCCTTTGAAGGTCGCCGTGTCTTGGAGGGCCCTGCCCGTGCTCCCGCCCTGAATGAACGGCACCACCCCAAGCCCCCGGGTGGCGGCTGGGTGGCAGGGTGAGTCCAGTGCTGAGGCTCGGGGGTCCCCAATCCCCAGCGTTGCGGCGCCAGATCCCTTGGGAGGGGCCCCTCGGGGGTCGATCTAGGGTTGCGGTTAGCCCCCAGGAGGCCGGTGGACCCGATCAGTGGCTGTGCGGCACGCGGAGGGTTGGGCCGAGGTGAGGGCGCTGGCGAGACTGAGCATGAGCCCAAGCGTTTTAGTGCGGGGGGCCTTCAAAGGTCAGTGGGGGCTCGGAGGAACCTGCCCGTTCTCCCGCTCTGAATGACCGGCGGGGCCCCTAGAGGCTCCGGTGCCTGAAGGGCAGCAGGGTGAGACCGGCACTTGGGTTGGGGTCCCCATTCCCGGCGTTGGGGCGCCAGGCCACTTGGGAAGGGCCCCTCCGTGGCCGACCTACAGTTAGGGTTAGCCCCCAGGAGGCCAGCAGGCCCGATACACCGCCTGTGCGTCGAGCGGAGAGTTGGGCCGAGGTGAGGGTGCTGGTGAACATGAGCCCGGGCCCAAGCGTTTTGGTTCGGGGCGCCTTCGAAGGTCGGCGGGGGTTTGAAGGGCCCTGCCCGTTCTCCCACCCTGAATGAATGGCGGCGCCCCTAGCGGCACGTGTGGGGCAGGGCGGCAGGGTGCATCCAGCGCTGGGGCTTGGGGGTTCCCAATCCCCGGCATTGCGGCGCCAGGCCCCTTAGGAAGCGACCCTCGGGGCCGTCCTAGGGTTAGGGTTAGCGCCCAGGAGGCCGGCAGGCCCGATCCGCCGGCTGTGCGAGGAGTGGAGATGCAGGCCGAGTTGAGGGCGATGGCGAGCGGGAGCTGGGCCCCAGCGTTTTGGCGTCCTGGGCCTTTGAATGTTGCCATGGCTCAGAGGGCCCTGCCCTTTCTCCTGCCCTGAAGAACCAGCAACGCCCCTAGGGGCTCCGTTGGCAGTGGGGCGGCAGGGTGAATCCCAGGCTGTGGCTCGGGGATCCCCAATCCCCGGCGTTGTGGTGCCAGGCCCCTTGGGAGGGGCTCCTCGTGGGCCGACCCAGGGTTAGAGTTAGCCCCCATAAGGCCGGCAGGCCAGGTCCTCTGGCTGGGCGGTGAGAGGTGGGCGGGCCGAGGTAAAGGCGCTGGGGTGCGGGATTGTGGGCCCCTGCATTTTGGGGTGGGAGGCTTCAAATGTCGCCGGTTTCTCCAGGGCCCTGTCAGTTCTCCCGCCCTGAATGACCAGCGGCGCCCCTCGCGGCCCGGGTGGCAGCGTTGTGGGAGGGTGAGTCTGGCTTTGGGGCTTGGGGTTCCAGATCCCTGGCGTAGTGGCACCAAAACCCTTGGGAGGGGCCCCTGGGGGGCCGACCTAGGGTTAGGGTTAGCCCCCAGGAGACCGTCAGGCCCAACCGCACACTGTGCGGCGAGCTGAGGTGCGGCCCGAGGTGAAGGCGCTGGGGAGCGGGAGCGTGGGCACCAGCGTTTTGGCACGGGGAGCCTTTGAAGGTCACCGGGGACTCAGAAGGCCCTGCCCTTCTCTCGCCCTCTATGACCCGCGGCGCCCCTAGCGGCCCAGGTGGGGACAGTGCGGCAGGGTGAGTCCGGCTCTGGGGCTCTGAGTCACCAATCCCCAGCATTGCAGAGCCAGGCCGCTTGGGATGTCCCCTCAGGGCCGACCTAGGGTTTTGGTTAGCTGCCAGGAGCCCGGCGGGCCCTATCCACCAGCTCTGAAGCAAGCGGTGGGGTGGGCCTAGGTGAGGGCGCTGGCGAGCAGGATCCTGGGAGCCAACGTTTTTGCGCGGGGAGCCTTCAAAGGTCAGCGTGGGCTCGGAGGGCCCTGCCCGATCTCTTGCCCTGATTGACCGGCGGGGCCTCTAGCGGCTCGGGTGGCTGAAGGGCAGCAGGGTGAGTGCGGCACATGAGCTCGGGGTCCCCATCCCCAGCGTTGCGATGCCAGGCCCCTTGGGAAGTGCCCCTCGGTGGCCGACCTATGGTTAGGGTTAGCCTCCAGGAGCCCCGCAGGCCCGATACACCACCTGTGCGTCGAGCGGAGAGTTGGGCCGAGGTGAGGGTGCTGGTGAACATGAGCCTGGGCCCAAGCGTTTTGGTTCGGTGCGCCTCTGAAGGTCGGCAGGGGTTCGGAGGGCCCTGCCAGTTCTCCCACCCTGAATGAATGGCGGCGCCCCTAGCGGCCTGTGTGGGTTGGGGTGGCAGCGTGCATCCGGCGCTGGGGCTTGGGGGCCCCCAATCCCTGGCGTTGCGGCGCCAGGCCCCTTAGGAAGGGACCTTCAGGGGCTGTCCTAGGGTTAGGGTGAGCTCCCAGGAGGCCGGCAGGCCCAAGTCGCTGGCTCTGCGAAGAGCGGAGGTGCGGGCCGAGTTGAGGGTGATGCAGAGCGGGAGCGTGGTCCCCAGCGTTTTGACGCCCTGGGCCTTCGACTGTTGCCATGGCTCAAAGGGCCCTGCCCGTTCTCCTGCCCTGAAGAACCAGCGGCGCCCTTAGCAGCTCCCTTGGCGGTGGAGCGGCAGGGTGAGTCCATGCTGCGGCTCGTGGATCCCCAATCCCCAGCGTTGTGGGGCCAGGCCTCTTGGGAGGGGCTCCTCTTGGGCGGACCTAGGTTTAGAGTTAGCACCCAGGAGGCCAGCAGGCCCAATCCTCTGGCTGGGCGGCGAGAGGTGGGCGGCCCGAGGTAAAGGCGCTGGCGATCGGGAGCGTGGGCCCCTGCATTTTGGCGCAGGAGGCTTCAAATATCGCCGGTTTCTCCAGGGCCCTGTCCCTTCTCCCCGCCCTGAATGACGGGCGGCGCCACTAGCAGCCCGGGGTGGCGACGTGGCGGCAGGGTGAGTCTGGCTCTGGGTCTTGGGGTCCCTGATCCCCAGTGTAGCGGCACCAGGACCCTTGGGAGGGGCCCCTGGGTGGCTGACCTAGGGTTAGGGTTAGCCCCCAGGAGGCCGGCAGGTGGGATCCGGCCACTGTCCGGGGAGCGGAGGGCGGGGCCGAGGTGAGGGCGTTGGGGAGCGGGAGCGTGGGCACCAGCGTTTTGGCACGGGGAGCCTTTGAAGGCCACCGGGGGCTCGGAAGGCCCTGCCCCTTCTCTCGCCCTGAATGACCCGCAGTGCTCCTAGCGGCCTGGGTGGCGGCGTTGCGGTAGGGTGAGTGTGGCTCTGGGGCTTGAGGTTCCCGATCCCCGGCGAAGCGGCACCAGGACCCTTGGGAGGGGCCCCTGGGTGGCCGACCTAGGGTTAGGGTTAGCACCCGGGAGGCCGGCAGGCGGGATCCGCCCGCTGTGCGTGGAGCGGAGGGGCGGGCCGAGGTGAGGGCGCTGGCGAGCAAGAGCCTGGGCCCAAGCGTTTTGGCACCGGGGGCCTTCGAATGTCTCTGGGGACTCGGCGGGACCTGCCCATTCTCCTCCCTGAATGACCGGCGGCGCCCCTAGCAGCCCAGGAGGCGGCGGGGGCGGCATGTAAGTCCGGGCATAGGGCTCGGGGGTCCCCAGTCCACCGCGTTGCGGCGCCAGGCCCCTTGGGAGGGGCCCCTGGGAGGCTGACCTAGGGTGAGGTTTAGCCCCTAGGATGCCGGCAGGCCCTATTCGCCAGCCGTGTGGAGACTGGAGTGGCGGACCGAGGTGAGGGCACTGGTGAGCGGGAGCATGGGCCCGGGGGTTTGGCGCCGGGGGCCTTTGAAGGTCGCCGTGTCTTGGAGGGCCCTGCCCGTGCTCCCGCCCTGAATGAACGGCACCACCCCAAGCCCCCGGGTGGCGGCTGGGTGGCAGGGTGAGTCCAGTGCTGAGGCTCGGGGGTCCCCAATCCCCAGCGTTGCGGCGCCAGATCCCTTGGGAGGGGCCCCTCGGGGGTCGATCTAGGGTTGCGGTTAGCCCCCAGGAGGCCGGTGGACCCGATCAGTGGCTGTGCGGCACGCGGAGGGTTGGGCCGAGGTGAGGGCGCTGGCGAGACTGAGCATGAGCCCAAGCGTTTTAGTGCGGGGGGCCTTCAAAGGTCAGTGGGGGCTCGGAGGAACCTGCCCGTTCTCCCGCTCTGAATGACCGGCGGGGCCCCTAGAGGCTCCGGTGCCTGAAGGGCAGCAGGGTGAGACCGGCACTTGGGTTGGGGTCCCCATTCCCGGCGTTGGGGCGCCAGGCCACTTGGGAAGGGCCCCTCCGTGGCCGACCTACAGTTAGGGTTAGCCCCCAGGAGGCCAGCAGGCCCGATACACCGCCTGTGCGTCGAGCGGAGAGTTGGGCCGAGGTGAGGGTGCTGGTGAACATGAGCCCGGGCCCAAGCGTTTTGGTTCGGGGCGCCTTCGAAGGTCGGCGGGGGTTCGAAGGGCCCTGCCCGTTCTCCCACCCTGAATGAATGGCGGCGCCCCTAGCGGCACGTGTGGGGCAGGGCGGCAGGGTGCATCCAGCGCTGGGGCTTGGGGGTTCCCAATCCCCGGCATTGCGGCGCCAGGCCCCTTAGGAAGCGACCCTCGGGGGCCGTCCTACGGTTAGGGTTAGCGCCCAGGAGGCCGGCAGGCCCGATCCGCCGGCTGTGCGAGGAGTGGAGATGCAGGCCGAGTTGAGGGCGATGGCGAGCGGGAGCTGGGCCCCAGCGTTTTGGCGTCCTGGGCCTTTGAATGTTGCCATGGCTCAGAGGGCCCTGCCCTTTCTCCTGCCCTGAAGAACCAGCAACGCCCCTAGGGGCTCCGTTGGCAGTGGGGCGGCAGGGTGAATCCCAGGCTGTGGCTCGGGGATCCCCAATCCCCGGCGTTGTGGTGCCAGGCCCCTTGGGAGGGGCTCCTCGTGGGCCGACCCAGGGTTAGAGTTAGCCCCCATAAGGCCGGCAGGCCAGGTCCTCTGGCTGGGCGGTGAGAGGTGGGCGGGCCGAGGTAAAGGCGCTGGGGTGCGGGATTGTGGGCCCCTGCATTTTGGGGTGGGAGGCTTCAAATGTCGCCGGTTTCTCCAGGGCCCTGTCAGTTCTCCCGCCCTGAATGACCAGCGGCGCCCCTCGCGGCCCGGGTGGCAGCGTTGTGGGAGGGTGAGTCTGGCTTTGGGGCTTGGGGTTCCAGATCCCTGGCGTAGTGGCACCAAAACCCTTGGGAGGGGCCCCTGGGGGGCCGACCTAGGGTTAGGGTTAGCCCCCAGGAGACCGTCAGGCCCAACCGCACACTGTGCGGCGAGCTGAGGTGCGGCCCGAGGTGAAGGCGCTGGGGAGCGGGGAGCGTGGGCACCAGCGTTTTGGCACGGGGAGCCTTTGAAGGTCACCGGGGACTCAGAAGGCCCTGCCCTTCTCTCGCCCTCTATGACCCGCGGCGCCCCTAGCGGCCCAGGTGGGGACAGTGCGGCAGGGTGAGTCCGGCTCTGGGGCTCTGAGTCACCAATCCCCAGCATTGCAGAGCCAGGCCGCTTGGGATGTCCCCTCAGGGGCCGACCTAGGGTTTTGGTTAGCTGCCAGGAGGCCCGGCGGGCCCTATCCACCAGCTCTGAAGCAAGCGGTGGGGTGGGCCTAGGTGAGGGCGCTGGGCGAGCAGGATCCTGGGAGCCAACGTTTTTTGCGCGGGGAGCCTTCAAAGGGTCAGCGTGGGCTCGGAGGGCCCTGCCCGATCTCTTGCCCTGATTGACCGGCGGGGCCTCTAGCGGCTCGGGTGGCTGAAGGGCAGCAGGGTGAGTGCGGCACATGAGCTCGGGGTCCCCCATCCCCAGCGTTGCGATGCCAGGCCCCTTGGGAAGTGCCCCTCGGTGGCCGACCTATGGTTAGGGTTAGCCTCCAGGAGCCCCGCAGGGCCCGATACACCACCTGTGTGTCGAGCGGAGAGTTGGGCCGAGGTGAGGGTGCTGGGTGAACATGAGCCTGGGCCCAAGCGTTTTGGTTCGGTGCGCCTCTGAAGGTCGGCAGGGGTTCGGAGGGCCCTGCCAGTTCTCCCACCCTGAATGAATGGCGGCGCCCCTAGCGGCCTGTGTGGGTTGGGGTGGCAGCGTGCATCCGGCGCTGGGGCTTGGGGGCCCCCAATCCCTGGCGTTGCGGCGCCAGGCCCCTTAGGAAGGGACCTTCAGGGGCTGTCCTAGGGTTAGGGTGAGCTCCCAGGAGGCCGGCAGGCCCAAGTCGCTGGCTCTGCGAAGAGCGGAGGTGCGGGCCGAGTTGAGGGTGATGCAGAGCGGGAGCGTGGTCCCCAGCGTTTTTGACGCCCTGGGCCTTCGACTGTTGCCATGGCTCAAAGGGCCCTGCCCGTTCTCCTGCCCTGAAGAACCAGCGGCGCCCTTAGCAGCTCCCTTGGCGGTGGAGCGGCAGGGGTGAGTCCATGCTGCGGCTCGTGGATCCCCAATCCCCAGCGTTGTGGGGCCAGGCCTCTTGGGAGGGGGCTCCTCTTGGGCGGACCTAGGTTTAGAGTTAGCACCCAGGAGGCCAGCAGGCCCAATCCTCTGGCTGGGCGGCGAGAGGTGGGCGGCCCGAGGTAAAGGCGCTGGCGATTCGGGAGCGTGGGCCCCTGCATTTTGGCGCAGGAGGCTTCAAATATCGCCGGTTTCTCCAGGGCCCTGTCCCTTCTCCCCGCCCTGAATGACGGGCGGCGCCACTAGCAGCCCGGGTGGCGACGTGGGCGGCAGGGTGAGTCTGGCTCTGGGTCCTTGGGGTCCCTGATCCCCAGTGTAGCGGCACCAGGACCCTTGGGAGGGGGCCCCTGGGTGGCTGACCTAGGGTTAGGGTTAGCCCCCAGGAGGCCGGCAGGTGGGATCCGGCCACTGTCCGGGGAGCGGAGGGGCGGGGGCCGAGGTGAGGGCGTTGGGGGAGCGGGAGCGTGGGCACCAGCGTTTTGGCACGGGGGAGCCTTTGAAGGCCACCGGGGGCTCGGAAGGCCCTGCCCCTTCTCTCGCCCTGAATGACCCGCAGTGCTCCTAGCGGCCTGGGTGGCGGCGTTGCGGTAGGGTGAGTGTGGCTCTGGGGCTTGAGGTTCCCCGATCCCCGGCGAAGCGGCACCAGGACCCTTGGGAGGGGCCCCTGGGGTGGCCGACCTAGGGTTAGGGTTAGCACCCGGGAGGCCGGCAGGCGGGATCCGCCCGCTGTGCGTGGAGCGGAGGGGCGGGCCGAGGTGAGGGCGCTGGCGAGCAAGAGCCTGGGCCCAAGCGTTTTGGCACCGGGGGCCTTCGAATGTCTCTGGGGACTCGGCGGGACCTGCCCATTCTCCTCCCTGAATGACCGGCGGCGCCCCCTAGCAGCCCAGGAGGCGGCGGGGCGGCATGTAAGTCCGGGCATAGGGCTCGGGGGTCCCCCAGTCCACCGCGTTGCGGCGCCAGGCCCCTTGGGAGGGGCCCCTGGGAGGCTGACCTAGGGTGAGGTTTAGCCCCTAGGATGCCGGCAGGCCCTATTCGCCAGCCGTGTGGAGACTGGAGTGGCGGACCGAGGTGAGGGCACTGGTGAGCGGGAGCATGGGCCCGGGGGGTTTGGCGCGGGGGGCCTTTGAAGGTCGCCGTGTCTTGGAGGGCCCTGCCCGTGCTCCTGCCCTGAATGAACGGCACCACCCCAAGCCCCCGGGTGGCGCTGGGTGGCAGGGTGAGTCCAGTGCTTGAGGCTCGGGGGTCCCCAATCCCCAGCGTTTGCGGCGCCAGATCCCTTGGGAGGGGGCCCCCTCGGGGGTCGATCTAGGGGTTGCGGTTAGCCCCCAGGAGGCCGGTGGACCCGATCAGTGGCTGTGCGGCACGCGGAGGGTTGGGCCGAGGTGAGGGTGGCTGGCGAGACTGAGCATGAGCCCAAGCGTTTTAGTGCGGGGGGGCCTTCAAAGGTCAGTGGGGGCTCGGAGGAACCTGCCCGTTCTCCCGCTCTGAATGACCGGCGGGGGCCCCTAGAGGCTCCGGTGCCTGAAGGGCAGCAGGGTGAGGACCGGCACTTGGGTTGGGGTCCCCATTCCCGGCGTTGGGGCGCCAGGCCACTTGGGAAGGGGCCCCCTCCGTGGCCGACCTACAGTTAGGGTTTAGCCCCCAGGAGGCCAGCAGGCCCCGATACACCGCCTGTGGCGTCGAGCGGAGAGTTGGGCCGAGGTGAGGGTGCTGGTTGAACATGAGCCCGGGCCCAAGCGTTTTGGTTCGGGGGCGCCTTCCGAAGGTCGGCGGGGGTTCGAAGGGCCCTGCCCGTTCTCCCACCCTGAATGAATGGCGGCGCCCCTAGCGGCACGTGTGGGGCAGGGCGGCAGGGTGCATCCAGCGCTGGGGCTTGGGGGTTCCCAATCCCCGGCATTGCGGCGCCAGGCCCCTTAGGAAGCGGACCCTCGGGGCCGTCCTAGGGTTAGGGTTAGCGCCCAGGAGGCCGGCAGGCCCGATCCGCCGGCTGTGCGAGGAGTGGAGATGCAGGCCGAGTTGAGGGGCGATGGCGAGCGGGAGCTGGGCCCCAGCGTTTTGGCGTCCTGGGCCTTTGAATGTTGCCATGGCTCAGAGGGCCCTGCCCTTTCTCCTGCCCTGAAGAACCAGCAACGCCCCTAGGGGGCTCCGTTGGCAGTGGGGCGGCAGGGGTGAATCCCAGGCTGTGGCTCGGGGGATCCCCAATCCCCGGCGTTGTGGTGCCAGGCCCCTTGGGAGGGGCTCCTCGTGGGCCGACCCAGGGTTAGAGTTAGCCCCCATAAGGCCGGCAGGCCAGGTCCTCTGGCTGGGCGGTGAGAGGTGGGCGGGCCGAGGTAAAGGCGCTGGGGTGCGGGATTGTGGGCCCCTGCATTTTGGGGTGGGAGGCTTCAAATGTCGCCGGTTTTCTCCAGGGGCCCTGTCAGTTTCTCCCGCCCTGAATGACCAGCGGCGCCCCTCGCGGCCCGGGGTGGCAGCGTTGTGGGGAGGGTGAGTCTGGCTTTTGGGGCTTGGGGTTCCAGATCCCTGGCGTAGTGGCACCAAAACCCTTGGGAGGGGCCCCTGGGGGGCCGACCTAGGGTTAGGGTTAGCCCCCAGGAGACCGTCAGGGCCCAACCGCACACTGTGCGGCGAGCTGAGGTGCGGCCCGAGGTGAAGGCGCTGGGGAGCGGGAGCGTGGGCACCAGCGTTTTGGCACGGGGAGCCTTTGAAGGTCACCGGGGGACTCAGAAGGCCCTGCCCTTCTCTCGCCCTCTATGACCCGCGGCGCCCCCTAGCGGCCCAGGTGGGGACAGTGCGGCAGGGGTGAGTCCGGCTCTGGGGCTCTGAGTCACCAATCCCCAGCATTGCAGAGCCAGGCCGCTTGGGATGTCCCCTCAGGGCCGACACCTAGGGTTTTGGTTAGCTGCCAGGAGCCCGGCGGGCCCTATCCACCAGCTCTGAAGCAAGCGGTGGGGTGGGCCTAGGTGAGGGGCGCTGGCGAGCAGGATCCTGGGAGCCAACGTTTTTGCGGCGGGGAGCCTTCAAAGGTCCAGCGTGGGCTCGGAGGGCCCTGCCCGATCTCTTGCCCTGATTGACCGGCGGGGCCTCTAGCGGCTCGGGTGGCTGAAGGGCAGCAGGGTGAGTGCGGCACATGAGCTCGGGGTCCCCATCCCCCAGCGTTGCGATGCCAGGCCCCTTGGGAAGTGCCCCTCGGTGGCCGACCTATGGTTAGGGTTTAGCCTCCAGGAGCCCCGCAGGCCCGATACACCACCTGTGCGTCGAGCGGAGAGTTGGGCCGAGGTGAGGGTGCTGGTGAACATGAGCCTGGGCCCAAGCGTTTTGGTTCGGTGCGCCTCTGAAGGTCGGCAGGGGTTCGGAGGGGCCCTGCCAGTTCTCCCACCCTGAATGAATGGCGGCGCCCCTAGCGGCCTGTGTGGGTTGGGGTGGCAGCGTGCATCCGGCGCTGGGGCTTGGGGGCCCCCCAATCCCTGGCGTTGCGGCGCCAGGCCCCCTTAGGAAGGGACCTTCAGGGGCTGTCCCTAGGGTTAGGGTGAGCTCCCAGGAGGCCGGCAGGCCCAAGTCGCTGGCTCTGCGAAGAGCGGAGGTGCGGGCCGAGGTTGAGGGTGATGCAGAGCGGGAGCGTGGTCCA